>NC_141014.1:36128660-36271400 GCF_052327205.1 Somniosus microcephalus
GTGGAGACCGTGTGCGCCTACACCGCCGCGCTCGTCCAGGCCGGAGGAGCTGAGGGTAAGTCGTTCGGGGGAATTTTTAAACCGGGGCCTGGTTCGATTTCCCCGCCCCGCCGCCCCCCCCCCGCTCCGCCCCCGATTCTGCGGCTGAGGTCGCTGGGTCCAAAAATCCCCTCCGCCTCCCCCGGGGACTCTCGACCGAACGGCACTGTGGGGGCACCTTCACCGCACGGACCGCGGCGGGCTCGGTAAGACTAGGGATGGGCGGGCGATAAATGCCTGGCCTTGCCAGCGATGTCCACATCCCGAGAATGAATAAATAAAAAGAAACTGATCCCAGCAAGGGGAGTAGTGGGGAGAGAGGGAAAGGAGGGCAAGAGAGGGAGGGGGAGAGAGGAGGGGGGGAGAGAGGGAGGGGGGGAGAGGGAGGGGGGAGAGAGGGAGGGGGGAGAGAGGGAGGGGGGAGAGAGGGAGGGGGGAGAGAGGGAGGGGGAGAGAGGGAGGGGGAGAGAGGGGAGAGGGAGGGGGGAGAGAGGGGAGAGGGAGGGGGAGAGAGGGAGAGGGAGGGGGGAGAGAGGGAGGGGGGAGGAGAGAGAGGGGCGGTGGGGAGAGGGGGAGGGGGGTGGGGAGAGAGGGAGGGGGTGGGGAGAGAGGGAGGGAGTGGGGGAGGGGGAGGGGGTGGGGAGAGGGGGAGGGGGTGGGGAGAGGGGGAGGGGGTGGGGAGAGAGGGGAGGGGGTTGGGAGAGGGGAGGGGGTGGGGAGAGGGGAGGGGGTGGGGAGAGAGAGGGGAGGGGGAGAGGGAGGGGGAGGGGGGAGAGGGAGGGGGAGGGGGGAGGGGAGAGGGCGAGGGGGAGGGGGAGAGGGCAGGGGAGAGAGTGAGGGGAGGTGGGGAGAGGGGGAGGGGGTGGGGAGAGGGGGAGGGTGTGGGGAGAGGGGGAGGGGTGGGGAGAGAGGGAGGGGGTGGGGAGAGGCGAGGGGTGGGGAGAGAGGGAGGGAGAGAGGTGGAGGGGAGAGAGTGGAGGGGGAGAGGGGGAGAGGGAGGGGGAGAGGGCAGGGGAGGAGAGTGAGGGGAGGTGGGGAGAGGGGGAGGGGGTGGGGAGAGGGGGGAGGGGGGTGGGGAGAGAGGGAGGGGGTGGGGAGAGGCGAGGGGTGGGGAGAGAGGGGAGGGGGAGAGGGTGGAGGGGGAGAGGTGGAGGGGGAGAGGGAGGGGGAGAGGGAGGGGGAGAGGGAGGGGGAGAGAGAGGGGAGGGGGAGAGAGAGGGGAGGGGGAGAGAGAGGGGAGAGGGGAGGGGAGGGGGAGAGGGAGGGGGAGGGGAGGGGAGGGGGAGAGGGAGGGGGAGAGAGTGGGGAGGGGGGAGAGGGAGGGGGGAGAGAGAGGGGAGGGGGGAGAGGGAGCGGGAGAGAGAGGGGAGGGGGCTAGAGAGAAAGGGGGGGGAGAGAGAGGGGAGGGGAGAGAGAGAGGGGGAGGGGGAAAGATGGGAGGGGGAGAGGGGAGGGGGAGAGGGAGAGGGGGAGGGGGAAGATGGGAGGGGGAGAGGGGAGGGGGAGGGGGAGAGGGGAGGGGGGTGAGGGAGAGAGCGGGGGAGAGGGTGAGGGGGTGAGGGGAGAGAGAGGGAGGGAGAGAGTGAGAGGGAGGGGGAGAGAGGGAGGGAGGGGGAGAGAGAGGGGAGGGGGAGAGAGAGGGGAGGGGGAGAGAGAGGGGAGGGGGAGTGAGGAGGGGGAGGAGAGAGGGGGGGGTGAGTGAGAGGGGAGGGGGAGAGGTGAGGGAGAGAGGAGGGGAGGGGGAGGGGGAATGATGGTGAGGGGGAGGGGGAAAGATGGGAGGGGAGAGGGGAGGGGGAGAGGGGAGGGGGGAGTGGGAGAGAGCGGGGGAGAGGGTGTGGGGGTGAGGGGGAGGAGTGAGGGAGGGGGTGGGAGGGAGGGGGGAGTGTGAGGGGTGGGGGGAGAGAGTGGGAGGGGAGAGGTGGGTGGGGTGAGAGAGGGGTGGGGGAGTGAGTGGGTGAGGGGTGAGGTAGGGGAGGGGGGAGAGAGAGGGAGGGGGAGAGAGAGGGGAGGGGGAGAGATAGGGGGGGAAGAGGGAGGGGAGGAGGGGGAGGGGTAGAGAGGAGGGGGAGGGGGTGGAGTGGGGAGGGGAGAGAGAGAGGGGAGTGGGTGGGGGATAGATGGGAGGGGGAGAGGGAGGGGGGGAGAGGGAGAGAGCGGGGGTGAGTGGTGTGGGGTGTGAGGGGGGTGGAGGTGGGGAGGGGGGTGAGAGAGAGGGAGAGGGAGCGGAGAGAGGGGAGGGGGAGGAGAGTGGGGTGGGGGTGAGGGAGCGGTGAGAGAGAGGGGAGGGGGCTAGAGAGAGAGGGGGGGGGAGAGGGGAGGGGAGAGAGAGGGGAGGGGAGAGAGAGAGGGAGAGGGAGGGGGAGGGGGAGGGGAGTGGGAGAGGGGGAGGGGGAAAGATGGGAGGGGGAGAGGGAGAGAGCGGGGGAGAGGGGGAGAGAGAGGGAGAGGAGAGAGAGGGAGGTGGGGAGGGAGGGGAAAGAGAGGGAGGGGGAAGAGAGGGAGGGGGAGTGAGAGTGAGGGAGGGGGTGAGGGGAGGGGAGGGGGTGAGAGAGGGAGGGAGGGGTGAGAGAGGGAGGGGAGAGGGGGGAGGGTGGAGATGGGGAGGAGGGAGAGAGCGGGGGAGGGGGAGAGAGGGAGGGAGGGGGAGAGGGGGAGAGAGCGGGGGAGGGGGAGAGGGGTGCTACAATTAGCATTACTGCTCCTGAGCTATTGTGTGGGTACGGCGGGGGTGGGGGGGGTGGGGGGAGAGGTGGCTGAAAGAAGAATAATTGTAGAATCATACAGCACAGAAGGAGGCCGTTCGGCCCATCGTGCCTGTGCCAGCTCTTTGAACGAGCTCTCCAATTAGTCCCACTCCCCCCTGCTCTTTCCCCCATAGATCTGCAAAAGAATTTTTCGAATTTCTTTTCAAAAGTTACTATTGAATCTGCTTCCACCGCCCTTTCAGGCCGCACATTCCAGGTCACAACAACTCGCTGCGTAAAAAAACTATTCTCCTCATCTTCCCTCTGGTTCTTTTGCCAATTTTCTTAAATCTGTGGTTACCGACCCTCCTGCCACTGGAAACAGTTTAGAGAGAATTTACAGCACAGAAACAGGCCATTCGGCCCAACTGGTCCGTGCCGGTGTCCATGCTCCACATGAGCCTCCTCCCACCCCTCTACATCTCACCCCATCAGCATATCCTTTGATTCCTTTCTCCCTCGTGTGTTTATTTAACTTCCCCTTAAACACTATTCGTCTCAACCACTCCCTGTGGTAGCGAGTTCCACATTCTCACCACTCTCTGGGTAAATAAAGAGAAGCTTCTTTACCCAATCAAAACCCTTCATCATTTTGAACGCCTCTTTAAACCAGACACACGCCCACACACCCAGACACACGCCCAGACACCCAGACACACGCCCAGACACCCAGACACCCACACACCCACACACCCAGACACGCCCAGACACACGCCCACACACCCAGACACACGCCCAGACACCCAGACACCCACACACCCACACACCCAGACACGCACACACACCCAGACACACACTCACACCCAGACACACGCCCAGACACCCAGACACACGCTCACACCCAGACACACGCTCACACCCAGACACACACTCACACCCAGACACACGCCCAGACACCCAGACACACGCTCACACCCAGACACACGCCCACACCCAGACACACGTGCACACCCAGACACACGCCCAGACACCCAGACACACGCTCACACCCAGACACACGCTCAGACCCAGACACACGCCCACACCCAGACACACGCCCAGACACCCAGACACACGCTCACACCCAGACACACACTCACACCCAGACACACGCCCACACCCAGACACACGCCCACACCCAGACACACGCCCAGACACCCAGACACACGCTCACACCCAGACACACGCTCAGACCCAGACACACGCCCACACCCAGACACACGCTCAGACCCAGACACACGCCCACACCCAGACACACGCCCAGACACACGCTCACACCCAGACACACGCTCAGACCCAGACACACGCCCACACCCAGACACACGCCCAGACACCCAGACACACGCTCACACCCAGACACACGCCCAGACACACGCTCACACCCAGACACACGCGCACACCCAGACACACGCGCACACCCAGACACACGCTCAGACCCAGACACACGCCCACACCCAGACACACGCCCAGACACACGCTCACACCCAGACACACGCTCACACCCAGACACACGCTCACACCCAGACACACGCTCACACCCAGACACACGCTCACACCCAGACACACGCTCACACCCAGACACACGCGCACACCCAGACACACGCTCACACCCAGACACACACTCACACCCAGACACACGCCCACACCCAGACACACGCCCACACCCAGACACACGCTCACACCCAGACACACGCTCACACCCAGACACACGCTCACACCTGCACACCCAGACACACCCAGACACCGCACACACCCAGACACGCACACACACCCAGACACACGCTCACACCCAGACACACGCCCAGACACCCAGACACACGCTCACACCCGGACACACGCTCACACCCAGACACACCTGCACACCCAGACACACCCAGACACCGCACACACCCAGACACGCACACACCCAGACACACGCTCACACCTGCACACCCAGACACACCCAGACACCGCACACACCCAGACACGCACACACACCCAGACACACACCCAGACACACGCGCACACCCAGACACACACCCAGACACCCAGACACACGCTCACACCCAGACACACGCTCACACCCAGACACACGCTCACACCCAGACACACGCTCACACCCAGACACACGCGCACACCCAGACACATGCTCACACCCAGACACACCCAGACACACGTGTACACCCAGACACACGCGCACACCCAGACACACGTGCACACCCAGACACACCCAGACACACACTCACACCCACACACACGCTCACACCTGCACACCCAGACACACCCAGACACATGCTCACACCCAGACACACGCTCACATCCAGACACACGCTCACACCCAGACACACACCCAGACACACGCTCACACCCAGACACACGCTCACACCCAGACACACGCTCACACCCAGACACACGCCCAGACACCCAGACACACGCTCACACCCAGACACACGCCCAGACACACGCTCACACCCAGACACACGCTCACACCCAGACACACGCCCAGACACCCAGACACACGCTCACACCCAGACACACGCTCACACCCAGACACACGCTCACACCCAGACACACGCGCACACCCAGACACACGCTCACACCCAGACACACGCTCACACCCAGACACACGCTCACACCCAGACACACGCTCACACCCAGACACACACACACACCCAGACACACACACACACCCAGACACATGCACACACCCTGATGCATAGCCACATGTGCACGTTTCCACCAGAGGTCACTGGACAGCGATCAGGCCAAGTTGTCCCTCCCTCACCTGATGGGGCCTAATTCAACTCTAGCACCAACCCTCTTCCCCCCACCCCCCCACCCCCACCCCGACGGAGATCCGCTGACTCGGCACAGACATGGGGGTCAACCCTGGGACCCGAGGAAGGGAGGCTGAGGGGTTGGGAGGACCTGGACCTTGGGTCAGGGCTGTGCTCTCTCCTGGGACATTGCCGGGTTCTGCGTTGTGCGTTGCGATGGGTTTCATTCTCCATCTCTCTCTCTGTCTCTCCCTCTCTGCAGACGATGGAGCTGCTGCTTTTGAACAAACTGAAGTGGGACATCGCAGCTCCGACAGCCCAGGAGTTCGTGGAGCATTTAATAGGAGCCATGGGCCTACCGAAGGCCAAAGAGGAGGTTGTCCGAAAACACACGGAGACGTTCATCGCACTCTGCACAATAGGTAGCTGAACAAATACCTGCCCAGGCCGCGGATCAGCGAGTCCCCTGTACATAACACTGGCTGTTTGGTGGGACGGGGAGAGGAGCGCAGACAGAAGCAAGAACCAAATAACTCCGGGACTCAGCTGTAAATAACTCCAGGTCTCACCTGTAAATAACTCGGGGTCGCACCTGTAAATAACTCCGGGTCTCACCTGTAAATAACTCCGGGTCTCACCTGTAAATAACCCGAGGTCTCACCTGTAAATAACTCCGGGTCTCACCTGTAAATAACTCCGGGACTCACCTGTAAATAACTCCGGGTCTCACCTGTAAATAACTCGGGGTCTCACCTGTAAATAACTCAGGGTCTCACCTGTAAATAACTCAGGGTCTCACCTGTAAATAACTCCAGGTCTCACCTGTAAATAACTCCAGGTCTCACCTGTAAATAACCCCAGGTCTCACCTATAAATAACTCCAGGCCTCACCTGTAAATAACTTGGGGTCCCACCTGTAAATACCTCAGGGGTCTCACCTGTAAATAACTCGGGGTCTCACCTGTAAATAACTCGGGGTCTCACCTGTAAATAACTCGGGGTCTCACCTGTAAATAAATCTGAGTCTCACCTGTAAATAACTCCGGGACTCACCTGTAAATAACTCCAGGTCTCACCTGTAAATAACTCGATATCTCACCTGTAAATAACTCAGGTCTCGCCCGTAAATAACTCGGGGTCTCACCTGTAAATAACTCCGGGTCTCACCTGTAAAAATCTCCAGGTCTCACCTGTAAATAACTCGGGGTCTCACCTGTAAATAACTTGGGGTCTCACCTGTAAATAACTTGGGGTCTCACCTGTAAATAACTCGATATCTCACCTGTAAATAATGCAGGTCTCGCCTGTAAATAACTCGGGGTCTCACCTGTAAATAACTCCGGGTCTCACCTGTAAAAATCTCCAGGTCTCACCTGTAAATAACTCGGGGTCTCACCTGTAAATAACTCAGGGTCTCACCTGTAAATAACTCGGGGTCTCACCTGTAAATAACTCCAGGTCACACCTGTAAATAACTCCAGGTCTCACCTGTAAATAACTCCAGGTCTCACCTGCAAATAACTCCGGTTCTCACCTGTAAATAACTCGATATCTCACCTGTAAATAACTCCAGGTCGCACCTCTAAATAATTCCAGGTCTCGCCTGTAAATAACTCGGGGTCTCACCTGTAAATAACTCGGGGTCTCACCTGTAAATAACTCCGGGTCTCACCTGTAAATAACTCCAGGTCTCACCTGTAAATAACTCGGGGTCTCACCTGTAAATAACTCGGGGTCTCACCTGTAAATAACTCGGGGTCTCACCTGTAAATAACTCCAGGTCACACCTGTAAATAACTCCAGGTCTCGCCTGTAAATAACTCGGGGGCTCACCTGTAAATAACTCCGGGTCTCACCTGTAAATAACTCGGGGTCTCACCTGTAAATAACTCGGGGTCTCACCTGTAAATAACTCGGGGTCTCACCTGTAAATAACTCCAGGTCTCACCTGTAAATAACTCCAGGTCTCACCTGTAAATAACCCCAGGTCTCACCTGTAAATAACTCCAGGTCTCACCTGTAAATAACTCTGGGTCTCACCTGTAAATAACTCCAGGTCTCACCTGTAAATAACCCCAGGTCTCACCTATAAATAACTCCGGGTCTCACCTGTAAATAACTCCGGGTCTCACCTGTAAATAACTCAGGGTCTCACCTGTAAATAACTCGGGGTCTCACCTGTAATTAACTCCGGGTCTCACCTGTAAATAACTCCGGGTCTCACCTGTAAATAACTCCGGGTCTCACCTGTCAAAAGCTCCAGGTCTCACCTGTAAATAACTCCAGGACTCACCTGTAAATAACTCCAGGTCTCAGCTGTAAATAACTCCAGGTCTCACCTGTAAATAACCCCGGGTCTCACCTATAAATAACTCCAGGTCTCACCTGTAAATAACTCCGGGTCTCACCTGTAAATAACTCCGGGTCTCACCTGTAAATAACTCCAGGTCTCACCTGTAAATAACTCCGGGTCTCACCTGTAAATAACCCCAGGTCTCACCTGTAAATAACTCGGGGTCTCACCTGTAAATAACTCGGGGTCTCACCTGTAAATAACTCCAGGTCTCACCTGTAAATAACTCAGGGTCTCACCTGTAAATAACTACGGGTCTCACCTGTAAGTAACTCGGGGTCTCACCTGTAAATAACTCCGGGTCTCACCTGTAAATAACTCCAGGTCTCACCTGTAAATAACTCCAGGTCTCACCTGTAAATAACTCCGGGTCTCACCTGTAAATAACCCCAGCTCTCACCTGTAAATAACTCGGGGTCTCACCTGTAAATAACTCCGGGTCTCACCTGTAAATAACTCAGGGTCTCACCTGTAAATAACTCCGGGTCTCACCTGTAAATAACTCGGGGTCTCACCTGTAAATAACTCCGGGTCTCACCTGTAAATAACTCGGGGTCTCACCTGTAAATAACTCCAGGTCTCACCTGTAAATAACTCCGGGTCTCACCTGTAAATAACCCCAGGTCTCACCTGTAAATAACTCGGGGTCTCACCTGTAAATAACTCCAGGTCTCACCTGTAAATAACCCCGGGTCTCACCTATAAATAACTCCAGGTCTCACCTGTAAATAACTCGGGGTCTCACCTGTAAATAACTCGGGGTCTCACCTGTAAATAACTCGGGGTCTCACCTGTAAATAACTCGGGGTCTCACCTGTAAATAACTCCCGGTCTCACCTGTAAATAACTCCAGGTCTCACCTATAAGTAACCCCAGGTCTCACCTGTAAATAACTCTGAGTCTCACCTGTAAATAACTCCGGGACTCACCTGTAAATAACTCCAGGTCTCACCTGTAAATAACTCGATATCTCACCTGTAAATAACTCAGGTCTCGCCTGTAAATAACTCGGGGTCTCACCTGTAAATAACTCCGGGTCTCACCTGTAAAAATCTCCAGGTCTCACCTGTAAATAACTCGGGGTCTCACCTGCAAATAACTTGGGGTCTCACCTGTAAAAAACTCGGGGTCTCACCTGTAAATAACTCGATATCTCACCTGTAAATAACTCAGGTCTCGCCTGTAAATAACTCGGGGTCTCACCTGTAAATAACTCCGGGTCTCACCTGTAAAAATCTCCAGGTCTCACCTGTAAATAACACGGGGTCTCAGCTGTAAATAACTCGGGGTCTCACCTGTAAATAACTCGGGGTCTCACCTGTAAATAACTCCAGGTCACACCTGTAAATAACTCCAGGTCTCACCTGTAAATAACTCCAGGTCTCACCTGTAAATAACTCCGGTTCTCACCTGTAAATAACTCGATATCTCACCTGTAAATAACTCCAGGTCTCACCTGTAAATAATTCCAGGTTTCGCCTGTAAATAACTCGGGGTCTCACCTGTAAATAACTCGGGGTCTCACCTGTAAATAACTCCGGGTCTCACCTGTAAATAACTCCAGGTCTCACCTGTAAATAACTCGGGGTCTCACCTGTAAATAACTCGGGGTCTCACCTGTAAATAACTTGGGGTCTCACCTGTAAATAACTCCAGGTCACACCTGTAAATAACTCCAGGTCTCACCTGTAAATAACTCCGGGTCTCACCTGTAAATAACTCGGGGTCTCACCTGTAAATAACTCGGGGTCTCACCTGTAAATAACTCGGGGTCTCACCTGTAAATAACTCCAGGTCTCACCTGTAAATAACTCCAGGTCTCACCTGTAAATAACCCCAGGTCTCACCTGTAAATAACTCCGGGTCTCACCTGTATATAACTCCAGGTCTCACCTGTAAATAACTCCAGGTCTCACCTGTAAATAACCCCAGGTCTCACCTATAAATAACTCCAGGTCTCACCTGTAAATAACTCCGGGTCTCACCTGTAAATAACTCCGGGTCTCACCTGTAAATAACTCTGGGGTCTCACCTGTAAATAACTCGGGGTCTCACCTGTAAATAACTCCGGGTCTCACCTGTAAAAATCTCCAGGTCTCACCTGTAAATAACTCGGGGTCTCAGCTGTAAATAACTCGGGGTCTCACCTGTAAATAACTCGGGGTCTCACCTGTAAATAACTCCAGGTCACACCTGTAAATAACTCCAGGTCTCACCTGTAAATAACTCCAGGTCTCACCTGTAAATAACTCCGGTTCTCACCTGTAAATAACTCGATATCTCACCTGTAAATAACTCCAGGTCTCACCTGTAAATAATTCCAGGTTTCGCCTGTAAATAACTCGGGGTCTCACCTGTAAATAACTCGGGGTCTCACCTGTAAATAACTCCGGGTCTCACCTGTAAATAACTCCAGGTCTCACCTGTAAATAACTCGGGGTCTCACCTGTAAATAACTCGGGGTCTCACCTGTAAATAACTTGGGGTCTCACCTGTAAATAACTCCAGGTCACACCTGTAAATAACTCCAGGTCTCACCTGTAAATAACTCCGGGTCTCACCTGTAAATAACTCGGGGTCTCACCTGTAAATAACTCGGGGTCTCACCTGTAAATAACTCGGGGTCTCACCTGTAAATAACTCCAGGTCTCACCTGTAAATAACTCCAGGTCTCACCTGTAAATAACCCCAGGTCTCACCTGTAAATAACTCCAGGTCTCACCTGTAAATAACTCCGGGTCTCACCTGTATATAACTCCAGGTCTCACCTGTAAATAACTCCAGGTCTCACCTGTAAATAACCCCAGGTCTCACCTATAAATAACTCCAGGTCTCACCTGTAAATAACTCCGGGTCTCACCTGTAAATAACTCCGGGTCTCACCTGTAAATAACTCTGGGGTCTCACCTGTAAATAACTCGGGGTCTCACCTGTAAATAACTCCGGGACTCACCTGTAAATAACTCCGGGTCTCACCTGTAAATAACTCCGGGTCTCACCTGTAAAAAGCTCCAGGTCTCACCTGTAAATAACTCCAGGACTCAACCTGTAAATAACTCCAGGTCTCAGCTGTAAATAACTCCAGGTGTCACCTGTAAATAACCCCGGGTCTCACCTATAAATAACTCCAGGTCTCACCTGTAAGTAACTCCGGGTCTCACCTGTAAATAACTCCGGGTCTCACCTGTAAATAACTCCAGGTCTCACCTGTAAATAACTCTGGGTCTCACCTGTAAATAACCCCAGGTCTCACCTGTAAATAACTCGGGGTCTCACCTGTAAATAACTCCGGGTCTCACCTGTAAATAACTCGGGGTCTCACCTGTAAATAACTCCGGGTCTCACCTGTAAATAACTCGGGGTCTCACCTGTAAATAGCTCCGGGTCTCACCTGTAAATAACTCCGGGTCTCACCTGTAAATAACTCCAGGTCTCACCTGTAAATAACTCCGGGTCTCACCTGTAAATAACCCCAGGTCTCACCTGTAAATAACTCGGAGTCTCACCTGTAAATAACTCCGGGTCTCACCTGTAAATAACTCGGGGTCTCACCTGTAAATAACTCCGGGTCTCACCTGTAAATAACTCGGGGTCTCACCTGTAAATAACTCCTGGTCTCACCTGTAAATAACTCGGGGTCTCACCTGTAAATAACTCCGGGTCTCACCTGTAAATAACTCGGGGTCTCACCTGTAAATAACTCCAGGTCTCACCTGTAAATAACTCCGGGTCTCACCTGTAAATAACCCCAGGTCTCACCTGTAAATAACTCGGGGTCTCACCTGTAAATAATTCCAGCTCTCACCTGTAAATAACCCCGGGTCTCACCTATAAATAACTCCAGGTCTCACCTGTAAATAACTCCGGGTCTCACCTGTAAATAACTCAGGGTCTCACCTGTAAATAACTCGGGGTCTCACCTGTAAATAACTCCAGGTCTCACCTGTAAATAACTCCAGGTCTCACCTGTAAATTACTCCAGGTCTCACCTGTAAATAACTCGGGGTCTCTCCTATAAATAACTCCAGGTCTCACCTGTAAATAACTCCGGGTCTCACCTGTAAATAACTCTGGGTCTCACCTGTAAATAACTCCAGGTCTCACCTGTAAATAACTCCGGTTCTCACCTGTAAATAACTCGATATCTCACCTGTAAATAACTCCAGGTCTCACCTGTAAATAATTCCAGGTCTCGCCTGTAAATAACTCGGGGTCTCACCTGTAAATAACTCGGGGTCTCACCTGTAAATAACTCCGGGTCTCACCTGTAAATAACTCCAGGTCTCACCTGTAAATAACTCGGGGTCTCACCTGTAAATAACTCGGGGTCTCACCTGTAAATAACTTGGGGTCTCACCTGTAAATAACTCCAGGTCACACCTGTAAATAACTCCAGGTCTCACCTGTAAATAACTCCAGGTCTCACCTGTAAATAACTCGGGGTCTCACCTGTAAATAACTCGGGGTCTCACCTGTAAATAACTCGGGGTCTCACCTGTAAATAACTCCAGGTCTCACCTGTAAATAACTCCAGGTCTCACCTGTAAATAACCCCAGGTCTCACCTGTAAATAACTCCAGGTCTCACCTGTAAATAACTCCGGGTCTCACCTGTATATAACTCCAGGTCTCACCTGTAAATAACTCCAGGTCTCACCTGTAAATAACCCCAGGTCTCACCTATAAATAACTCCAGGTCTCACCTGTAAATAACTCCGGGTCTCACCTGTAAATAACTCCGGGTCTCACCTGTAAATAACTCTGGGGTCTCACCTGTAAATAACTTGGGGTCTCACCTGTAAATAACTCGGGGTCTCACCTGTAAATAACTCCGGGACTCACCTGTAAATAACTCCGGGTCTCACCTGTAAATAACTCCGGGTCTCACCTGTAAAAAGCTCCAGGTCTCACCTGTAAATAACTCCAGGACTCAACCTGTAAATAACTCCAGGTCTCAGCTGTAAATAACTCGGGGTCTCACCTGTAAATAACTCCGGGTCTCACCTGTAAATAACTCGGGGTCTCACCTGTAAATAACTCGGGATCTCACCAGTAAATAACTCCGGGTCTCACCTGTAAATAACTCCGGGTCTCACCTGTAAATAACTCCGGGTCTCACCTGTAAAAAGCTCCAGGTCTCACCTGTAAATAACTCCGGGTCTCACCTGTAAATAACTCCGGGTCTCACCTGTAAATAACTCCGGGTCTCACCTGTAAATAACTCCGGGTCTCACCTGTAAATAACTCCGGGTCTCACCTGTAAATAACCCCAGGTCTCACCTGTAAATAACTCGGGGTCTCACCTGTAAATAACTCCGGGTCTCACCTGTAAATAACTCGGGGTCTCACCTGTAAATAACTCCGGGTCTCACCTGTAAATAACTCGGGGTCTCACCTGTAAATAACTCCGGGTCTCACCTGTAAATAACTCCGGGTCTCACCTGTAAATAACTCCGGGTCTCACCTGTAAATAACTCCGGGTCTCACCTGTAAATAACCCCGGGTCTCACCTGTAAATAACTCGGGGTCTCACCTGTAAATAACTCCGGGTCTCACCTGTAAATAACTCGGGGTCTCACCTGTAAATAACTCCGGGTCTCACCTGTAAATAACTCGGGGTCTCACCTGTAAATTACTCCAGGTCTCACCTGTAAATAACTCCGGGTCTCACCTGTAAATAACTCCGGGTCTCACCTGTAAATAACTCGGGGTCTCACCTGTAAATAACTCCAGGTCTCACCTGTAAATAACTCCAGGTCTCACCTGTAAATTACTCCAGGTCTCACCTGTAAATAACTCGGGGTCTCACCTGTAAATAACTCGGGGTCTCACCTGTAAATAACTCCAGGTCTCACCTGTAAATAACCCCGGGTCTCACCTATAAATAACTCCAGGTCTCACCTGTAAATAACTCCGGGTCTCACCTGTAAATAACTCTGGGTCTCACCTGTAAATAACTCTGGGTCTCACCTGTAAATAAACCCAGGTCTCACCTGTAAATAACTCAGGGTCTCACCTGTAAATAACTCCGGGTCTCACCTGTAAATAACTCGGGGTCTCACCTGTAAATAACTCGGGGTCTCACCTGTAAATAACTCCGGGTCTCACCTGTAAATAACTCGGGGTCTCACCTGTAAATAACTCCGGGTCTCACCTGTAAATAACTCGGGGTCTCACCTGTAAATAACTCGGGGTCTCACCTGTAAATAACTCCGGGTCTCACCTGTAAATAACTCCGGGTCTCACCTGTAATTGTGAGCGATTTTCGTGTCTGGGCTGGATTAGCAAAAGGCTGAAAGTCTCATGCGACTAATCCCTGGGATCTTTTTCAGATTATGAATTTGTTTCGTACCCGCCGTCCATGATCGGCGCCGCCAGTCTGGCCGCCGCGGTGACCGGCCTCCACCTTGGGCAGCACGGGCTTTCCCTCGCCAACTGTGAGCTCACCGACCGCCTCGCGCATTCCATCCGCTGCGATCCCGTAAGTATGACCGGAAAACCCAACGCCCCGATCACGGAGCGGATCTCCATCGACCGCCGAGATTGGCGATGAAGATCACTCTTCCTTTTTGGCTTACCCCACAGTCCTCCTTTATCTATCACCGTTTCCTGACCTCAATGTCTCCATTCATAAACTGGCTCCATGGGGCTCGCTTCCCTCTTTCATGCCGAATCCCAACTGTCAGCAACTCTTAACTCTACGTGAAACCCAGAGACACAAGAACAGAAGAATTAGGAGCAGGAGTCAGCCATTCGGCCCCTCGAGCCTGCTCCGCCATTCAATAAGATCAACTGATCTTCGACCTCAACTCCACTTTCCCGCCCGACCTCCATATCCCTCGATTCCCCTAGAGTCCAAAAATCTATCGATCTCTGTCTTGAATATACTCAAAGACTCAGCATCCATAGCCCTCTGGGGTAGAGAATTCCCAAGATTCACCACCCTCTGAGTGAAGAAATTCCTCCTCATCTCAGTCTTAAATGGCCGACCCCTTATCCTGAGACTGTGACCCCTGGTTCTAGACTCCCCAGCCAGGGGAAACATCCTCTCAGCGTCTACCCTGTCAAGCCCTCTAAGAATTTTATATGTTTCAATGAGGTCACCTCTCATTCTTCTAAGCTCTAGGGAACATAGGCCTAGTCTACTCAATCTCTCCTCATGGGACAATCCCCCCATCCCAGGAACCAGTATCAATGAGATCACCACACCCCCCAAGACGTGAAACACTGTTCCCCAATCTGGGGAGGCTTTTCCGACACCTCTCCCGCTCCTGGAACGGGTACAGAAAAATGAGGTTCTCTTCCCTCCCTCCTTTTCTTCCCCACTCCTCGATCACCCACTCGCTCCCCTCCCATTCCAGGAACTCGAGCCCACAATCCCCCAGCAGTACCTTCACCGCACGGACGGCATCGGCTCAAGAAGGCGGCTCACCACCACCACCTTCTCAAGGGGCAATAAATGCTGGGCCTTGCCAGCGACGCCCACATCCCATAAACTAATATAAAAAAAATCAGAGCTGACACACTCCAGTGCAGTACTGAGGGAGCGCCGCACTGTCAGAGGTGCCGTCTTTCGAATGAGACGTTAAACCGAGGCCCCGTCTGCTCTCTCAGGTAGATGTAAAAGATCCCATGGCCACTATTTTGAAGAAGAGCAGGGGGAGTTCTCCCCGGGGTCAATATTTATCCCTCAACCAACATCACTCAAAAACAAAAAAAACGGGATGTTCCCGATGGCGGGGGAGTCCAGAACCAGGGGTCACAGTCTAAGGATAAGGGGTAAGCCATTTAGGAAAGAGATGAGGAGGAATTTCTTCACCTAGAGAGTGGTGAACCTGTGGAATTCTCTACCACAGAAGGCAGTTGAGGCCAGTTCATTAAATATATTCAAGAAGGAGTTGGATATATTTCTTAAGGCTAAAGGGATCAAGGGATATGGGGAGAAAGCAGGGACAGGGTACTGAATTTGGATGATCAGCCATGATCTCATTGAATGGCGGAGCGGGCTCGAGGGGCCGAATGGCCTACTCCTGCTCCTATCTTCTGTGTTTCTATCTGGTCATCATCACATTGCAGTTTGTGGGAGCTTGCTGTGCGCAAATTGGCTGCCGCGGCTTTGGTGAGACCGCACCTTGAGTATTGTGTGCAGTTTTGGTCACCTTACCTGAGGAAGGACGTTCTTGCCATGGAGGGAGTGCAGCGAAGATTCACCAGACTGATACCTGGGATGGCAGGAATGACGTATGAGGAGAGATTGTGTCGATTGGGCTTATACTCACTGGAGTTTAGAAGATTGAGAGGGGATCTCATCGAAACCTATAAAATTCTGTCAGGTCTGGACAGACTAGATGCAGGAAGGATGTTTCTGATGGCCGGGGAGTCCAGAACCAGGGGTCACAGTCTAAGGATAAGGGGTAAACCATTTAGGACTGAGATGAGGAGGAATTTCTTCACCCAGAGAGTGGTGAACCTGTGGAATTCTCTGCCACAGAGGGCGGTGGAGGCCAGTTCATTAAATATATTCAAGAAAGAGTTGGATATATTTCTTGAGGCTAAAGGGATCAAGGGATATGGGGAAAAGGCAGGGACAGGGCACTGAGTTTGGATGATCAGCCATGATCACATTGAATGGCGGAGCAGGCTCGAGGGGCCGAATGGCCTACTCCTGCTCCTATCTTCTATGTTTATGTCTATGACTACACTTCAAAAGTACTTCATTGGCTGCAAAGCGCTTTGGGAGGTCCTGAGGTCGTGAAAGGCCCAGTATAAATGCAAGTGCTTTCTTATATTGATCAATGCATAAATACTTAAGTCAAGACTTGTAGAGAATTAGCTCTGGGCCAAGGAGAGTGAGAAAGTCTAAAACCTGTTTTCCTCCCTCGCTCCCCAGGAGTGTTTGCGAGCCTGTCAGGAGCAGGTGGAGATCGCTCTACAGGCCCGCCTACGCCAAGCACAGCCGGACACTCTACCCCAGCACATGAAGTCTGAAGAGCTGGAACGTTCTAGAACACCCACGGACATTCAGGACGTAAGCTTGTGACGGCAATCGGAGACTGGGGGAAGCCGCAGTGGCGGAGCGGCTTCGGAGAGGGAGAGTCCGGGTACCATGGGGGATCTACCGCCCCCCCCCCCCTTGTCCCAGCTCGGCCATCAATGGACAGTGAGGAATCCTGTGGGTTAGTGTGGCAGATGGAGCTTTACTGAGCTAGACTGCAGGGTCTGGGGGTGGTGTGGTGGCGGAGAGGAAGGAATGACTGGGAGACGGGGACTGTTTCCAACTGATGGGAATGGGCAGAGTGACCGGGACTGAGCTGTAATGGGGATAGGGAGGTGCTGCTGCAGGAGGGAGACTGGACTACGTGGAAACACAGGAACAGGAGGCCGTTCAGCCCCTCGAGTCTGCGCCGGCTCTTTCGAAGAGCAATCCAGTTAGTCCCACTCCCCCGCTCTTTCCCGATGTCCCTGCAATTTTTTCTACTTCAAGTATTTATCCAATTCCCTTTTGAAGGCCACTGTTGAATCTGTATCCACCGCCCCATCAGGCAGCGCATTCCCAATCCTAACCACTCCTTGTGTAACAACGTTTTTCCTCCTGTCGCCTCTGGTTCTTTTGCTAATCATCTTAAATCTGTGTCCTCTGGTTATCGACCCTTCAGCCATTGGAAACAGTTTCTCTCGATCTAATCTGTCCAAACCCCTCATGATCTTGAACACCTCTATCAAATCTCCTCTCAACCTTCTCTGCTCCAAGGAGAACAACCCCAGCTTCTCCAGTCTATCCACGTAGCTGTAATCCCTCATCCCTAGAATCATTCTAGTAAACCTCTCCTCTACCCTCTCCCAAGCCTTCACGCCCTTCCTAATATTAATTTGATGTGTTGGGGTCAGGAACCAATATAGGTCAGTGAGGAAGTAGGTAATGGGGAGTTGATGGTGTGGGACATTACCGTAAGATCGGGACAGAGCCGGAACAGAGAGAGACAGAGAGAGAGAGACAGTCAGAGAGAGACAGACAGAGAGACAGTCAGAGAGAGAGAGAGACAGTCAGAGAGAGAGAGACAGTCAGAGAGAGACAGACAGAGAGAGAGACAGTCAGAGAGAGACAGTCAGAGAGAGACAGTCAGAGAGAGACAGAGAGAGAGAGAGAGACAGTCAGAGAGAGACAGACAGAGAGAGAGACAGTCAGAGAGAGAGAGACAGTTAGAGAGAGACAGACAGAGAGAGAGACAGTCAGAGAGAGAGAGACAGTTAGAGAGAGAGAGACAGTCAGAGAGAGAGAGACAGTCAGAGAGACAGTCAGAGAGAGAGAGACAGTCAGAGAGAGACAGACAGAGAGAGAGACAGTCAGAGAGAGAGAGACAGTTAGAGAGAGAGAGACAGTCAGAGAGAGAGAGACAGTCAGAGAGACAGTCAGAGAGAGAGAGACAGTCAGAGAGAGAGAGATGACTGCCTCAAGACTAACTACAGGTTTTCTCCCTGCGGAACTGGGCACGATCGCTTCAAGCCATTGGATGTCCAGGGAATGAGCAAGGAATCGGTCCTGTTCATCTCCCTGCCCGACGAGGGGACGCTTATCCCCAAACCACCCACGGTGCTGACTCCTCCTGTGCCGGTGGGACAGACACTTTCTCAACGTCCTTCATTCACAGGTCGCGAGGGCGTGCAGCTTCTCATTGGCCAAATCGTGGGCCAATCCCGGTGGCCGCCCCACCCGCCTGACCCGTGAACTGGCGGCAGTGGGCGGGGCCTAAAAGCAGGAAGCCGGGATGGCGATTCGCACCCAGGAGGCGGGGGGCAGCTGTCAATCATCCCTTGCGGTCACCGTGGAAACCATTACGTGGCGACTTCAACGGTTTCATTATTTAACTATTTATTTTAGATTTTTTAATTTAAAAAAAGCGTATTTAAGTTAATGTTTAAATTAATGTTAATTATGTCCAATAAAGTTCACTGACTCAAAGCTGGTCAAGTGTCAATGATCTGGTCTGTACTTAACCAAAGTTGGTCTGTTCCCTCTGCACCCCTTCCTGAAGGAGCTGGGCTCTTGGTTCCCCTCACATCCTAGACGAGTCTTGGCAACGAGCATGGTCAGACTATTCGACTCGGGGGGGGCATCACAGCGGATCACCGTTCCCGACGTGCATTACCTAGCCGGTCGTCACCGGATAGCGATCGGGAGAGGATTCCCGCACCGCTTCCCTGCTGCCTGGATGGACAGCCAGAGCCCTACTGCAAGCTTTTTAAAAAATTCGCTTATGGGATGTGGGCGTCGCTGGCAAGGCCAGCATTTATTGCCCATCCCTAGTTGCCCCTTGAGAAGGTGGTGGTGAGCCGCCTTCTTGAACCGCTGCAGTCCGTGTGGTGAAGGTGCTCCCACAGTGCTGTTAGGGAGGGAGTTCCAGGATTTTGACCCAGCGACGATGAAGGAACGGCCGATATATTTCCAAGTCAGGATGGTGTGTGACTTGGAGCGGAACTCGGAGGTGGTGGTGCTCCCATGCGCCTGCTGCCCTTGTTCTTCCAGGTGGAAGAGGTCACGGGTTTGGGAGGTGCTGCCGAAGAAGCCTTGGCGAGTTGCTGCAGTGCATCTTGTAGATGGTACACACTGCAGCCACGGTGCGCCAGTGGTGGAGGGAGTGAGTGTTTAAGGTGGTGGATGGGGTGCCAATCAAACGGGCTTAAGATGGGATAAGTTAACTTGCCAAGACACAGCAATCAAACCTGGTCTGTGTGGGTCAGCCCGAGTCCCTAGCGAGCTGCCTCCTTTAATCCTGAACGGTAAGGAATGGTGTACAGAACCAAACCCCATTGTTTGATGTATTTGAGCACATAATCCGGGCCCGATGCTCCCTGTGCAGTACTGAGGGAGTGCTGCACTGTCAGAGGTGCCGTCTTTCGGATAAGACGTTAAACCGAGGCCCCGTCTGCGCTCTCAGGTGGACGTAAAAGATCCCACGGCCACTATTTTGAAGAAGAGCAGGGGAGTTCTCGCCGGTGTCCTGGGGCCAATATTTATCCCTCAACCATCATCACTAAAACAGATGATCCGGTCATTATCACATTGTCGTTTGTGGGAGCTTGCTGTGTGCAAATGTTTATGTTTTAATGTTTCCTACATTACAACAGCGACTATACTTCCATAAAGTACTTTATTGGCTGTAAAGCGCTTTGGGACGTCCTGAGGTGGTGAAAGGCGCTATATAAATGCAAGTCTTTCTTTCTATTAATGTAGTGTCTTCACCTCATGGACTGCAATGGTTCAAGAAGATGGCCGACCATCAACTCTACTTCCCCGCCCGGTCCCCATATCCACTCCAAAAACCTATCGATCTGTCTTGAATCTACTCAATGACTGAGCCTCCACAGCCCTCTGGGGTAGAGAATTCCAAAGATTCACCGCCCTCTGAGTGAAGAAATTTCTCCTCATCTCAGTCCTAAATGGCCGACCCCTTATTCTGAGACTGTGACCCCTGGTTCCAGACTCCCCAGCCAGGGGGAAACATCCTCCCTGCATCTACCCTGTAAGAAGTTTGTATGTTTCAAAGAGATCACCTCTCATTCTTCTAAACTCCAGGGAGTATAGGCCTAGTCTACTCAATCTCTCCTCATAGGACAACCCTCTCATCCCAGGAACCAGTCTGGTGAACCTTCGTTGCACCGCCTCTACAGCAAGTACTTCCTTGCTGAAGTAAGGAGACCAAAACTGTAGCCAGTACTCCCGGTGTGGTCTCACCACAGCCCTGTATAATTGCAAGACTTCCTCACTCTTATACTCCAACCCCCTTGCAATAAAGGCCAATTGGATCAGTACCTGTAGGAAAAAACATTTGCAGGGCTATGGGGAAAGGGCGGGGGAGTGGGACTAGCTGAAGCGCTCTTGCAGAGAGCCGGCACGGGCTCGATGGGCTGAATGGCCTTCTTCTATATGCTGTAACCATTCTATGATTCTATGCCATTTGCCTTCCTAATTGCTTGCTGTACCTGCATGTTAATTTTCTGTGATTCGAGTCCAAGGACACCCAAATCCCACTGAATCCCAACATTTACTAGTCATACGAACATAAGAAATAGGAGCAGGAGTCGGCCATACGGCCCCTCGAGCCTGCTCCGCCAGTCAATAAGATCATGGCTGATCATCGACCTCAACTCCACTTTCCCGCCCAATCGCTCACCTTTTAAAAAATATTCTGCTATTCTACCAACGTGGATCATTTCACACTTCCGCACATTATATTCCAACTGCCTCCTCCACTCACTTAACCGGTCTATATCGCTTTGTGTCCTCCTCACAGCTTACGTTCCCACCTAGCTTTGTATCGTCAGCAAACTTGGATATATTACACTCGGTCCCCTCATCCAAATCATTGATACACATTCTCCCCGTGTTTGCGTGGGTTTACTCCGGGTGCTCCGGTTTCCTCCCACAGTCCAAAGATGTGCGGGTTAGGTGGATTGGCTATGATAAATTGACCCTTAGTGTTAGGGGGATTAAATACGTGGGGTTACGGGGATAGGGTGGGATATGTGTTGGTGTAGGGGTTACGGGGATCAGGTGGGATATGTGTCGGTGCAGGCTCGATGGGCCGAAATGGCCTCTATCTGCACTGTGGGGTTTCTGTGATTCTGTGATATAGGTTGTAAATTCCTGAGGCCCAAGCACTGATCCTTGTGGCGCTCCACCAATTACAGCCTGCCAACCCGTTTATTCTTACTTTATGATGTCTCCATACAATCTATTGATTCCCTGTAGAACTATAATCAATATAAACTCCAAATATTCTATATATCGAACTGCCATTGGTCTCTTCAGATTATGAAAGGGTTTGACAGGGTAGACATGGAGAAGATGTTTCCACTTGTAGGGAAGAGCAAAACTGGGGACCATAAAAATAAGATAGTCATTAATAAATCCAATCGGGAATTCAGGAGAAACTTCTTTCCCCAGAGAGTGGGGAGAATGTGGAACTCGCTGCCACAGGGAGTGGTTGAGGTGAATAGTATCGATGCATTTAAGGGGAGGCTAGATAAAGGAAAGGTTTGCATTTGTCTACCTCCTTTCACAACCTCAGGACGCCCCAAAGTGCTTTACAGCCAATGAAGTACTTTTGGAGTGAAGTCACTGTTGTAGGTTAAGTATGAGAAAGGAATAGGTTATCATAGAAATTTACAGCACTGAAGGAGGCCATTCGGCCCATCGTGTCTGTGCCGGCCGACAAAGAGCGATCCAGCCTAATCCCACTTTCCAGCTCTTGGTCCGTAGCCCTGTGGGTTACGGCTCTTCAAGTGCATATCCAAGTACTTTTAAAATGTGATGAGGGTTTCTGCCTCTACCACCTATTCAGGCAGTGAGTTCCAGACCCCCACCACCCTCTGGGTGAAAACATTTCTCCTCAACTCCCCTCTAATCCTTCTACCAATTACTTTAAATCTATGCCCTCTGGTTATTGACCTCTCTGCTAAGGGAAATAGGTCCTTCCTATCCACTCTATCCAGGCCCCTCAATTTTAAACACCTCAATTAAATCTCCCCTCAGCCTCCTCTGATCCAAAGAAAACTCGGTTAGTCCACACTTGGAGTACTGCGTGCAGTTCTGGTCACCATATTATAAGAAGGATATAGAGGCACTGGAGAGGGTGGAGAGAAGATTTACAAGGATGATACCAGAAATGCGAGGGTATACCTATCAGGAAAAGATGAACAGGCTGGGTCTCTTTTCTCTTGAAAAAGAGAAGGCCGAGGGGTGACCTAATAGAGGTCTTTAAAATTAGGAAAGGTTTTGATAGAGTGGATACAGAGAGAATGTTTCCACTTGTGGGGAAGAGCAAAACTAGAGGCTGTCAATATAAGATAGTCACCAAGAAATCCAATAGGGAATTCAGGAGAAACTTCTTTACCCAGAGAGTGGTGAGAATGCGGAACTCGCTACCACAGGGAGTGGTTGAAATGAATAGTATAGATGCATTTAAGGGGAGGCCAGACAGGCATATGAGGGAGAAGGGAATAGAGGGTTACGCTGATAGATGAGGAAAGACGGGAGGAGGCTCGAGTGGAGCATAAACGCCAGCATGGACTGGCTGGGCCGAATGGCCTGTTTCTGTGCTGTGAATTCTGGTGTCTGCACTGAGGCAGCAATATCTTAACGGACCACAGGGTGGTGTTGTTCCTGGTCCAATTCCCCCCAGGCAGCAGTAACCTCACCTGTCCACATGGTGGCGATGCCACCTAACAAACAGCAGGTAACAATTCTGCTGAGATTTACAGATTTTCCCCACAAAAGCCCTTCGCTGCTTCAAGTACGAACCTAGCAGCCGATTCGATCGGTAAGGAAACTCTGGGAGATATTGTTGGGTCTCTCACCAAACTGCTGTTGCAACAAGTCCTTCTCATTCACGAGGTCTGTTTCTGAGGAAAGATGGGAGCCTCTTTGACCGGGAGTGGAAACACCTGGATCTCACAGGAGAGCGCGAAGGGAATGGGAAAAGTCAACCTGGAATATGACTTGAAATTAAACTGCACCATGTCATCCAGAGCCTGGATCTAGCGGTTGTCCTTGTTTTGGACAGGAAGGGGCTGTGGAATTATTCGGTATGTTCCAACACAGCCTCCCTTCTGCAGACGCTCTTCTGAGTTGAGGGTTGTGTTTCTATTTGTGTGAAACCGCGGGTCACACGAGCTCACACCGTGAGTGTGTAACGCAGGTCACACCCCGAGTGTGTAACGCAGCTCACACCACGAGTGTGTAACGCAGCTCACACCACGAGTGTGTAACGCAGCTCACACCCCGAGTAACGCAGGTCACACGAGTGTGTAACGCAGCTCACACGACGAGTGTGTAACGCAGGTCGTAACGCAGCTCACACTACGAGTGTGTAACGCAGCTCACACCACGAGTGTGTAACGCAGGTCACACCCCGAGTAACGCAGGTCACATGAGTGTGTAACGCAGGTCACACGACGTGTGTAACGCAGCTCACACGAGTGTGTAACGCAGCTCACACCCCGAGTAACACAGCTCACACGAGTGTGTAACGCAGCTCACACTACGAGTGTGTAACACAGCTCACACCCCGAATAACACAGCTCACACGAGTGTGTAACGCAGGTCACACCCCGAGTGTGTAACGCAGCTCACACTACCAGTGTGTAACGCAGCTCACACCCCGAGTGTGTAACGCAGCTCACACCCCGAGTGTGTAACGCAGGTCACACCCCGAGTGTGTATCGCAGTTCACACCCCGAGTGTGTATCGCAGCTCACACCCCGAGTGTGTAACGCAGCTCACACCCCGAGTGTGCAACTTTCACCTCACGCTACGAGTGTGTCCATCAAACCTGATGAAGATTAGTGTTCACTGAGATTGACTCCAGCTTCAGGCGATGGCGGCAGGAGCCGCTTCAGTTTTGTAACCGGGAACCCGGGAGGATCCGAGACGGTTCATTTCACCCACGGGATACAGAAATAAATTCACTTGTGACTTTGTTGCCTGTGGTCGGAAGATGAAACACCCCCATGCTGAACTGAGCTGTTCCCTGTCTCCAGTCACCGAGCGGTAAATAAATAAATGAACCGGTTAGTTTTAGGCTTCAGGTGATTGTCACCGGACACTGGACCAGAATCAGAGACAGCGGAGAGGGCGAGAAACAGGACACTGCCCATCGGGAGAGCAGGACCGTGAACAAGCAAAGGCCAAGACTCTGCACTGAGGCTGCTGGACACTGGGCGGCTGGGGCACTGAGCACTGGGACG
Source organism: Somniosus microcephalus (assembly GCF_052327205.1). NCBI lineage: Eukaryota > Metazoa > Chordata > Chondrichthyes > Squaliformes > Somniosidae > Somniosus > Somniosus microcephalus. Next base: position 36,153,280 of record NC_141014.1, read on the forward strand.
CTGGGGCACTGGGAGGCTGGGCCACTGGGAGGCTGGGGCACTGGGAGGCTGGGGCGCTGGGCCACTGGGAGGCTGGGGCGCTGGGAGGCTGGGCCACTGGGAGGCTGGGGCACTGGGAGGCTGGGGCACTGGGAGGCTGGGCCACTGGGAGGCTGGGGCACTGGGAGGCTGGGGCGCTGGGAGGCTGGGGCGCTGGGAGGCTGGGGCACTGGGAGGCTGGGGCGCTGGGAGACTGGGGCACTGGGAGGCTGGGGCGCTGGGAGACTGCGGCATTGGGGCACTGAGGCTGAATGTGGATTTAACGTGGAACATCCTCTTCTGGCAGCTCCGGTATGGGCCCGGATTAAACGCAGAGTGGCTGCGGTTTGGAGACACAGGTTTGACAATAAAAGGGAGCAGGTGGATTTCCAAGTTTCGACACAGACCTTTATGTAAATACGTTAAATACAACGGCGCTCACCTGGAAACGCGCGTGGCACGAATTAAATTAAATTTAAAAACAGACGGGTCGACGATGGCGTGTGTTCGGGACCATATATAAAAAAAAGTGATTTCTTTCCTTGTCGGGCGCAGTAAGTAAAAATTAGCAAGAAAATTTCAAAGAATGTTCCGGCACAGGGGACAGAACATTACACGAGTTAAATAAATACAGTAAACATCCATTTACAAAAGGAAACACACCTCAGGGTTTAGCAATGACAGTAAAGCTTAATTTACATGTTCAACAAGGAAGAGGCCATAACTCAGACACAGGCAGGAGCCAGTGATTAAACAACGCAGACCCGGGGGAGCAGAGAGATTCTCCCAGCCCAAACACTGGCTCCTGCGGAACGGCCCCGGGGACAATACGTGCTCCTGAAGCCCGACATTATTAAAACAAAGCTCTTTTTTTTTTCTTTAATAAAATATCCAGAGTCCTTGGGGGTTGGAGGAGGAGGGAGGGGGTTTACACACATGCTCAATATCGATATAAATAAAACTCCGCTCAGTGCAAAAACAAAAAATTTAAATGAAAATGACGGGCAACGGCATCTCGAAAATATCCCGTCGGCGATTGAATCTCGCCGCCTGAGTTGGTGAGGGTCAGTGCATCGGTCCCTGTGCTGGGGGACGTGGGGAAGATGCAGCTAAGATGCATTGTACGAAAGCTCCTGCAAAAAGTCGTTCCTGTCGCAGCGGCGAGTCTACAGAGCCAACAACAGAAAACGCTGGAAAAGCTCAGCAGGCCCGGCAACATCCGTGGGGAGATAAACAGAGTCAACACCCTTCGTCAGAACTGAGAGAAAACACAGGAAATGAAACAAAAGGCAGTCTGGAGGCTGGGAAATGGGGGAGGGGATGAAAGAAGAGACATTACGAGATATTCAAGGTGAGACGAGATGGTAATAGGACAGGTAAAGAATCAGACAATGGCTCGAAATGATGCCTTTTGTTTCGTTTCCTGCCTTTTTTTCTCAGTCCTGACGAAGGGTTTCGACCTGAACCGTTGACTCTGTTTCTCTCTCCGCGGATGTTGCCTGGCCTGCTGAGTTTTTCCAGCGTTTTCTGTTGTTATTTCGGATTTCCAGCATCCGCAGTATTTTGCTATTGTATCTACAGAGCGGTCCGCCACTGCACGCAATTTAGCGACTCATTCTCGATACAGGCAGCAGCAGCTTCGAGAGATTATTTACCGTCTCTCTCTCTCTCTGCAGGAGCTTTAATTGGTGTCGACACCAAACTCCGCCGTCACTCCCGGGGATGGCAGCGGCTCAGAGACCCATCGAGGCTGCTACAGGGGGACCGGGACTTGGGAAGCTATCTATTCAGTCCAGGAGGGAGGAGAGGGAGGAGAGAGGCAGGTACAGCACGGGTTAGATACAGAGTAAAGCTCCCTCTACACTGTCCCATCCAACACTCCCAGGGCAGGTACAGCACGGGTTAGGTACAGAGTAAAGCTCCCTCTACACTGTCCCATCCAACACTCCCAGGGCAGGTACAGCACGGGTTAGGTACAGAGTAAAGCTCCCTCTACACTGTCCCCGTCAAACACTCCCAGGGCAGGTACAGCACGGGTTAGATACAGAGTAAAGCTCCCTCTACACTGTCCCCATCAAACACTCCCAGGGCAGGTACAGCAACTTAATATATAAGGCCCAGTCTCCAACTAGCTGGCGTTAGTTCGTGCCCACACACCGGTATCGCAGTCTCAATTTGTGCCCAGTCGTTTGAAGGCAGTGTGTTAAAATCCTGGCAGAGGAGCGGCCAAACTCTGTGCTTGGTACCATAATAGGGGTGATCGCAACAGAGCGAGGGGAGGAAGGGGCCTCACCTCCCGGAGGGAGCGGGCACGGAAGGCAAAGTGCGAGTTCAGGGCGAGCAACGGGATTTAAAAAAAAACTTCTGAAAGACAAGATTCTCCAGCACGAAACACTTGAAATTCACACACACGCACGCACACACACAAAGAAATACCCAATGACCAGGGGAAACGGGAGGCTGTGCATCGTATTTACATTCAGAATCAAAAAGGGGACGACGCCTTAAACTAAGGTTGTCGCTTCCCCCCTCGTTCGTGTGCCTGGGTAACCCGCGGGCCGGTGTCGGAGCCGGCTCTGCGCGGTTAACAGTCAGGTGGGGGGGGGCGGGTCCCGACCTCTGCCCTGGACCCCACAGAGTAACAGGAAAACAAAACAAGGCAGAGTCGCAATAGGAAATGAAGAGTCTGTCCGGCCATCTCGCCCGCTCTTCTCAAGTGCAAAGCGAGTCTCTCGCTCTTAACAGTCGGGTCAGTTTTGCTTTTTATTTTGTTCTTCGATTCTTCCTGCCACGATAAATTCCACGACAGCGGCTTAACCCAACACCCTCAGATCTGTTGAGGAACAACAACATTTACACAGCGCCTTTAACATAGAAACATAGAAGATAGGAGCAGGAGTAGGCCATTCGGCCCCTCGAGCCTGCTCCGCCATTCAATGCGATCATGGCTGATCATCCAAATTCAGTACCCTGTCCCTGCTTTCTCCCCATACCCCTTGATCCCTTTAGCCTTAAGAAATATATCTAACTACTTCTTGAATATATTTAATGAATTGGCCTCTACTGCCTTCTGTGGTAGAGAATTCCACAGGTTCACCACTCTCTGGGTGAAGAAATTCCTCCTCGTCTCTGTCCTAAATGGCTTACCCCTTATCCTTAGACTGTGACCCCTGGTTCTGGACTCCCCGGCCATCGGGAATATCCTTCCTGCATCTAGTCTGTCTAGTCCTGTCAGAATTTTATAAGTTTCAATGAGATCCCCTCTCATTCTTCTAAACTCCAGCGAGTATAAGCCCAATCAACCCAATCTCTCCTCATACATCATTCCTGCCATCCCAGGTATCAGTCTGGTGAATCTTCGCTGAACTCCTTCCATGGCAAGAACATCCTTCCTCAGATAAGGCGACCAAAACTGCACACAATACTCAAGGTGTGGTCTCACCAAGGCCCTGTACAACTGCAGCAAGACATCCTTGCTCCTGTACTCGAACCCTCTCGCTATGAAGGCCAACATACCATTTGCCTTCTTAACCGCCTGCTGCACCTGCATGCATACCTTCAGCGACTGGTGCACAAGGACACCCAGGTCTCGTTGCACTTCCCCTTCTCCCAATCTATTGCCATTCAGATAATAATCTGTCCTCCTGTTTTTGACACCAAAGTCAAAAACAGGAATAGAACACCGGAGCGATTATCAAACCATAATTTGACACCGAGCCACATAAGGATAAATTAGGGCAGATGACCACAGGCTTGGTCAAAGAGGTAGGTTTTAAGGAGCATTTTAAAAGTAGGAGAGAGCGAGGTAGCGAGGCGGAGAGGTTTCGGGAGGGAATTCCAGAGCGCGGGGCCCGGGCGGCTGAAGGTACGGCCGCCAATGGTGGAACGATTGAAATCGGGGGATGTGCAAGAATCCAGAATTGGAGGAGCGCAGAGATCGCGGAGGTTCTTAAAAGAAAGAAAGACTTGCATTTCTATAGCCGAACGTCCCAAAGCGCTTTACAGCCAATGAAGTACTTTTTGAAGTGTAGTCACTGTTGTAATGTAGGAAACGCGGCAGCCAATTTGCGCACAGCAAGCTCCCACAAACAGCAATGTGATAATGACCAGATAATCTGTTTTTGTGATGTTGATTGAGGGATAAATATTGGCCCAGGACACCGGGGAGAACTCCCCCTGCTCTTCTTCGAAATAGTGACCAGGGGATCTTTTACGTCCACCTGAGAGGGTTAGGTTGATTGGCCATGATAAAAAATTGGCCCTTAGTGTTAGGGGGGATTAAATACGTGGGGTTACGGGGATAGGGCTTGGGTGGGATGGCTGTCGGTGTAGGGACCGGGTGCTAGGGTTTGGATGATCAGCCATGATCTCGTTGAATGGCGGAGCAGGCTCGAAGGGCCGAATGGCCTACTCCTGCTCCTATCTTCTATGTTTCTATGACAGGGCCTCGGTTTGAACGTCTCATCCGAAAGACGGCACCTCTGACAATGCAGCACTCCCTCAGCACCGCACTGGGAGTGTCAGCCTAGCTTTATGTGCTGAAGCCCCTGGGGTGGGACTATGAACCCACAACCTTCTGACCCAGAGGCGAGAGTGCTGCCCACTGAGCCACAGCTGTAGGGCTGGAGAAGGTTATAGAGCAATGTTCCCAGTCATTTTTTTTTGGGTGTGTGGCCCCTTTAATGGGCTGCGGGGCCCACTCAAATTCAAAAGCCTGTGGGGGGTGGGTGCTTCAGAGCGTTGCCAGCTTCAGGGGAACATTGTCACGGAGACAGGGAGGGGGGCGAGGAGGCCACGGAGGGATTTGGAAACAAGGATGGAGAAATTTAAAATGGAGGTGGTGCCGGACCGGGAGCCAGTGTAGGTCAGCGAGCGCGGTGTGGGGGAGGGTGACGGGCCAACGGGACGCGGTGCGAGTTGGGACACGGGTTTTTGGATGAGCTCCGATGATGGGAACAGGAGAAAGGGGTCAGCGCGGACGCTTACGGCACGAGAGCGAGGCGCCGCACGGCCCACTGGAGCCCTGCTAGCTCCGCGCTTGGAGCGGCGAGCCTGCGTCACATTTTACACAACTTTATCTTGGGGTAAATTTTAGGGGTTTTGCAACACCCCTGACCCCCCCACCCCACCACCTGCCGCCCTGCCACGAGACGGGATCAAATCTCGGGGGTCTGGGCACAACGGGGAGGTGCATTCAAGCTCCGGCCCATCCAATTGGGTGCATTAAAACTCCGGGGGAGGGAATTTTAACATTAAAAAAAAAACACGGGTGGGTTTGAGGTGGAGGAAAAGTTTTAACTTTTACTCAGGCGGGGCGGGGGGGTGGTGGCAGCCAACCCGCTGCCAGGAGGCGGATTGGCATGTTAAATATTCTCTCGAGGCCCGAGGCCTCTGCTTTAACTGCAGGCGGCTGGGGATCCCGGGGATCACCAGAAGCTGCGGCGAGGCGAGTGCAGCCTCGGGGAGCAATCCTTGTGAGCCCAGAGGAGCAGGAGTGCTTCCTCCCAGAGCTCCCCGCATCCGGCCCCCACACCTACCTGTTTGTCGCGGCGTCCTGTCCTGTCCAGTCCGCCCAGGACGTCAGTCCACAGTGTGCGGGGAAATCCGGGCTTCCGGTTTCCCCGCGGTCTACCGCCACCCTCCACACCCCGGGCGGGTTGGAAATTTGAAAACTCCCCCACCCCCACCCCACTCCACCCTCTCTCTGTACGAACTCCCATCGCACACTAGCTCTGATCGCCCGAACACTCATCCTGTTGGCGTCACGGCTCACGCTTACCTGCTGAGCGCTGCTAGCATGAATACGTCCGGATCGATGGGGTATCGGCCCGCGGAGTCCCTGAGGGGTTACCTAATTTTTAAAAAAAATGACGATGGTGAAAAAAGGTTATTTAAATTCTTGAGAAACAAGCAGCATTAATTTAACAGAGGGCAGAACTCATCAAAGATCTTGTTGTACGATCCCTTGCTCACCTCTAACCACTCGCTCTCCATCTCATCCGTTCTGCGCTAAACATTCCTCACTTCTTCCCTCTGGAACTGCCAATCAGTGGGCAGCGCCTCTCGCCTCTGAGTCAGGAGGTTGTGGGTTCAAGTCCCACTCCAGAGACTTGAGCACAAAAATCTAGGCTGACCCTCCCAGTGCGATACTGAGGGAGTGCTGCACTGTCGGAGGGGCAGTACTGAGGGAGTGCTGCACTGTCGGAGGCACAATACTGAGGGAGCGCCACACTGTCGGAGGGACAATACTGAGGGAGCGCCACACTGTCGGAGGGACAATACTGAGGGAGTGCTGCACTGTCGGAGGGGCAGTACTGAGGGAGCGCTGCACTGTCAGAGGGGCAGTACTGAGGGAGCGCCGCACTGTCGGAGGGGCAGTACTGAGGGAGCGCCGCACTGTCGGAGGGGAAGTACTGAGGGAGCGCCGCACTGGCGGAGGGGCAGTATTGAGGGAGCGCCGCACTGTCGGAGGGGCAGTCCTGAGGGAGCGCCGCACTGTCGGAGGGGCAGTACTGAGGGAGTGCCGCACTGTCGGAGGGGCAGTGCTGAGGGAGCGCCGCACTGTCGGAGGGGCAGTCCTGAGGGAGCGCCGCACTGTCGGAGGGGCAGTGCTGAGGGAGCGCCGCACTGTCGGAGGGGCAGTGCTGAGGGAGCGCCGCACTGTCGGAGGGGCAGTACTGAGGGAGTGCCGCACTGTCGGAGGGGCAGTGCTGAGGGAGCGCCGCACTGTCGGAGGGGCAGTCGCGCTCCCCCTCGATGACCAATCTCTTGGTCTACGTCGGAGGCAGAAATTTAGAGAATGACTGGTTTTCCGGGATTCGCGACACGATGAAGCCGCGAATGGCCGGGATCAGCACTTACTGTCCGGCTGCATCTTGCGTAGCTGCACGCTCTGTGAGGTAATGGCGGCCGCGGTCACCCGGAAGTTGGCCGGGAGGGTCTCGGACGTGTCCGAGGTCATGTCGCGCATCTCCTTCGCCCGGAACCGCTTGCGCCACGAGGGGGCTCGACTGAAGTTCTTGGCATCGTCCTGAAAGGAATCGGGAGGAGGCCAAAAAAAAAACATGGGTTAGAAACATAGGAAGAGAAGGAGGCCATTCAGCCCCTCGAGCCTGTTCTGCCATTCAATGAGATCATGGCTGATCATCCAAATTCAGTACCCTGTCCCTGCCTTCTCCCCATATCCCTTGATCCCTTTAGCCTTAAGAAATATATCCAACTCCCTCTTGAATATATTTAATGAATTGGCCTCCACTGCCTTGTGTGGTAGAGAATTCCACAGGTTCACCACTCTCTGGGTGAAGAAATTCCTCCTCATCAGTCCTAAATGGCTTACCCCTTATCCTTAGACTGTGACCCCTGGTTCTGGACTCCCCCCGCCATCGGGAACATCCTTCCTGCATCTAGTCTGTCTAGTCCTGTTAGAATTTTATAAGTTTCAATGAGATCCCCTCTCATTCTTCTAAACTCCAGCGAGTATAAGCCCAATCGACCCAATCTCTCCTCATACGTCATTCCTGCCATCCCAGGTATCAGTCTGGTGAATCTTCGCTGAAATTTGACACTCCACAAATATCAAAGTTAGTTTTTCAGGACCAGAACGTTTACCAGTCAATACGCTGTTAAAACCTCAGTTGCACCTATTCCAACAAGGCTTGACGTTTAATGGGGTGTTTAACAGAGATATTAGAGTAGAAAAGCCCGCGTTTTCGTCAGTGCCAGTGGTTTCACTGTGCCGGGTATGGGGGAGTCCCACAGCGCAGCCAGTGTCAGAGCGGTGAATGACCAACCGCAACTTCAGGATTCCCGCGCTAAATGGCTTACCCCTTATCCTTATATCCTTCTCTCCTGAATGGCCTGGCTCTGATGTTAAGCTTATGACTCCTGGTCCTAGACCTCTCCCCGCCCCCCAACAACCCCCCACAACCCAGCGGAAAAAGTTTCTCTCTAACTAAACTTTCAATTCCTTTCAAAACCTAAAAAATCTCAATCAAATCACCCCTTAACCTTCGACATTCCAGGGAATACAAGCCTAGTTTCTCTCCTCATTATCTGACCCTTTCTCAGGAAAAACCGCAGAGCTGTCCGGGAAAGGGCAGGGGCTCGACACGACCCTGCCCCCGTTCAACCATAAACTAGGAACTTAACAGGAGGGCCTTACTCAACGTAACATTTTCTGGCCCCATGCTCTCCCCCTCGTCTCCACAAGGTGCGGACTCTCAGATTCGAGATTTCTCTTAAGTGACTATTCATGTGCTGGAGAGATATTTGACTGTGGAGGGCATCACCAGACCCTCTTCCTCCCCCCACCCCCCCCCCCGCCCCTCGTTTGCTAATTAAATCATCGTTACTTGGTACAGACAGGCAGGGGGAATAGCCGAGTTCACACTAACCTCTTCGTGGCGTCGATCGGTTCCTTGAAGCAGCAGATTGTTGAACTCGGTTTCCAATATCTGACGGGCCTGTTAGACAGAAAACAATCTCATTGGAGCGTGTCGACATGATGCGACGCACAGTGGAACCTCCATGGGAAATCTCTAGCCCGCAAGAGGCACCGATCCATCCACCGCCTTCCTGCTGTCCTAACAACGGCGTAACGAAGGCATTTTTCTTCAAGATACTACAACCCTCTGAGAAATCTGCGCTCCTCTAATTCTGGCCTCTTGCGCATCCCCAATTTTAATCGCTCCACCATTGGCGGCCGTGCCTTCAGCTGCCTGGGCCCTAAGCTCTGGAATTCCCTCCCTAAACCTCTCCGCCTCTCTCTCTCCTCCTTTAAGACGCTCCTTTAAACCGACCTCTTTGACCTGTCCTAATATCTCATTCTGTGGCTCGGTGTCAAATTCCGTTTGATAACCAACTTCCTGATATTCAACAGAATGCCCCCCTCTGTTAAGGCAGGTGATGGAGGCTCCAGTGTGTGTATGTATAATGCAAACCAGGGTCTGGGAAACAGGCGAAGTGGAGAACTTTGAAAAAGACTGCGTTTCAGAGTCCCTTATTCACCTACACCCCCCGACCCAGAAAAACAATCTCCAATACGCTGGGCGTGTGAAGCCCGGAATAGACCGCAGTTTCTTCCTTCTCTGCAGACTCTCAATTGAACAGAAGGTGTGATCATTACTAATCCTTGCACAGTGGCTCAGTGAGAGAACCTATTACCAAATCCCTTCCTCGTCCAATTCTCTCTCCTCCCCCCCCACCGCCACCCACCCCCTCTCCTGAAGACACCGACTTATGTTGGGGTCCGGCTCCACAGTGGCGACAGCCGGCCGGTAACCTCAACCCAACTCAACACCGGCAGCTATTCAACCGCAGAGGGCATCACACCGAGCCAGTCCACGCTTGCCAGCGGGAGTCACTGCACAGCGACCAGCGCGGGAAACGGTGGCCGGTTTTATATTTTATTCCGTCACGTTCCCAGGCAGGTGCGAAGATTCCGTGCAGCGTCCCCATCTACGCGCCCCCAAGCTCAGATCAGCCGGTTTGGTAGAGACTGAGAATCCTACCCGAGACCTTCTGCCTAGTTCAGAGGCGTCAGGCGTGACTCAGTGGGCAGCGCTCTCGCCTGCGAGTCAATAGGTTGTGCATTCGAGTCCCCACTCCAGAGACTTTCAGCACAAAATCTAGGCTGACACTCCCAGTGCGGTGCTGAGGGAGTGCTGCACTGTCGGAGGTGCCGTCTTTCGGATGAGACGTTAAACTGAGGCCCCGTCTGCTCTCTCAGGTGGACGTAAAAGATCCCACGGCACTATTTCTAAGAAGAGCAGGGGGAGTTCTCCCCGGTGTCCTGGGGCCAATATTTATCTCTCGACCAACATAACAAAAACAGATGATCTGGTCATTATCACATTGCTGCTTGTGGGAGCTTGTTGGGTGGAAATTGGCTGCCCCGTTACAACAGTGACTGCTTCAAAAAGTGCTAATTGGCTGTAAAGCACTTTGAGATGTCCAGTGGTCGTGAAAGGCGCTATAGAAATGCAAGTCTTTCTTTCTCTTTCCCCATCTGCAATATTGTTGTAACTAATAAACAAAAGTATTCAAAGAAAATGGAACCCCCCCCCCCCACAAAATGCCCCTATGATTTTTCTCCCGGGTGTTGCTGGCTGCAGGGGCTGGAATTCCCGGAGACTCCAGGGCAATCCTGGATGGTTGGACAACCCCACCTACAATCCACAGGCCTTTAAAAACCCCAAGTTTGGTGTCACTTCCTCATCTTCGCCCCTGCTCTTCCCAACCCTGTTGGTGTCCTGCACGACAGGCCTAGGCTTCCCACTGAAGGAAGTCCGTACTTCCTTATTGACGGCCGTGCCTTCAGCTGCCTAGGCCCCAAGCTCTGGAATTCTCTCCCTAAACTGCTCTGCCTCTCTCACCCAACTTTAATTTGCAACCTTGGTGTCATATTTGATCACACATTGAGCTTCCTGCCTCATATCCGTTCTATCACTAAGGCCGCCCATTTCCACCTCCGTCACATCGCCCGTCTCCGCCCTTGCCTCAACTTATCCGCTGCCGAAACCCTCATCCATGCCTTTGTTACCTATAGATTTGACTATTCCAACGCACTCCTGGCCGGCCTCCCTAGTTCTACCCTACGTAAACTTGAGGTCATCCAAAACTCGGCTGCCCCGTGTCCTAACTCGCACCAAGTCCCGTTCACCCATCACCCCCTGTGCTCGCTGACCTACATTGGCTCCCGGTTAAGCAGCGCCTTGATTTCAAAATTCTCATCCTTGTTTTCAAATCCCTCTGTGGCCTCGTCCCCTCCCTGTCTCTGTAATCTCCTTCAGCCCCACAAACCCCCCCCCCCCCACCCCCCCCCCCCCGAGATATCTGCGCTCCTCTAATTCTGGCCTTTTGAACATCCCCGATTTTCATCGCTCCACCATTGGCGGTCGTGTCTAGGTCCTAAGCTCTGGAAATCCCTCCCTAAATTTCTCCGCCTCTCCACTTCCCTTTCCACCTTTAAGACGCTCCTTAAAAACTACCTCTTTGACCAAGCTTTTGGTCGCCTGTCTTAACATCTCTTGTGGGTTGGTTGCCAACATTCTGTCTGATAACTCTGCTATGAAGCGGTCTTGGGGCGTTTTACTACGTTGAAGGTGCTATATAAATGCAAGTTGTGGCGAACACGGATCTCCGCCTCCTCCCTCACCTGCGTGTTTTGCATTGGGATCTGCAGGAGTAAAGCGACGTCATTGTGATCGAAGGTGTCGTCCAGTGCAATGAGGGACCCGTGGACACCGCTCTCCTGCAGGTTATTGCTGTACTCCTTCAGCCCAATCGCCTCCACCCAGCCAATCATTCGATCGTTCGTCCACACCATCACGTCTAGAGAGGACAGAAGGGGAAACATTTAAAACCACATCACAAAAGGTTAGCATGCAGGTACAGCAAGTAATCAGGAAGGCAAATGGAGTGTTGGCTTTTATTGCAAGGGGGATGGAATATAAAAGTAGGGAAGTCCTGTTACAACTGTACAGGGCGCTGGTGAGACCACACCTGGAGTACTGCGTACAGTTTTGGTCTCCTTATTTAAGGAAGGATATACTTGTGTTGGAGGCCGTTCAGAGAAGGTTCATGAGGTTGATTCCGGAGATGAAGGGGCTGTCTTATGAGGAAAGGTTGAGCAGGCTGGGCCTACACTCATTGGAGTTTAGAAGAATGAGAGGGGATCTTATTGAAACATAAGATTCTGAAGGGGCTCGACAGGGTAGATGCAGAGAGGATGTTTCCCCTCGTGGGGGAATCTAGAACTAGGGGGCATAATTTCAGAATAAGGGGGCACCCGTTTAAATCGGAAATGAGGAGGAATTTCTTCTCTCAGAGGGTCGTGAATCTTTGGAATTCTCTTCCCCAGAAAGCTGTGGAGGCGGAGTCATTGAATATATTTAAGGTGGAGATAGACAGATTTTTGAACGATAGAGAGTCAAGGGTTATGGGGCGCGGGCAGGGAAGTGGAGTTGAGGCCAAGATCAGATCAGCCATGATCTTATTGAATGGCGGAGCAGGCTCGAGGGGCCGAATGGCCGACTCCTGCTCCTACGTCTTATGTTCTTATATAGGAGCAAGAGGAGGCCATTTAGCCCCTCGAGCCTGTTCTGCCATTCAGTGAGATCATGGTTGATCTGTGTCCTAACTCCATAAAACATACTGGTAAATCTACACTCTAAACATCAGGAGTTAAGACCAAGTGTAGTCTTCAGGTGAAGTGGGGTTAAAGGGCGGGGGAAAGAAAGGACTTGCATTTATTTAGCGCCTTTCACGTAATAAAACGTCCCAAGGCGCTTCACAGGAGCGATTATCAAACAAAATTTGACACCGAGCCACATAAGGAGATACTAGGGCAGGTGACCAAAAGCTTGGTCAGAGAGGGAGGTTTTAAGGAGCGTCTTAAAGGAGGAGAGAGGTGGAGAAGTTTAGGGAGGGAATTCCAGAGCTTAGGGCCCAGGGCAGCTGAAGGCACGGCCGCCAACGGTGGGGCGATGATAATCGGGGATGCGCAAGAGGCCAAAGATTGCAGGAGCGCAGAGATCTCGGCGGGTTGTAGGGCTGGAGGAGGTTACAGAGATAAAGCACCTTTCACCAGTTCAGGAGATCCCAAAGAGCTTCACAGCCAATGAAGTGCTGTTGAAGTGTAGTCACTGTTGTAATGTAGGAAACGCGGCAGCCAGTTTACGCACAGCAAGCTCCCGCAAACAACTTTTACGTAATAATGGAAAAAGATCGACAGCAAGTGTGTGGAGACCTAGGATTATTTATCTATTATCTATCGTGTAGAGATTCTTTTTCAACAGTTCCGCAGTTGTTTTCTCTTCACCCATGGGGTGAGGCCTTTCACAGGTGTTGTCTTGGCGGGAGAGCGTCTTGCTCTCCAAGGAGCTCCGCCCGCCCGCACACGAACTGACCGCACTCAGCTACCAAGCTCCGCACAGCAACTCTAACACACGCTCACCCTTCAGCTGAACGAGGCTCCCCTCTCGTTTACTCTCCAACTCCTTCTTGTCGTAGTTCAGCCGCTTCAGACACATGATGCCATAGTGGAGACTGATTCTGCAACACAGAAGCATTCAGATCAGGTCAGGAGGGAACTTCTGAGAAGATTTGATAGAGGTGGACAAGATTATGATGGGTTTGGATAGGCTAGACGGGGAAAGGCTGTTCCCACTAGTTGATGGTACAAGGACTGGGGGACACAGATTTAAGGTTTTGGGCAAGAGATACAGGGGGGACGTGAGGAAAAACTTTTTTATGCAGCGAGTGGTGAGGACCTGGAACTCGCTGCCGACGGAAGTGGTGGAAGCGGAGACACTCACTGTTTTCAAGGGGAGACTGGATAGGCACTTGAGAGAAATAAACTTGCAGGGCTCCGGGGATAGAGCGGGGGAATGGGACTGACTGGAATGCTCTACAGAGAGCCGGCACCGACTCGATGGGCCGAATGGCCTCCTTCTGTGCCCTTATGACTCTGTGACTATTTCAACTGTCAGAATGGGCCTATACTCTCTAGAGTTTAGAAGAATGAGAGGTGATCTCATTGAAACATATTAGATTCTGAGGGGGGCTGACAGGGTAGATGCTGAGAGATTGTTTCCCCCTGGCTGGAGAGTCTAGAACTAGGGGCAGAGTCTCAGGATAAGGGGTCGGCCATTTAGGACTGAGATGAGGAGAAATTTCTTCACTCAGAGGGTGGTGAATCTTTGGAATTCTCTACCCCAGAGGGCTGTGGATGCTCAGTCGTTGAGTATATTCAAGGCTGAGATCGATAGATTTTTGGATACTAAGGGAATCAAGGGATATGGGGATAGTGCGGGATGGTGGAGTTGAGGTCGAAGATCAGCCACGATCTTATAGAATGGCGGAGCAGGCTCGAGGGGCCATCTCCCACTCCTGATGTTTGTAGAAGCGTCTTTCACCACCTCAGGACGTCCCAAAGCACTTTACAGCCAATGAAGTACTTTTTTGAAGCGTGGTCACTGGTTGTAATGTGGGAAATGCGGCAGCCAATTTGCGCACAGCAAGGTCCCACAAACGGCAATGAGATGACCTGTTTTAGTGATGTTGGTTACTGGGGACAGTGCCCACTGAGGGATAGCAAAACGTCGTATTGGGGGCAGTGCCAATTGAGAGGCCACAGCGCGATGATACCTGTGGAAACTGTCGACCATCTTCAGTTGGCCCCGAAGCTCCTTCTTGGTCAAGTGGTCCAACATGCGTGCATCGACCAGCGACTCCATGAAGTAACTCCGGTACTGCGGAAGCCCGAGGCTGGGCAGCCAATCGTTGCCCACCCACTCATGGTTCATATCGCCGTACGCCAAGATCTAGAGGGTCAAATACTCCAGAATTAAACCAGGTCTAAAAAAAAAATAAAAGGAACTGTACAGATGAAGCCGGGTCAGAGACGCTTCAAGCAAACTCAACGGGCGTAGTTCCAGGTTCACCGACAGCGCAACAGGTCAAAGAGTCCTCTCAGGGTCAAAGGTAACAGAATGGCAAAGGCATCCTGAATGAAGCCTCTACTGATGTCCAACAGGCTACTTGGACGTGAATTACAACAAGGCAACAACTTGCATTTCTATAGCGCCTTTAATGCAGTGAAATGTCCCACGGCGCTTCACAGGAGCGTTTTCAAACAAAATTTGACACCGAGCCACATAAGGAGATATTAGGACAGAGCAAAGAGGTAGGTTTTAAGGAGCGTCTTCAAGGACGAGAGAGAGAGGCGGAGAGGTTTAGGGAGGGAATTCCAGAGCTTAGGGCCCAGGCAGCTGAAGGCACGGCCGCCAATGGTGGAGCGATTATAATCAGGGGATGCTCAAGAGGCCAGAATTGGAGGAGCGCAGAGATCGCGGAGGGTTTGAGGAGGTTACAGATTCAGCAAGGCCGTTCTATGCGGAGTAGCCACGTCAACCTATTTCTCATGGTGAGCACTGCCAGCGACCAAGGTGGCCATTGGCAGCTGGCGATAAACATGGCTAGACCCTTGTACGGTTGCTAGCATTTGGTTTGTCCATCTACTGGAACGCCAGTTATGGTACATTAAAACCAAATTAATT
Source organism: Somniosus microcephalus (assembly GCF_052327205.1). NCBI lineage: Eukaryota > Metazoa > Chordata > Chondrichthyes > Squaliformes > Somniosidae > Somniosus > Somniosus microcephalus. The sequence goes on from NC_141014.1 coordinate 36,168,357, forward strand.
TAGAAGTCACTGTGCTTACTGGATCAAAAAAGCAACCGAGATAGAAAACATACTCGTCAGCAAAGCTCGGAGAATAAACGTGAGGAATGTAACATCTCCCCACTCCCCCGGTGCAGTGACAACACTGTTCACCACTTCCGGGGAGTTGCTGGCTGCACAACCTCGGGTTAATTCTGGGGCACTGCCAGCGGCTGTGTGTGGCACTTGGTGACACCAAGGCACACCATGCCACCTCGGGTTCCCAACTCTGATTGGACCTATTCCTGGAGCTTTCATCACATGACCTCCTGCCTCCAAACACCCCGCCCCCCCCCCCTCCACTCTCGCCATTGGTCGCTTGACATGTCCATCCTTGTGGTGCTCCGCCCTCCCTCGGCCAATCAGAAAGCGAACAGACTCTTCATTACCATTGGACGATGATTGACCATCAGCCTTTATTCCCCATGCCCGATATTTTCAGAACTAGCAAGCAAAAGTGGTCAAAGGAATTTTATTTAAACACACAATTTTTTAAAATTTTTTTAACGCTTCTATGGTTTTTCTCCCGGGAGTTGCTCGGAGTGGTGTCCTGGAAATTAATCTTCAATTCCTGGAGGCTCCAGGGCCAATCCTGAAGGGCTGGAAACGCTAATCCCACCAGGGGTGTGCCCTAGACGGCGCTCAGCGATACAGGGGCCAGCTCCCAGTGGCAAGAGGCGACATCAAGTTGCACCCCTTCCCCCCCCCAGCACACTGCAACAGAGGACTGCCCCTCGCACCCCCCAACCCCACCCCCACCCCCAACCTGCCATCCTCAGGGGACATCAGGCTGCGCGTCCCCAGGTCCAATCTACAACATCTTACGCCGGATTTGATTGGGAGAAAGACAAGAATGGAGAACCCACCTGGTCCCAGCTGATTTCTTTGGCCTCCTACCATCGGAGAGGTTAAAGGTTAGTGAGGCAAGGGTTGAAAGGATGCAAGAAAAGAATTAGTACAGTGTTAGTGTGAGGACAGTGCTACATTCTACAGGCGAAGGGACACGAAGAGAATCGAGGGAGATGGGGATCGTGCGGGAAAGTGGAATTGAGGTCGAAGATCCGCCATTACCTTATTGAATGGCGGAGTAGCTTCGAGGGGCCGAATGGCCAACTCCTGCTCCTAATTCTTATGTTCTTATGTAACAGGGTAGGGAATGGGACATGTCAATCAATTTGTACTTGGGTTCTGCATGAGGAGAAAACTGTTAGAAAGAAAGGATGTCTCAAAGCGCTTTACAGCCAATGAAGTACTTTTTGAAGTGTAGTCACTGTTGTAATGTAGGAAACGCGGCAGCCAATTGCGCACAGCAAGCTCCCACAAACAGCAATGTGATAACGACCTGCTGTTCTTCGAAATAGTGGCCGTGGGATCTTTTACGTCCACCTGAGAGGGCAGACGGGGCCTCGGTTTAATGTCTCATCCGAAAGACGGCACCTCCGACAGTGCAGCGCTCCCTCAGCACTGCACGGGGAGGGTCAGTCTGGATTTTTTGTGCTCAAGTCCCTGGAGTGGGGACTTGAACCCTCAACCTTCTGACTCAGAGGCCAGAGTGCTACCCAACTGAGCCACGGCTGACAGACCGATACAAAACAGGCCCAGCACAACGCGTAGCGAACCCATAAGGGACCGCACCAACGTACGGGCTCCGCAATCTCACCTCAACAGCCCCTAGTGCTCCATCGTATGTCCATGGATGAGGGGACCCTTGCCAGAATTGCCTCCCACTTACGGCCAAGAAGGTTCAGATTGTTATTCATTTGCTCTTGGGATGGGAGTGACTCTGGCAAGGCCTCATCTATTGACACTCTCCAGTCAAGTAGTTCATAGAGCATGTGTGTAGGCCAAACCAGTTAGGGCTTCACTTCCCTTCCCTTATTAGTGAACCAGTTGGGTTCCCTTGCCATCTAGCCTTGATGTGACACCAAAGCCCAAACTATCTAGTTGCCCTCTGAATTGGTCTGGCAAGCAACACAAACAAGCAACTAGGAAGCCCACCACCATTTCCTCAGGGCAGCTGGGCAATAATTGCAGCCTTGCCCGCCGCCTTTCACTTACCGAGAACAAATCCAGAAAAACCTTCTTAAATATCTTCACATCTGTCAACTTTTTTCATTATATATTCCTGTGTCCATATTTATCATGGAAACTGGCCATGTAAACTTGTCACGGTGTACTGACACTCTCCCGCCAGTAGGAGACACTACAGCGCCGCCACTGGCAGGAGGATGCAATTACAGTGTGACAAGTTTACATATCTAGTTGCCATTATAAATGCAAACATAGAATTTATAATGGAAATATATAAAAATAAGGACAGCATGTATGGCTTTAATACCGAACAGTTGGTGCGCCCTGGTCTAATTATCTCCAGCCTCTAATCCCACTTCACCTGAAGACTACACTTGATCTTCACTCCCCATATTCAACACCAGGGAGATTAACTAATATTAAAAACCATGTACTCGACAGAGGTATTTGTGATTCTCATGGGTTGCAGAAATTGGATCCAGGATTTATTTTCTGTTGGACCCAGTATTCGAGGGCTAAGGGAAGCATCTTAAGGGCGTCAAAGGGGAAATAGGATTTAAAAAAAAAAAATCGATTATGGGATGTGGGCATCACTGGCAAGGCCAGCATTTATTGCCCATCCCTAGTTGCCCTCGAGAAGGTGGTGGTGAGCTGCCTTCTTGAACCGCTGCAGTCCGTGTGGTGAAGGTGCTCCCACAGTGCTGTTAGGGAGGGAGTTCCAGGATTTTGACCCAGCGACGATGAAGGATTGGCCGATATACTTCTAAGTCAGGATGGTGTGAGATTTGGAGGTGAACTTGGAGGTGGTGGTGTTCCCATGAGCCTGCTGCCCTTGTCCTTCCAGGTGGAAGAGGTCGCGGGTTTGGGAGGTGCTGCCGAAGGTGGTGGGAGTGAATGTTTAAGGTGGTGGATGGGGTGCCAATCAAGCGGGCTGCTTTGTCCTGGATGATGTCAAGCTTCTTGAGTGTTGTTGGAGCTGCACTCATCCAGGCAAGTGGAGAGTATTCCATCACACTCCTGACTTGTGCCTTGTAGATGGTGGAAAGGCTTTGGGGAGTCAGGAGGTGAGACACTCACCGCAGAATACCCAGCCTCTGGCCTGCTCTTGTTGCCACAGTATTTATGTGGCTGGTCCAGTTAAGCTTCTGGTCAATGGTGACCCCCCAGGATGTTGATGGTGGGGGATTCGGCGATGGTAATGCCGTTGAATGTCAAGGGGCGGTGGTTAGACTCTCGCTTGTTGGAGATAGTCAGTGCCTGGCACTGGATATTAGGCGATACCTTTCAGTGAGAGAGTGATAGAATTGTGGAGCAGATTACTCGTGGGGGAGAACGGAGCAGGGTGGCGGGGGGGGGGGGTTTTCCCCCCAAAAAAGGAGCTGGGTGCATTCCTGTTTAAAGGGGAGCCACCAGGACTATTAGTTCCCGATTCACGGTGAGGACAATGATGGAACGTCTGAATGGATCAACTACAATGGACCAAGATGCTTCTGCCCAAAAACGTTACGCAAAAAATGAGAATCATCTCAGAACGCGACTGTACTCCGAAGGAGGAGACAAACTTTCAGCATCAGAAGCGGCTTTGATCCACAAGAACCTGTTGTCATAGCAACCTAATTATTATATAATATAATATAATAGCCAAAAGGGAATTGGACAAATACTTGAAGGAGAAAAAAATTGCAGGGCTATCGGGAAGGAGCGGGGGGGGGGGGGGGGGGGTGGGGGGGTGGGATTGCTCCTCGAAAGAGCCAGCGCAGACTCAAGGGGCCGAATGGCCTCCTTCTGTGCTGTTCTATTCCATGAATCTCTTGTGACCTATCGTGACACGGAGATATTGCCACCGTCCCTTCAGGGTAAAATTCAAATGCGATTTTAATTCAATTACTTTATTTCCCCCTCCCCGCCGCCCCCCCTCCCCCGAGTGACTGCCGCCAACGACTGGAGGCTGGGCAGAAATGCTCTGCACATGAATCTGGAAGCTGACATCGATGAGGTTTCTGCTTTTTTCCCCACCCCCCACAAAGGCCTGCTCCCTTCCCCGCTTTTTTTCTTCTAGTTCCAAAGGCCTGCTCCCATCCCGACTTTTTTCCCCCTACAGTCCCGAAGACCTGCTCCCATCCCGACTTTTTTTTCCCCACAGTCCCGAAGGCCTGTCCGTTCCCAGCGTGTTTTTCCCCAGAGCCCGTGAGTAGCGAAGCAAACAACCAAAAACACAACTATCGTTAGCAGCAGTCGCTGCCTTTTTTTTTTATACTGAAAAGAAACACATTTTAACCCTGGAAAAAAAAATCGGCTACAGTATCTGTGATGAGTCAGATAAAACTGGTTTGTTCCTCGTTTGTTTAAAACGCTCTGGATTGTGGCAAAGTTGTTACATCCAAGGTAAACAATCAAGTTTAACTTAAAATGTACCAGCCAGCCCGGAGGCTCGGCCGAAGCGGACTGCGTGGCTCCGGGTGTTCACCGAACGAATGGCTCATCGTTAGCAACAGTGAGACCCCATCACTGAAGGTGAATGAATATTGGTAGAGGCCGGCACTCACCGTCTTTGTTGCTGCCGTCAGGGTCTCCATCTCCTCGTGCGTTACCCAGACATTGCCCGTGTTCTGCTCACGTGGCCCAGGGGTGGTCCAGTCGTGTCAAAGGTCAGGGAGAGGGAAACCGAGAAAAAAGAGGGAGGCACAAAATTCAGAAACTTTACAACACCTAGAATAAAACATTCAGCTTAAAGAGATTTATCCAGTTCACTGCTGCCTTTTAAAACATGCTTGCAGAGAGAGGGAGAGAGCCAGAGAGACAGACAAGAGAGAGAGACAGACAGAGAGAGAGAGAGAGAGAGAGGAGACAGACAGACAGAGAGGCAGACAGACAGATAGAGGCAGACAGACAGACAGACAGACAGAGAGAGGCAGGCAGACAGACAGACAGATAGAGAGAGAGAGAGAGAGGGAGGCAGGCAGACAGAGGCAGGCAGACAGAGGCAGACAGACAGAGGCAGACAGACAGACAGAGAGAGAGAGAGAGGCACATAGACAGAGAGAGAGGCAGAGAGAGAGAGAGAGAGAAGCAGACAGACAGAGAGAGGCAGACAGACAGGCAGACAGACAGACAGAGAGAGGCAGACAGACAGACACAGAGAGGCAGACAGACACAGAGAGATTGGGAATACTTGGCTGTTTCAGGGGAGGCAGCAGAAGGCATTGAGTGTTTATTAAAGTCGGGGATCAAGGGGTGGCAATGGGTGGGGGATTGGGGGGGGAGGCCATGATTGAATCAGACACGGATTCTGCTGGAGTGGGAATGGATGGTCTGAATGGCCTTTTCTCAGTCCGTGCTTAGCTATCTACGCAGGGGTTGATCCAGCACTCCCAGAGGGCGTGTATTGGGAAATTGCAAAGTATGCGTTCCCAGTGAGTGGCGAATGGTGGATTCTCTCCCACAGGTCCTTAGTTTCTGCTACTTGGTGCTGCAGGAGTGCCCAGTGCTTCGATGAAATGCCGTACCATTCGCGACGTGGTCGGTGCGGAGGGACTGGTCAAGGATACCATTTCCTGGATGGCTAACCGCAGCTTCAGCCTGTGCAGGGGGTTACTGATTCCAATCTCGCGCTGGATCTCGGTGTCGGACAGGGCGGACATGATGGCTCCACTCTTGACGTTGGCACGACAGGCCGCCACATACCAGGCGGGCATCCCTACCCACAGCTAGAGAGAGAGAGAGAGAAAGACCTTCCTTAAACACTAGTACACACCGAGCAGGTTACAGACAAGCTCTCCTACTACAGGCCACCCTTTCCTTCCTCGTTTTTCTTCAGAGAAGCTAAGAATTTTGTGAACCTGTGGCCTCCACGAGCAACAATAGTACAGGTTGCAGGAATCGGGAGGGAGCAAGAGGCAGCGAGCACCTCCCAAATCCGTGACTTCCACCCCCTAGAAGACCAAGGGCAGTAGGCACATGGGAGCACCATCACCTCCAAGTTCCCCTCCAAGTCAATGACCCTCTCGGACAAGGGGACATCACCTTAAAAATCAGAGCCAGGCCATTCAGGAGAGAAGTTAGGAAACACACTCCTACGAAAAGCAGTGGATGCCAGCTCAGTTAATAATCTTAAAACTGAGAGAGATAGATTTTTGCTAGCCACGGGTATTAAGGGATATGGAGTCAAGGTGGGTTGGATGGAGTTAGGATACAGATCAGCCATGATCTCATTGAATGGCGGAACAAGCTCTCGGGGCTGAAAGGCCTCCTCCTGTTCCTATGTTCCTATAAGTCACACACACCTATGTTTCTATTAGATATATTTCTTAAGGCTAAGGGGATCAAGGGATATGGGGAGAAAGCAGGGACAGGGTACTGAATTTGGATGATCAGCCATGATCGCATTGAATGGCGGAGCAGGCTCGAGGGGCCGAATGGCCTACTCCTGCTCCTATCTTCTATATTTCTATCCCATCCCGAAATGGAGATATATGCCGTTCCTTCATCGTCGCTGGGTCAAAATCCTGGAACTCCCTCCCTAACAGCACTGTGGGAGCACCTTCACCACACGGACTGCAGCGGTTCAAGAAGGCGGCCCACCACCACCTTCTCAGGGGGCAATTAGGGATGGGCAATAAATGCCGGGCCTCGCCAGCATCGCCCACATCCCCCGAGAATGAATAACAATTAAAAAAAATTAACGAGGGCCCACTACTTGGGACTTTGTTCAAGTGTTGATCGCTCAGCTCCTCCCCGAAGCCCGCTCTCCCCCCTTCTCGCCTGTAATACACACGTCTACCGATCGTCTCACCTCCAGCCAGGCCACGACGGTGGGCCCGTCCCACGAAGCAAAGGGAAGACCCTGGCGACACGCCTCTTCCAGCAGTTCGTGCCTGGAAAGCAAGATTTCAATCCTTTACTGAGAACCCGTTCAAAAATTAAAAAAAAAAAGTTTCGAAAGAACTTGCGGGGAGTTTTTACAGCACAGGAAACCGGCCGTTCGGCCCAACTGGGCCAGGCCAGTGTTGGCGCTCCACACGAGCCTCCTCCCAGAGAATGAATATTGCACCCTCCCAGACACTGCAGCCTGTATAGAAACCAGACTGATTTATTCCATTTAAGTATTATTTTTCTGGCAAAACTGGGCACGCTGCGGAAAGGGGAATTTTTTTTTTTTTTTGTTTATCATCTACTGTTTTTAAAAACTCAAATGTTCATCTATTGAACTTGTGAGGAAATCATTATCCCGGTTTATCAGTGCAAAAAACCAGGGCACGGACATGCGTTTATATAGCGCTTTTCACCACCTCAGGACGTCCCAAAGCGCTTTACAGCCAATGAAGTACTTTTTGAAGTGTGGTCACTGTTGTAATGTAAGAAACGCGGCAGCCAATTTACGCACAGCAAGCTCCCACAAACAGCAATGTGATAATGAGCAGATCACCTGTTTTAGTGATGTTATTTGAGGGAAAAATATTGGCCCGGGACACCGAGGAGAACTCCCACTGCTCTTCTTCAGAATAGTGACCGTGGGATCTTTTACGTCCACCCGAGGGGTGACGGTTGAACGCCTCATCCGAAAGACGGCACCTCCGACAGTGTGGCACTCCCTCAGCACCGCACTGGGAGTGTCGGCCTGGATCTTGTGCTCAAGTCCCTGGAGTGAGGACCTGAACCCACGACCTTCTGCCTCAGAGGCTGCCCACTGAGCCAAGACTTTCGTTAAATTAAATTAATGAACTTAAAACTCACTCTGGTGTAGGGATGTGTTTCTGAATTCTCTGGTGGGTTTTGTCAGTCGAAACCTTGTGGGGATTTTCAGAACTTACCAGCAATCCAACTTGGCAATCGGTGACAGGAGGGGGTGACGGCACAGGCGGGTTTACGGGATAACGCGTGTCTCGAACATTCGGCAGGGGAAAGGAGGGGTCTGTTGTCAATGGATTGTAACAAACACTAAACAGTAGGGTGTGTGTTTATTACTCCGGAACAGTAACAAAGTTAATTCTCAAAAGATATAATTTTGTAAACTGCAGTGGAATGTGAGAGCAGCACAAGAATTGTAAACTCGAATATCAGATGATTAAAGTCACAAATGTACACACTACTGTCAGTGGCTGAGAGAAGCTAGGAACTGGTGCACTACACTCCTGGAGTTAGACTGCCCAGAGACAGTGCTCACTGTACTCCTGGAGTTAGACTGCCCAGAGACAGTGCTCACTGTACTCCTGGAGTTAGACTGCCCAGAGACAGTGCTCACTGTACTCCTGGAGTTAGACTGCCCAGAGACAGTGCTCACTGTACTCCAGGAGTTAGACTGCCCAGAGACAGTGCTCACTGCACTCCTAGATTTAGACTGCCCAGAGACAGTGCTCACTGTACTCCTGGAGTTAGACTGCCCAGAGACAGTGCTCACTGTACTCCAGGAGTTAGACTGCCCAGAGACAGTGCCCACTGTACTCCCGGAGTTAGACTGCCCAGAGACAGTGCTCACTGTACTCCCGGAGTTAGACTGCCCAGAGACAGTGCTCACTGTACTCCTGGAGTTAGACTGCCCAGAGACAGTGCTCACTGTACTCCTGGAGTTAGACTGCCCAGAGACAGTGCCCACTGTACTCCTGGAGTTAGACTGCCCAGAGACAGTGCTCACTGTACTCCTGGAGTTAGACTGCCCAGAGACAGTGCCCACTGTACTCCTGGAGTTAGGCTGCCCAGAGACAGTGCTCACTGTACTCCTGGAGTTAGACTGCCCAGAGACAGTGCTCACTGTACTCCTGGAGTTAGACTGCCCAGAGACAGTGCTCACTGTACTCCTGGAGTTAGACTGCCCAGAGACAGTGCTCACTGTACTCCTGGAGTTACACTGCCCAGAGACAGTGCTCACTGTACTCCTGGAGTTAGACTGCCCAGAGACAGTGCTCACTGTACTCCTGGAGTTAGACTGCCCAGAGACAGTGCCCACTGTACTCCTGGAGTTAGACTGCCCAGAGACAGTGCCCACTGTACTCCCGGAGTTAGACTGCCCAGAGACAGTGCTCACTGCACTCGGAGTTAGACTGTCCAGAGACAGTGCTCACTGTACTCCTGGAGTTAGACTGCCCAGAGACAGTGCTCACTGTACTCCTGGAGTTAGACTGCCCAGAGACAGTGCTCACTGTACTCCTGGAGTTAGACTGCCCAGAGACAGTGCCCACTGTACTCCCGGAGTTAGACTGCCCAGGGACAGTGTTCACTGTACTCCTGGAGTTAGACTGCCCAGAGACAGTGCCCACTGTACTCCTGGAGTTAGGCTGCCCAGAGACAGTGCTCACTGTACTTCAAGTGTTAGACTGCACAGAGACAGTGCTCACTGTACTCCAGGAGTTAGACTGCCCAGAGACAGTGCTCACTGTACTCCTGGAGTTAGGCTGCCCAGAGACAGTGCTCACTGTACTCCTGGAGTTAGACTGCACAGAGACAGTGCTCACTGTACTCCAGGAGTTAGACTGCCAAGAGACAGTGCTCACTGTACTCCTGGAGTTAGACTGCCCAGAGACAGTGCTCACTGTACTCCTGGAGTTAGACTGCCCAGAGGCTGCTCACTGTACGATAGCAAAATACTGCAGATTTTGGAAATCCGAAATAAGAACAGAAAATGCTGGAAAAACTCAGCAGGTCAGGCAACATCCGTGGAGAGAAATTTGAGTTGACGTTTCAGGTCGAACCCTTCTTCAAAACTGGAAAGAAAAGAAAACAGATCGAAGGCAGGGCTGCGATCGGACAAAAGAAGTGAAAGAAACAAAAGAGCTAGAGGAGATGGTAATAGGCTGAGATTAGGTGTAAAGTGTACTGGCAGGGCAAGAGATAGCTGCCAGGTGTGAGAGAGAAACAAAAGGAAAGGGGGGGGGGGGGAAAGGAGTGGAAAAATTACAAGAAAAAATGTGTAATAGGGGCCGAGGTTATGATCTGAAATTGTTGAACTCGATATTGAGTCCGGAAGGCTGCAGAGTGCCTAATCGGAAGATGAGGTGCTGTTCCTCGAGTTTACGTTGAGCTTCCGTGGAACAATACAAGAGGCCAAGGACGGTGAGGTCCGAGTGGGAATGGAGCGGTGAATTAAAATGACAGGCGACCGGAAGCTCGGGGTCACCCTTACGGACTGAACGGAGGTGTTCCGCAAAGCGGTCACCCAATCTGCGTTTGGTCTCCCCAATGTGAGCAGCGAACACAGTATACTAGATTGCGAGAAGTACAAGTAAATCACTGTTTCACCTGGAAGGGGTATTTGGGGCCCTGGACAGTGGGAAGAGGGGAGGTATAGGGGCAGGTGTTACATCTCCTCCGCTGTACTCCTGGAGTTAGACTGCCCAGAGACAGTGCTCATTGTACTCCTGGAGTTAGACTGCCCAGAGACAGTGCTCACTGTACTCCTGGAGTTAGACCGCCCAAAGACAGTGCCCACTGTACTCCTGGAGTTAGACTGCACAGAGGCCAGGTTTCCGAGTACCAGCCAGTGTGACTGTATATATGAGTGAGACTGCCCGGGAGGAATCGGGTTTAGCCACAGCAAAGGTACCACGGAAACTTACTTTTTCTTATTCCTTCGGTCCTTGTCCACCGGTCCCCCCAGTTTCGAGAGTCCCAGGGGGTCTTGCGGGGACATCTCGGTGTCTGGCGTCCCGGCTGCAGAAGAGACAGAACACAGTGCGTTAGCCCCCTGTACCTGGGGTAAAGAGAGAGACACACACACCAGCCGAGAGCGGCTTGCAAGCCGCGCGCATACACCAAGATCGCGTGCACGCTCCCAGTGCGCGCGCTCAGTTCTACTCTCCATCCTGGTGACTGGTGCGGGCTGGAGGGAAGACGTTCCGCTCCAAACACACAATACAACTCCAGCTGCTTCACGGGGGCGGGAGAGCCACAGGAGTCTACAGCACAGGAGGCCATTCGTTCCATCGTGTCGGGGCCCGTCTGTTGCTAGAGCAACCAAAAACTAACGTCACACCCCCCCGCACTCATCCCATCTGCTTATTTTCCGAATTGTGTTCAAATGATTTGTTTTCAAATCCCTCCACAGCCTCGCCCCCCCCTCCCCCCCCCCCCAATCTCTGTAACCTCCTCCAGCCCCCACACAACCCTCCGAGATTGCTGCGTTGATCCAATTCTGGACAGTTGTCCATCCCCCCCACTCCCTTCGCTCCACCATTGGCGGCTGTGCCTTCAGCTGCCTGGGTCCTAAGCACTAGAATTCCCTCCCTAAACCTCTCCGGCTCTCTCTCGCTTCCTTTGACCCCCCCTTAAAACCTACCGCTGTCCTTGACATGAATCAACTGAGCGGCCTGCGGGTGGCGCTGTCCAGGGAGAGTATAAATACTCGGGCACGGGCCCAGCTTGCGCAGGACATTCTTAACAGGAACTAGTGAAGGACACAACTAGGCCTCCATGTTGTAAAACAGTTGATTAAAGCTTTGTTTAACGCTTAGACCAAGTGCCTAATAGTTTGCTTACATCCGTCCTCATATCGCTTCATGTGGCTCGGTGTCAACTTCTGCTTGATTATGTTCCTGTGAAGCGCCTTGGGACGCTTATTGCGTTCAAGGCGCTGTATAAATGCAACTTGGTTGTTGCTTCAAATATTTACTCCAATCTGCCATTGTCGGGAGCATTCCACGCTCCCAACGGGCCTCTGCTCTGGGCTGTGGTGGCTGATCTCACCCAGTGGCAGTGAGGTCTCTCGGACCGAGTAGACTCAGTTGGGGTGGGAGTGGGGAAAGGTCCGGGAAGGCTCCCCATCACTCAGACTCATCTTGGGTTGGGGCGGGGGAGAGGGGGGGGCGTGGAAGGAGAGTGCGAATTTGGGGGTCCGGCCATCACTAAGAGACGCTGCTTCAGTTGGGAGGGCAAAGGTCAACCCTCTGACCTACATGGGCTCCCGGGCTAAGCAACGCCTCGATTTCTCATCTTTGTTTTCCAATCCCTCCATGGCCTCGACCCTCCCTATCTCTGTAACCTCCAGTCCCACAACGTCCCCCCCACCCTGCCGAGATACCTGCGCTCCTCTAACTCTGGCCTCTTGAGCATCCTTGATTTTGATTGCTCCACCGTTGGCGGCTGTGCCTTCAGCTGCCTGGGTCCTAAGATCTGGAATTGCCTCCCTAAACCTCTCCGCCTCTCTTTCCTCCTTTAAGACGCTCCTTAAAACCTGCCCTTCACCAGTCATAATATCTCCTTATGCGGCTCGTTATCAAATTTTGTTTGGTAATCGCTCCTGTGCAGCGCCTCGGGATATTTTACTACGTTAAAGGCGCTATATAACTACAAGTTGTTGTTGTTCAATGGATTGGTGGAAAGAGAGAGAGAGAGAGAGAGAGAAGTACAAATCGAGTCCCGTCACCTTTAACCCCCCCCCCCGCCCCTGACCCACCGCCCCAGGGGAGCCCCACTCCCCAGGCAGGAACGGAATTACGGCGGTACAAAACCCACCTTGTGAGGAAGGCTCCCTGGCACCGTGTCCCAGGCGGCCTTTTTCTTTCTTTCCAAACAGGCGGCCGATGGACGACTTGATGCTCTTCTTCTTGGGGACCTTGTGCAGGGAGTCTTGGCTGCTGTTGCTGCTGCTGCTGCCGAGGCCGTCCTGGAAACCTGACAAACTGACAGCGGACACGCAAACATTACCAGCTCATTCGTTCCGACACAACCCCTTCCCCCCCCCCCCAGCACCTCCTCCCGAGGCTTCTCTGGGCACCCACTGCCATCGCACGGCGAGAGATACCGTCAACTCTTTTCCCTTGAAAAGAGAAGGCTGAGGGGGTGACCTAATAGAGGTCTTTAAAATTATGAAAGGTTTTGATGGAGTGGATACAGAGAGAATGTTTCCTCTTGTGGGGCAGAGCATAACTAGAGGCCATCAATATAAGATAGTCACCAAGAAATCCAATGGGGAATTCAGGAGAAACTTCTTTACCCAGAGAGTGACGAGAATGTGGAACTCGCTACCACAGGGAGTGGTTGAGGCAAATACTATAGATGCATTTAAGGGGAGGCTGGACAAGCATATGAGGGAGAAGGGAATAGGGGGTTACTCTGATAGATTTAGATGAAACAGAAACATAGAAACATAGAAGATAGGAGCAGGAGTAGGCCATTCAGCCCCTCAAGCCTGCTCCGCCATTCAATGAGATCATGGCTGATCATCCAAACTCAGTACCCGGTCCCTGCCTTCTCCCCATATCCCTTGATCCCTTTAGCCTTAAGAAATATATCCAACTCCTTCTTGAATATATTTAATGAATTGGCCTCTACTGCCTTCTGTGGTAGAGAATTCCACAGGTTCACCACTCTATGGGTGAAGAAATTCCTCCTCATTTCTGTCCTAAATGGCCTACCCCTTATCCTTAGACTGTGACCCCTGGTTCTGGACTCCCCGACCATCGGGAACATCCTTCCTGCATCTAGTCTGTCTAGTCCTGTCAGAATTTTATAAGTTTCAATGAGATCCCCTCTCATTCTTCTAAACTCCAGCGAGTACAAGCCCAATCGACCCAATCTCTCCTCATACGTCATTCCTGCCATTCCAGGTATCAGCCTGGTGAATCTTCGCTGAACTCCTTCCATGGCAAGAACATCCTTCCTCAGATAAGGTGACCAAAACTGCACACAATACTCAAGATGTGGTCTCACCAAGGCCCTGTACAACTGCAGCAAGACATCCTTGTTCCTGTACTCAAACCCTCTCGCTATGAAGGCCATCATACCATTTGCCTTCTTAAACGCCTGCTGCACCTGCATGCTTACCTTCAGCGACTGGTGGACAAGGACACCCAGGTCTCGTTGCACTTCCCCTTCTCCCAATCTATTGCCATTCAGATAATAATCTGCCTTCCTGTTTTTGCCACCAAAGTGGATAACCTCACATTTATCCACGTTATATTGCATCTGCCATGCTTCTGCCCAATCACCCAACCTGTCCGAATCATCCTGGAGTTTCTCGGCATCCTCGTCCAGTTCCCTTGTCTGGATCATTAATGTATATTGTGAATAGCTGGGGTCCAAGGACCGATCCCTGCGGTACCCCACTAGTCACTGCCTGCCACTCGGAAAAAGACCCGTTTATTCCAACTCTTTGCTTTCTGTCTGCCAACCAGTTCTCTATCCAAGTCAATACCTTGCCCCCAATCCCACGTGCCTTAACTTTACACGCTAATCTCTTATGCGGGACCTTATCGAAAGCCTTCTGAAAGTCGAAATACACCACATCCACTGGTTCTCCCTTATCTATTTTACCAGTTACATCCTCAAAAAATTCCAGTAGATTAGTGATGCGCTATCAATTACTCATAAAAGACTGAGAGTTAGAAGAGTAACTAAAGGCTTTTATTAACAACAGAATGGAGGTCTGCCTCGCGTGGTCGACCGGTCCATGATACTAAGGGCTGGGGAGCAGTCACCTTTATACTAGGACCTGTGGGAGGAGTCAGCCGAGGCATGTCCAGGCATGTACACAGTGGAATACAAACAGGACAAACAGGAATACAAACAGTGGTTTACCACAATTAGTCAAGCACGATTTACCTTTTGTAAATCCATGCTGACTTTGTCCGATCCTGTCACTGTTTTCCAAGTGCTCTGCTATTACATATTTTATAATGGGCTCTAGCATTTTCTCCACTACCGAGGTCAGGCTTACCGGTCTGTAATTCCCCGTTTTCTCTCTACCACCTTTTTTGAATAGTGGGGTAACATTAGCTACCCTCCAATCCATGGGTACTGTTCCAGAGCCTATCGAGTTCTGGAAGATGACCAGCAATGCATCTACTATTTCTAGGGCTGTGGTAAACCACTGTTATACCTGCCTGTGTGGGTGTTTGTATTCCACTGTGTACATGTCTGTACATGCCTCGGCTGACTCCTCCCACGAGTCCAGGTATAAAGGTGACTGCTCCACAGTCCCTCTGTATTCTGGACTGGTCGACCACTCGAGGCACACCTTCATTCTCTTGTTAATAAAAGCCTGTTAGTTACTCGCTTAACCTCAGTCTTTTGAGTAATTAATAGCGCATCAATTTTATTAACAAGATTTTTTTATAATGGAGAAGATCCTCACACCAGCATGCCTGGACTTAGACCATCGGGAGGCGGACGCATCCACCAAGTTTGCTCACTGGCTTAGGTGCTTTGAAAGATTCCTGATCGCCTCTGCTGCAACGGTCAAATCGGATGAGGACAAACTGGATGTCCTGACCTCCAAAGTGAACCACCGAGCGTACTCGGTCATCCAGGACGCGACCTCGTACACGGCTGCTCTCAAGCTCCTCAAGGACCAGTACACGCGCCCAGTGAACGAGGTGTACGCCAGGCACCTCCTGGGGAGTCGTAAACAACAACCTGGGGAATCGACCGAGAATACCTTCAGGCACTGTCTGTGCTTGGCCGGGCCTGTGGTTGTAAGGATGTAAAGGCCGCCGTGTACACAGAGGAACTTATCCGGGACGCTTTTGTAGCGGGCCACAGGTCCAATTACACCCGACAGCGACTGTTGGAGCAGAGTGACCTCGACCTCAACAAGGCCTCTGAACTCGCACTATCATTGGACGCAGCCTACCGGGGCATGGATGCCTACTCCTCTGCACCGTGGACGCCGCGGGGAACGACAGCCTGGGACACAGTAGGACTGTCTCATAGCGCCGTGCCACCCCAGCCACATCCCAGCAACGGCCCAACTACCGCAGCAGTGTCCCAAGGCCAGAAATGCTACTTCTGTGGCCAGGCCAAACACACCAGAGCGCGCGCTGCCCGGCGAAAAATGCGATCTGCTTGGGCTGCGGGAAGAAGGGACACTACGCCAGCGTCTGCAGGGCCAAAGCCACCCCGAACCCCAGCAGCGCCGCGTGTGGGCCGTGCGGGCCGCCATCTTGGGCCTCCCCAGCCATGTGCGAACCACCGGAACAGCAGCCATTTTGGACGCCTCCAGCCACATGGGGATCATGGACGCCGCCATCTTGGATGCCAGCCGGGACGCAGCAGGCCCCCAACACCGCCTCATCTGATACCCGCAGCGACACACCGACCCCTACGCTGGCCTCCGTTACGCTGGACCAAGCGAGACCGCACCAACTGGCCCGGTCCACAATGGACATTAAGGTAAATAGTCACGAAACAACCTGCCTTTTTGACTCTGGGAGCACGGAGAGCTTCATCCACCCCGACACGGTGCGGCGTTGCTGTCTCCCAGTCCTGCCTGCGCACCAGCGGATTTCTATGGCCTCCGAGTCCCAGTCGGCGGACATTGGCGGCTACTGCGTGGTGACACTCTTAGTAGACGGGACTGTGTACGATAATTTTAAACTTCTGGTCCTGCCCCACCTCTGCGCTGCCGTTCTACTGGGGTTAGATTTTCAGTGCCACCTTAAAAGTGTTACGATGGCGTATGGTGGACCCCTCCCCCCACTCACAGTCCGCAGCCAGCAGCTTCCAAATTGCCCGCCGCACACCAGGTGCAACCTCTCCACACTCAGAGTCACCCCCCCCCCCCCCACTGTTTGCTAACCTCACCCCCGACTGTAAGCCCATCGCCACAAAGAGCAAGCGATACAGTGCCGGGGACAGGGTTTTCATTAAAACCGAAGTGGAGCGGCTCCTGAAGGAGGGGATTATTGAGGGCAGCACCAGCCCCTGGCGAGCCCAGGTTGTGGTCGTTAAGACCGGCGAGAAGCAGCGCCTGGTCATCGACTACAGCCAGACAATAAATCGCTACACCCTGCTGGACGCTTACCCACTTCCCCGCATAGCTGATATGGTCAACCAGATCGCGCAGTACCGCGTCTTCTCGACCATTGACCTGAAATCAGCGTACCACCAGCTCCCTATCCGCCCTGAGGACCGCCAGTATACTGCCTTTGAGGCAAACGGCCGCCTCTATCACTTCCTTAGGGTTCCCTTTGGCGTCACCAACGGGGTCTCCGTCTTCCAAAGGGAGATGGACCGGATGGTCGATCAAAATGCGTTGCAGGCCACTTTCCCATATCTGGACAATGTGACCATCTGCGGCCATGACTTGCAGGACCATGACGCAAACCTCGAAAAATTCCTCCGCACCGCCCAACTCCTGAACCTGACGTATAACAAGGAGAAGTGCATATTCTGCACAACCCGCCTCACCATCCTTGGCTGTGTTGTGGAACACGGAGTCATCGGTCCCGACCCCGACTGGATGCGTCCCCTTATGGAACTCCCACTGCCCCACTGCCTCAAGGCCCTGAAGAGGTGCCTAGGGTTTTTCTCCTATTACGCCCAGTGGGTCCCCTACTATGCGGACAAGGCCCGTCCGCTGATCAAGTCCACCTCTTTTCCCTTGACGGCAGAGGCCCGCTTAGCCTTCCACCGTATCAAGGAAGACATTGCCAAAGCCACCATGCACGCAGTGGACGAATCCATCCCCTTCCAGGTGGAAAGCGACGCGTCCAACTTTGCCCTGGCCGCTACCCTTAATCAGGCGGGGAGACCCGTGGCCTTCTTTTCACGAACCCTCCAGGGCCCGGAGACCAGACACTCCGCTGTTGAGAAGGAGGCCCAGGCTATTGTGGAGGCTGTGCGTCATTGGAGGCACTACCTGGCCGGAAAACGATTTACCCTGCTCACTGACCAGCGTTCAGTTGCTTTTATGTTTAACAACAAGCAGAGGGGCAAAATCAAAAAACGACAAGATCTTGAGGTGGAGAATCGAACTTTCCACCTACAATTACGAGATCTTGTACCGGCCCGGGAAGCTCAATGAACCCCCGGATGCTCTATCGCGTGGCACCTGCGCCAGCGTGCAGATCGATAGACTGCGGGCCCTCCACAATGACCTCTGCCACCCGGGGGTCACCAGGTTCTTCCACTTCATCAAGGCCCGCAACCTGCCTTACTCCATTGAGGAGGTCAGGACCATGACCAGGAACTGCCAAGTCTGCGCTGAGTGCAAACCGCACTTTTATAGACCAGACAGGGCTCACCTGATAAAAGCCACTCGCCCCTTCGAGTGCCTGAGCGTTGGTTTTAAAGGGCCTCTCCCCTCCTCCGACCGCAATGTGTACTTCCTCAACATTATTGATGAGTACTCCAGTTTCCCGTTCGCCATCCCCTGCCCGGACATGACCAGTGCCACGGTCATTAAATGTCTGAACGACCTCTTCACCCTGTTCGGTTTCCCCAGCTATATCCATAGCGACCGGGGCTCATCGTTTATGAGCGACGAACTCCGCCAGTACCTGCTCGCTAGGGGTATTGCCACAAGCAGGACCACCAGTTACAACCCCCGGGGGAACGGACAGGTGGAAAGAGAGAATGCGACAGTTTGGAAGGCCGCCCTGCTAGCCTTAAAGTCTAGGGGCCTTCCGACCTCCCACTGGCAGGATGTGCTCCCCGATGCGCTCCACTCTATTCGGTCACTGCTCTGCACTGCCACTAACGCCACCCCTCATGAGAAAATGTTTGTCTTCCCAAGGAAGTCCACATCGGGGACATCGCTACCGCCATGGCTGACGTCCCCAGGGCCGGTCCTACTGAGAAGACACGTGAGGACCTATAAAACGGACCCCCTGGTCGAGAGGGTCGACCTCCTCCACGCCAACCCCCAGTATGCTTACATTGCGTACCCAGACGGGCGGGAGGACACAGTCTCCATACGAGACCTCGCACCCTCGGGGGCCCCAGTAACCCACTACCCACTACCACCCCCCCCCCACGATCCAATATCCAACCCCAGCAGACGGCACGCCTGGGCCCCGCGACCCGCTCGACACCCACGAGTACTACACACCAGTGCCCCAGCCTACGCGGGACTCGACGCCGGAAGCTTCACTACCCCTGCCATCGCCACGTCGATCACAGCGGCAGACAAGACCTCCGGAGAGACTCCAATACACAAACTTTTAATACACTTCACCCCGCCGGACTCATTTTTAAACAAGGGGTGAATGTGGTAAACCACTGTTATACCTGCCTGTGTGGGTGTTTGTATTCCACTGTGTACATGTCTGTACATGCCTCGGCTGACTCCTCCCACGAGTCCAGGTATAAAGGTGACTGCTCCACAGTCCCTCTGTATTCTGGACTGGTCGACCACTCGAGGCACACCTTCATTCTCTTGTTAATAAAAGCCTGTTAGTTACTCGCTTAACCTCAGTCTTTTGAGTAATTAATAGCGCATCAAGGGCCACTTCCTTAAGTACCCTAGGATGTAGATTATCAGGCCCTGGGGATTTATCGGCCTTCAATCCCATCAATTTCCCTAACACCATTTTCCTACAAATACTGATTTCTTTCAGTTCCTCCCTTTCATCAGACCCTATGTTCCCTGACATCTCTGGGAGGTTATTTGTGTCATCCTTTGTGAAGACAGAACCAAAATATGTATTTAATTGGTCTGCCATTTCTTTGTTCCCCATTATAAATTCCCCTGATTCGGACTGCAAGGGACCTACGCTTGACTTCACCAATCTTTTTCTCTTCACATATCTATAAAAGCTTTTACAGTCAGTTTTTATGTTCCTTGCAAGCTTACTCTCATATTCTATTTTCCCCTTCTTAATTAATCCCTTTGTCCTCCTTTGTTGAATCCTAAACTGCTCCCAATCCTCAGGTTTACTGCTTTTTCTGGCCAATTTATATGTCCTCTCCTTGGATCTTATGCTATCCCTAGTTTCCCTTGTTAGCCACGGTTGAGTCACCTCTTTTGTTTTATTTTTATGCCAAACTGGGAAAGACGGGAGGAGGCTCGAGTGGAGCATAAACGCCGGCATGGACTGGTTGGGCCGAATGGCCTGTTTCTGTGCTGTCTATCCAATGTAATGTAAAAGCTCACCAGCCACAAAACCGTAGCAAAAGATATCAGGGTTTTCTCCCTTCCTCCTCTCCTGAAGGGATCTGAATCTTACCGAGGTACCGTGGGTGCCATCTAGTAGCTCACTGGCATACCTGATGCCACCATGGCGCATCTTTGGCACCGGCACGGTGTGGGGGCACATGCCGGGATAGGTATCGATGTCCGTATTTCCCTGGATCCTGGCTGCACAAGGTGGCAAAATGAACCCGGGCACCTGCCAACAGGAGGGGTGGGAGTCACCCAAGGGGGCTGCCTCGCGCCCTCCAGCACTCGGCAGTGGGGGGCAGGATTCCCTACACCTCCCCTCACCCTCCCATCACTGGGGGACTGAGGTGTGGCGGAGAAAAGGGAATTCCGATAAATCGACACTGGGGCAGTTTTAAATCCCTTCTGAAATTATGAAAAAATAATTAGCATCATCTCACGGGCACCATAGGAACAAATGCCATGTGTTGTCTCCAAAGCGGTCAGAGGTTGTGCTGCACAGAACTTGCTATTAATCCCAAAGAAACCAGCACAGTCCCACTCCCCGGTCACGGTATAAACGCATTCCGCACTGTGCACTAGCTAGAGGCCGTCCCTGAACGAAACGTCACTGCAGCCACAGCAACTCCAGGTGCCTCCACTACAGACACCACAGGTTCAGAGACGACAGCCGTTCGGCCCATCGAGTCTATGCCGGCTCTTCCGAAGAGCAATCCAGTTCATCCCACTCCCCCCGATCTGTCCCCATATCCCTGCAATTTTTTTCTCCTTCATGTAGTTAACCAATTTCCAGCATTCCCAGGCCCAGAGGCAAGGTCCAACTCTCCGACATAATCTGTTTCCGCCTAGTTACAGCAATACGTACTTCCAGGAGCGTGACCAAGCTTCCTAACATTCTTACACAGCATAGAACTTACAGCATCGAAACAGGCCATTCGGCCCAACTGGTCCCTGCTGGTGTTTATGCTCCTCACGAGCCTCCTCCCACCCCTCTACATCTCACCCCATCAACATAACCCTCTATTCCCTTCTCCCTCTTGTGTTTGTCCAGCTTCCCCTTAAATGCGTCTATACTATTCGCCTCAACCACTCCCTGTGGTAGCGAGTTCTACATTCTCACCACTCTCTGGGTAAAGAAGTTTCTCCTGAATTCCCGATTGGATTTATTAGTGACTATCTTATATTGATGGCCCCTAGTTCTGGTCTATGCTCACAAGTGGAAACATCTTCTCTACGTCTACCCTATCGAACCCCTTCATCATTTTTTTTTAAGACCTCCATCAGGTCGCCCCCTCAGCCTTCTCTGTTCTAGAGGAGAAAGAGCCCCAGGCCCCGTTCAAGCCCGTCGCTTACCTGCGGACCTCCCGATTGTCATCCAGAGCGCTGGCCTGCAGAGCCTGGGTGACCCTCTCCAGTCGGACAGCCCGGGGCGTCAGGGGCGGGGATGTTTCGCACTGGATGGTGGGCTTGTCCTCGCGGGAGTCCTCTCGGGTCAGAGAATTCTGAGGGAGGAAAAGCATCCGGCAAATAACAACAAGAGGCAAAAAAAAAAAGGTGCCAGATTTGGAAAAATGAACAACTTCACCAAAGCATCATCGAATCATCGAACAGGAGGCCGTTCGGCCCATCGGGCCTGCGGCGGCTCTTCCGAAGAGCAATCCAGTTAGTCCCACTCCCC
Organism: Somniosus microcephalus; assembly: GCF_052327205.1. NCBI lineage: Eukaryota > Metazoa > Chordata > Chondrichthyes > Squaliformes > Somniosidae > Somniosus > Somniosus microcephalus. Next base: position 36,189,893 of record NC_141014.1, read on the forward strand.
TGTTCTATCCCCATATTTGCAATTTTTTTCTCCTTCATGTAGTTAACCAATTTCCAGCATTCCCAGGCCCAGAGGCAAGGTCCAACTCTCCTACATAATTTGTTTCCGCCTAGTTACAGCAATACGCACTTCCAGGCCAGCCACAGAATGATCCAGGTGCAGTGGACTTTTCTCATGGCCATCTCAGAAGGAGCACTCTACACGATGGTATATTTCCAGTTCGATATCGCTTCCCAAACCCACGGGCCTCCACCACCTAGAGGGACAAGGGGCAGCAGGCGCATGGGAACGCCGCCACCTCCAAGTTCCCCCTCCCAGTCACGCACCATCCTGACTTGGAAATATATCGGCCGTTCCTTCAACATCGTCGCTGGGTCAAAATCCTGGAACTCCCTCCCGAACAGCGCTGTGGGAGCACCTTCACCACACGGACTGCAGCGGTTCAAGGCGGCGGCGGCTCACCACCACCTTCTCAAGGGTGACTCGGGATGGGCAATACGCCCACATCCCAGGAACGAATAAAAAACAATCTAGCCTTGCTTATGACTGCCAAAACAATCGATAACACACTTGCTGGAAAACCATCGGCCAAATTCACGGCCCTTTAGAGGTTTATTTTGCCCCTTTCCACAAATAAAGGGTTAATTGCCCTTGTATACTGTAGAGAAAGTAATAATCCCAAATCCAGATGACATACGCGCACAATTTATTTCTTATCTGTTCACGCCATCCCAGATGGTTAGCACCTAAACTGCCGTCAGGTTCTATAAATGGCAAATATTCCATCTATCCCGCTGAGATGGAGCAACAAAGAAGCCATGAAGTTCGACCATGGACCAGGACACTGAGGTCCCGATTTGGAAATTGCAATTGACTTTTTGGCCCCCTCCCACCACCCCCCCAACCTCCTCTGTACTCAGAAGCCTCACAGTGGGTCATCGAGGAGGTCAACTCAAGACCGACCACAGCCAAGGTCCTGACAGGAGATGCGCAACACCCGAGAGGGACAACACCCCTTCCCCTTCGCCCGGCACCTTCCCGTGCGAGCACAGGAGATGCAACACCTGCCCCTTATACCTCCCTCCTTCCCACTGTCCAGGGCCCCAAACACTCCTTCCAGCTGAAACAGCGATTTACTTGTACTTCTTGCAATCTAGTATACTGTATTCGCTGCTCACGATGTGGTCTCCTCTATCTTGGGGAGACCAAATGCAGATTGGGCGACCGCTTTGCGGAACACCTCCGTTCAGTCCGTAAGGGTGACCCCGAGCTTCCGGTCGCCTGTCACTTTAATTCTCCGCTCCACTCCCACTCTGATCTCTCTGTCCTCGGCCTCTTACACTGCTCCAATGAAGCTCAACGTAAGCTCGAGGAACAGCACCTCATCTTTCAATTCGGCACTTTACAGCCTTCTGGACTCAACATCGAGTTCAACAATTTCAGACTATACCCTCTGCCCCTATCTTTTTTTCCCATTTTTATTTCTCTCTCACATGGCAGCTGTCGATCATTCTGCCAGTGCCATTTACACTTCTTCTAGAGCCATCTTTTGTTTCTTAACTTGTCCCATTACCATCTCCTTTTGCCTCGCACCATCATCCCTTTTGTCGTTTAATCTCTCCTGCCTTCCATCCTATCACAGACCTTCCCTTCTGTTCTTTCCTCCCCTCCCCCCTTTCGCTGCCCCTACACTTGCTTAAAAACCTGTTCCATCTCCAGCTTTTTCCAGTTCTGACGAAGGGTCATCGACCTGAAACATTAACTCTGTTTCTCCCTCCACAGACGCTGCCTGACCTGCTGAGTATTTCCAGCATTTTCGGTTTTGATTTCAGATTTCCAGCATCCGCAGTATTTTGCTTTTGTACCCGAGAGGGATTGCTACGGCAAGAACATAGCACAGACTGGTTGGGCCGACTGGCCTGTTTCCGTGCTGTGTGTTCTATGTAATTCTATGCAACATCTTGCTGGTTTTATGTGGAGTGAAGGAGATATATACAGGGCAGGCGTTTAACCGCGAGTTGCTAAAGATTTCGGTGGAAGGAAAAAAAAAAGGAAATGTGTGAATGCAATACCAGGTGGCACATGGGATCGTCTTTACATGATGGAGCTTAAGGACATGTATGTACACAGGAACTCAATACCTCATTCAATAAAGTTACACCGCTTGGTAAAAATTGTGTAGTCCATTTATCGGGCAGAGAAGGAAGCGATATTTTCCCCACAAGTAGACAAAAAAGTGAACATAGGCAGTTCGGAGGCAAAGCAGGTAAATATATCCCAATGGGAAGCCATCATGGGCAACTGCAGACCAACCAGATTCTCTGGACAATCAGTGCTCCCTGTACTTGTCCTCCTGATTGGAATGGCTTGTAAGTCCAGGTCAAGTAAAAAGGGCCATTCAGCCCATCAGCGCTCCTCCCTTTAGCAACCCGAGTCAGGTCTCGCATCAATCTCCACTTTAAATGTCCCCACCGCTTCTGCCTCTAATACCGCACCTGGCAAATTGTTCCAAACATTCACCACTTTCGTAATCTCAGTTTTAAAATCTACCCTTCACTAATTTCAATTCACGGCTTCTAGTTTCACTTCCTTGGCTTTATTTGAAGTCATATTCTGTGTTTGCTTTGACTACAACATTTTATATATTATAGAAAGACGTGCATTTATATAGCTCCTTTCACGCCCCGAAGCGCTTTACAGCCAATGAAGTACTTTTTTGAAGTATAGTCACTGTTGTAATGTGGGAAACGCGGCAGCCAATTTGCGCACAGCAAGCTCCCACAAACAGCAATGTGATAAATGACCAGATAATCTGCTTTAGATGTTGATTGAGGAATAAATATTGGCCCCAGGACACCGGGGAGAACTCCCCCTGCTCTTCTTCCAAATAGTGGCCATGGGATCTTTTACATCCACCTGGGAGAGCAGACGGGGCCTCAGTTTAATGTTTCATCCGAAAGACGGCACCTCCGACAGTGCAGCGCTCCCTCAGTACCGCACTGGGAGTGTCAGTCTAGCTTTATGTGCTCAAGTCCCTGGAGTGGGACTTGAACCCACAACCTTCTGACTCAGAGGCGAGAATGCTGCCCACTGAGCCACGGCTGACACATTATGTACCTCAATGAGATAGAGGCCCCATTAACCACTTCCTCCCCAGAGTGGAGTGCTTGAACTTCTCTATAACGTTTTGTTAAAGCTCATCCCCTTTACATAGGTTTCTTTCTTTCTTTCTCTCTTTCCTTTTGTCTCTTTCTTTCTTCTATTGATTTACTCCTAACTATAACTGAAGGGGTGAACGGTCTGTTCTGCTGATGCTTCGCGGCATCTGATTTACTTTAAAAAAAAAACTTAATTAGACTGTTCCAACGCTCTCCAGACCGACCTCCCACTCTCCGTAAACATGAGCTCATCCAAAACTCGGCTGCCCCCGTGTCCTAACTCGCTCCGAGTCCCGTTCACCCATCACCCGCCGCCCTAGACTGGCCCCTCCACCCCCCACCCCGGTCCGGCAAAAGATTCTCACCCTCGTGTGCGCGTGGGGTCGCTCCGTCTGAAGGTGGAAAACGTACCGTGTTTCCGACGCTGAGCCGCTCGCACTCGCGGGCGGGGCTGTGCGGCGTCAGCCTGGGCGTGGAGTGCCCGCTGTTTGGGGGCGAAGGGCTGGCCAGCGTGGAAGCCGTGACGGAGTGCGGGAGCGTTGGGGCCGAGCGGTAGCGGCCGGGCTGGGGCCCCTCCAGGGTCCCGCTGCCCACCCGGCTCTCGATCTCCTCCGCTCGCAGTTCCGTCGTCTCCTTCTCCTCTTGGATCATCCTGAAAGCAAACAAAACCAGCCAGGCATTCACCAAAAACAGGTTGGTCACTTTCACGGAGCGCCGTGCGTTCTCTGCCGGCCTCCTTCCCCTGGTTGTCTGTTCGCTCTCATAGTTCTAGAGGTGGAACTCGCACCTTCACGCAGCACTGTTGCAGCACTGTTGCAGCACTGTTGCTGCGCTGCTGCAGTTCCAACATCCCCTTTTGTGGCCGGCAGTTAGGTAACGTACTACAATCGGACACTGCTGCTGGTTTTTGGGACCCGGCTTCAAATGTAACAACAGATAGGATGAATGATAGACTCACACAGCACAGAAAGAGGCCGTTCAGCCCATCGTGCCTGTGCCGGCTCTTTGAATGAGCTCTCCAATCAGTCCCACTCCTCCCTGCTCTTTCCCCAGAGTCCTACATATTTTTCCTTTTCAAGCATTTATCCAATTCCCTTTTGAAAGTTTCTATTGAATCTGCTTCCACCGCCCTTTCAGGCAGCGCGTTCCAGATCACAACAACTCGCCACGTGAAAGAAATTCTCCTCATTGCTCCCTTAGTTCTTTTGCCAATCACCTTCAATCTGTGCCCTCTGGTTATCGACCCTCCTGCCACTGGAAACAGCTTCTCCTTACTTACTCTATCAAATTAAAAAACAGAGAGAGAGAGAAATAAAGAGGGGGGAATAAACAGAGAGGGGAAATAGAGAGGGAGACAGAGAGAGAGAGAGGAAATAGATGGAGAGAGAGAAAGGGGAGAGAGAGAAGGGAAATAGAGAGGAGAGAGGAAAGAGAGAGTGAGCGAGAGAGGGGAAAGAGAGAGAGAAAAGGCAAAGAGAGTGAAAGCGAGAGGGAGGGGAAATAGAGAGAGAGAGAGAAAAGGGAAATAGAGGGGGAGGGAGAGAGGAAATAGAGAGAGGGAGAGAGAGGGGAAATAGAGAGACAAGAGAGAGAGGGAAAGAGAGAGAGGGGAAATAAAGATAGAGTGTGTGTGTGTCTGTGTGTGTTAGGAAGAGAGTGCTGGCTTTGTATTGCACAGCCGATATACCTGCTTCCTTGCATTAGAGTGCAGTTTGAGTCGGCCGCCAGTGATCTAAGCTGAGCTTCCTATTCTTTCTTCACATTTTTATTACTGCATCATTCCTTGGAAGACTTAATGTTATCCCCGGGTCCCCAGAAAGGAAACATTTCTATTCATTGGTGAGTTCATCAGCAGGTGAACATGTACACACGTACACACACACGTACTCACTCACGGCCTCACTGAAACACACACACACCCCTTCACGAATGAATGGAAATTCTGCTCGACGGTGCCCGCGACCGTTTACGCGGCCAGACTTCTGCAGGTGAAGCGCTCACCTTATTTCTTTGTTGATGGCTTCCAGCTGTTCCTGGAGCATCAGGGCGAGCGTCTGGACGTCCGTCTGCCCGCTCGGGGACAGGATGTCGGCAGAGCTGAATATGGTCTCGCGGTCATCGTCGTCGATGTCCGAGCCGTCCACGTCGCTCTCGAACGCCTGGGCGACATTGGCCAGGACACTGGCCTGCTGGGCTCGCTCCCATTCCTGCTCGTTCAATGTCTGCACCTGCTCGCACAGGGCAAACGGATCAGCGACACAATTTGCTCCCAATCAATGGCGCTTGTATCAATTTACAGCTCTTATCCATCCGTGTGTACGAGTGTGCTTGTCAACAATGTTCTCCCGAATACACACACACACACACATATCCGTGCCACACTCGCACTGCACTGAATCCAACTCCCAGACACACACGCAACGACACTCAAGAAGCGCGACACTCATGAAACTGGACCAGCCACATAAATACTGTGGCTACAAGAGCAGGTCAGAGGCTGGGTATTCTGCGGCGAGTGTCTCACCTCCTGACTCCCCAAAGCCTTTCCACCATCTACAAGGCACAAGTCAGGAGTGTGATGGAATACTCTCCACTTGCCTGGATGACTGCAGCTCCAACAACACTCAAGAAGCTCGACCCCATCCAGGACAAAGCAGCCCATTTGACTGGCACCCCATCCACCACCTTAAACATTCACTCCCTCCACCACCGGCGTACCGTGGCTGCAGTGTGTACCATCTACAAGATGCACTGCAGCAACTCGCCAAGGCTTCTTCGGCAGCACCTCCCAAACCAGCGACCTCTACCACCTAGAAGGACAAGGGCAGCAGGCGCATGGGAACACCACCACCTCCAAGTCACACACCACCCCGACTAGGGCGTATATCGGCCGTTCCTTCATCATCACTGGATCAAAATCCTGGAACACCCTCTCTAACAGCACTGTGGGAGCACCTTCGCCACACGGACTGCAGCGGTTCAAGAAGGCGGCTCACCACCACCTTCTCGAGGGCAATTAGGGATGGGCAATAAATGCGGGCCTTGCCAGCGACGCCCACATCGCATAAGCGAATTAAAAAAAAATATCAGGTTATACTTCAGTAAGCGAGTGAGGCTCAGGGAACCGAGCTCTGCGCCAGACTGGAGGCCGATGACACACCGTCCAGACTTACACGTAATGAGGGGACAGGGTCTATGGGACCACGAGGCCAGGCAAGCCCCTTCCAAGGTTTCTGTCAAAGATGCTCGCTAAATGGAGGTGCATTGGACTATCCCACGCTGATCGTATATCAGGGGCACATTCCCATTGAACAAACACCAGTCTCAATACAAGAAACATCAGGAGAGAAAAAGAATGATGCCAAAAAAAAAAGGAAATCTTTATTTTGTTAAACAACAGCCAAATCCTGAGATGAAACCATCCTGCGACGATTGGCCAGGGACAGTCTGGGCTTCGCGGGGATTGAAAAGGGACACAAGGCTAGTGCGGAGCACAGGCTGCCGCCAGCCTTCCTGCAAATGACATCACTCCAGTTCGCTGTACAGTGTTGGGGGTCATCAGCACTAACGGAGGACAGCCTGGTCCACACTAGCAAGCGCGCGATACGCTACACCGGAATCCATCGATCGGTCGGTACACTTACATGCTGCAGAGTCCGTACGGAAGCAGGAAGAGAGGGTTGAGAGGGCGTGAGTGAGAGAAGGAGAGAGACACACACATCCCGTTAATATTTAGTAGCACAGTAACATTAGGAACAGGAGGAGGCCATTCAGCCCCTCAGGCCTGCTCCGCCATTCAATCAGATCGTGGCTGACCCACGCCTTAACTCTATTATCCCGCCTTTGCTCCAAGTCCCTCGCTATCCTAACCGTACAAAAATCTATCAATCTCAGTCTGGAAAGTTCCAACTGTTCCCCAGCATCCACAGCTTTTGGGCGAGAGTGTTCCAGATTTTCACTGCCCTTTGTGTGAAGAAATGCTTCCTGATTTCACTCCTGAATGGCCTGGCTCTAATTTTAAGGTTATGCCCTGTTTTTCTCAACTCCACCACCAGAGGAAATAGTTTCTCTGTATCTATCCTATCGAATTCTTTTCACATTTCGATCTGATCACCCCTTAATCTCTTTATACTCAAGGGTATGTCTTACAATAAGGAAAGCGAATGGCATGTTGGCCTTTATTGCAAGGGGGTTGGAGTATAAGAGTAAGGAAGTCTTGCTACAATTGTACAGGGCCTTGGTGAGACCACCCCTGGAGTACTGTGCACAGTTCTGGTCTCCTTATCTAAGGAAGGATATACTTGCCTTGGAGGCGGTGCAACAAAGGTTCACTAGATTGATTCCTGGGATGAGAGGACTGTCCTATGAGGAGAGATTGTGTAGATTGGGCCGATACTCTCTGGAGTTTAGAAGAATGAGAGGTGATCTCATTGAAACATATGTTCTTATTCTGAGAGGGATTGACAGGGTAGATGCTGAGAGGTTGTTTCCCCTGGCTGGAGAGTCCAGAACTAGGGGTCACAGTCTCAGGATAAGGGGTCGGCCATTTAAGACTGAGATGAGGAGGAATTTCTTCACTCAGAGGGTTGTGAATCTTTGGAATTCTCTGCCCCAGAGGGCTGTGGATGCTGAGTCGTTGAGTATATTCAAGGCCGAGATCGATAGATTTTTGGACTCTAGGGGAATCAAGGGATATGGGGATCGGGCGGGAAAGTGGAGATGAGGTCGATGATCAGCCATGATCTTATTGAATGACGGAGCAGGCTCGAGGGGCCATGTGGCCGACTCCTGCTCCTATTTCTTATGTTCTTAACAACATCGGTGTTCAACCTCCTCCCCAAGGCTCTCCATAGCTACTACCCTCTGAAGACTAAAAGGCCTTTTGTGTTTTTACACTCGGCAACGAATTTCTTTTATGTAACAGCAAGAGTAAGAGAGCTTCCCTCTCTACTTCTGCAGTAGAATTAAAATGGCCCCGATTTTAACTCCAGGCAGATTCCCCGCTCAGGCCAGAGTTAAAATTAAAGTCGGGCCTCAATGATGTCATCGGGCCGCAACGTGCCGATGTAAAGAAGGACCCCGTTGGCTCCGGGCGCCTGTTCTTGCTGCCTGCTCAGGAGAGCGGGTTAAAATTGCAGATGTTGCGATCACGCCGGCTTTCGGACGGGTAAGAACCCAGGAGGGTGATTTTAATTGCCCGCCCGCCAGGTTTCCGCTGAACTCTCAGGATTTTTGGGGTCCTCCTCGCACCAGGTTTTACTTCAGTAACCCGAGTCACGCTCAGAGAACTGACCTCTGCCCCAGGAAGGGGGAAGGCAGGGCTATCAGAACTTCCTCCCTCTCTCAGGCAGAAATGTCAACAGTGTAAGCCAATGACATAGAAACATAGAAGATAGGAGCAGGAGTAGGCCATTCGGCCCTTCGAGCCTGCTCCGCCATTCAACGAGATCATGGCTGATCATCCAAACCCTAGCACCCGGTCCCTACACCGACAGCCATCCCACCCAAGCCCTATCCCCGTAACCCCACATATTTAATCCCCCCTAACACTAAGGGTCAATTTTTTATCATGGCCAAGCAACCTAACCCGCACAGCTTTGGACTGTGGGAGGAAACCGGAGCACCCGGAGGAAACCCACGCAAACACGGGGAGAATGTGCAAACTCCACACAGTCACCCGAGGCCGGATTTGAACCCGGGTCCCTGGCGCTGTGAGGCAACAGTGCTAACCACTATGCCACCGTGCTGCCCATAGGTGATCCTGGCTGGACGAGCGGCAGGAAGCTTGCCAGTGCTTTGTACTGGTTGGTAGCTCGTGGGTTAAGCGCGTTAAACCACAGCAGAACCTGCGCTCTCCTAAGATTCAATAATAACTTGCAAAAGGGGAGTTGGATAAATACTTGAAAAGGAAACATTTGCAGGGGCTATGGGGAAAGAGCAAGGGGGGAGCGGGACTAATTGGAGAGCTCTTTCAAAGAGCCGGCATGGACACGATGGGCCTGAGGATATAGAATGCAAAATATGGTAACAACTCGCTTCGCATAGCCAAGGACCCTGTCAATCTAAAATGGAGGATCCTGTCAGCATAAAGTGGTGGTGAAATGTCGACATCGCTGAGTCACTTGCATATTGTAAGAAATGATCATGTTAACTCAAGAAACTGTGAAGGCAGCAGGAAGTAAAATAAAAGAAGCTAAACTGATCTGTGGCTGCTAATATGGCTGGCACCCACGATGTCACACCTTACTGGTGGAAACAGTGTAGGGCGGAGTGCAGAGGTTATACAGACAATAGGCGATCAGAAAACACATTACCATGATTGCAAACGCATTACCATAATGATTAGGTGATCATGAAACCATTACCAGGATATTTACTTAACTATAAACCATTCAGTGAAATGTGACTTCTTTGTTTCATACTGCCAGGCCAGGAAATCAAATTAAATGTATACGTGTACAGCTCAGGATTGGTGCAGACTGTACGATGTGTTAATGTCTTCTCAAATGCAAGTATAATAATGTGGCACACTGTATGAAAGATTGCTTGCTCTGGTTTAACCTGTCGGACTCTTCTGGAGTCAGGACTGTGCTGTATCAGAGTAAGTCTCCCGGGATGACGGAATAAAAACTGTTGAACTCAACCAGTATTCGACTCAGTGTTTGTACTGAACCAGATTGAGGACCAAAAGAGTCCGTTTCAACAGGCCAAATGGCCTCCTTCTGTGCTGTATCATTCGAAGCTTGGGCTCTTGCCAACCAACCAGCGGCAGAGCCTCGAGGGCTTGGGCGCGTGGACTGTGCCCCTGCAGGGACTCCATAATCGGGCAAATCGAGACTCCACCTGTGCGAACTCCTCAGCAGGCTGACTGAGACTCTTAAACATGGCCATGAGTTCCTGCACATTTGAAAGATAATTGGCAAAAAAGCCAGTGGGGGTGGCGGGGGAGGAGACGAGAAGATTTTTTTTTTTTTAACGCAGCGAGTTGTTGTGATCTGGAACGCGCTGCCTGAAAGGGCGGTGGAAGCAGACTCAATAGTAACTTTCAAAAGGGAATTGGACAAATGCATGAAAAGGGGAAAATTTGCACGGCTGTGGGGAAAGAGCGGGGACTAATTGGAGAGCTCGTTCAGAGAGCCGGCACATAGAAACATAGAAGATAGGAGCAGGAGTGGCCATTCGGCCCCTCGAGCCTGCTCCGCCATTTAATGAGATCATGGCCGATCATCTAAATTCAGTACCCTGTCCCTGCCTTCTCCTCATATCCCTTGATCCCTTTAGCCTTAAGAAATACAGGCGAGTGTCTCACCTCCTGACTCCCCAAAGCCTTTCCACCATCTACAAGGCACAAGTCAGGAGTGTGATGGAATACTCTCCACTTGCCTGGATGAGTGCAGCTCCAACAACACTCAAGAAGCTCGACACCATCCAGGACAAAGCAGCCCGCTTGATCGGCACCCCAGCCACCACCTTAAACATTCACTCCCTCCACCACTGCGCACTGTGGCTGCAGTGTGTACCATCTACAAGATGCACTGCAGCAACTCGCCAAGGCTTCTTCGGCAGCACCTCCCAAACCTGCGACCTCTTCCACCTAGAAGGACAAGGGCAGCAGGCGCACGGGAACACCGCCACCTCCAAGTTCCCCTCCAAGTCACACACCATCCTGACTTAGAAGTGTATCGTCCGATCCTTCATCGTCGCTGGATCAAAATCCTGGCACTCCCTCCCTATCGGCACTGTGGGAGCACCTACACCACACGGACTGCAGTGGTTCAAGAAGGTGGCTCAGCACCACCTTCTCAAGGGGCAACTCGGGATGGGCAATAAATGCTTGGCCTTACCAGCGATGCCCTGATTGCATAAGCGAATTTTTAAAAAGGCACAATGGGCCAAATGGCCTCCTTCTGCACTGTGTGATTCTATTCTATTCTACGTGGCAGAAACCACCGACTTTGCCGCACATTTGCTGACACGACAACCAACCCTGCGTCAGTGCCGGGCTCCGCAAATGGACGAGTACACACGGCTCAGTCAAAGTAATTCCACTTGGAAAATACTGCTGATCGAGGACATCGCCTGCAACTTCGGAGAGTTGCTGACGTTCAGAACCACTTGAGCCAATTTCACAGACTGCTTTTTGATAGGCAGTGCTTCTAACCGACACCAGCTTTCCGTACAACCTTACAGCGCCAGAAGGCGGCCATTCGGCCCATCGTGCCTGTGCCGACTCCGTGAAAGAGCGTTCCGACTAGTCCCACTCACCCCCCCGCTCTTTCTCCGTGGCCCCGCAAGATTTTCCTTTGAGTATTTGTCCCAATTCCCCTTTTGAAAGTTGCTACTGAATCTGTTTCCATCGCCCTTTCGGGCAGCGCGTTCCAGATCACAACAACGCGCCGCGTAAAAAAAAAAAATTCTCCCCCTCTGGTTCTTTTGCCAATTACCTTAAATCTGTGTCCGCTGGTTACCGACAATGCTCCCGTTAACTGGCTGGTGCTCCTGCATAGGCGGCTAGTTGGCTCCACAATCTGAATGGGCCCTTAAAGGGGCCCTGCGCCCCCTCCCAAAAAGTAGATGGAACATTGGTTACCGCCCCCCCTGCCAGTGGAAACAGTGTCTCCTCACTTACTCTATCAAAGCCCCTCATAATTTTGAACACCTCTGTTAAATCTCCCCTCAGACTTCTCTGCTCCGAGGCTGTCAAGAGCATTTTGCCGCAAACGGCCCATTCTAAACGCTCGCTAGCGACATCTAGCGCTGCCTAACATGCAATGCACGCGAAGGTTTGTCACCGGGATTCTGGTGGCGAACGGCTTTATAAGCGCCTAATCGACCATCTTACCTTCGAGGGGTCATCCTTAAGCGCCGCCCAGCGTCCTTTATGGGATCTTCGAAGGACCCCTGTGGTGCTGTAGATGTCCACCTGGCTGCCCATGGGAATGCCGGAGCTGTGAGAGTATCGCAGCTCTGACGCGCTGCCTGGGAGTGACCTGTCATTCCAAAAGAGAAAGCAACAAATAGCAGCGCGATGGACGCGCAGATCCAAGGCATAAAGCAAACCTGTGCGTATTTCAATTATTTATTCAGGGAGTGAGTTTCACTGGCCTGCCTTGGGTTGGGGTAGAATTCACAGCCCTCGTCGGTGGGTTGGAAAACGGCCATTGTTCAAGAACCGGTCACCGAGAAAGACCAACCAGGCTAGAATTTCCTCTAGGGGCTGCCCCAAAATGGCAGAGTCTTCGGCCTTGCCCGCCAGTTTGGGGTAGGCCGTTGCGACAGCTTTCTCCAGCTACCCCATGCTGGGCCCCGACAAACAGCTTCACCGACGTATTGCCAAGAAGCCCCAGGAAATCCCTGTGGGGGGCAGGGAATGGGGTGGTTGGGAAGAAAAGGCTCCCCGTTTCCTCTTCAACAACAACAAGTTGCATTTATACAGCGCCTTTAACGTAGTAAAAAAAAAAACAAGGCGTTTAAAACTGACCCCCCTTTGCAGATATACACACTGAGCCTCGACTGGGTCTGGTGATGGTGGGTGAGGACTGGTGAAGGATCCAGTGGAATTGGTTACATACAGGAGTCACCAGGAATCACAGATTAGTCTCCCGCCGTGAGCAACGCCCGGGAGAAAAATTACAGGGGCAAATCGAAGAAAAAATTGGGTTTTTTTTCCTCGCATACGTTCATTTACAGGAAACTCTCTTTATACCGGCACCTAAATAACCGGAAATCTCTCTTAACCGGCAAAATTCAGGAGTAGGTTCAGGTAAGTTTTACTTCATATTAGTGGCAGTTCCTGGATCTATGGCCATGTAACCGGGGTTCCTGGATCGGTGGCTGTGTAACCGGGGTTCCTGGATCTGTGGCCGTGTAACCGGGGTTCCTGGATCGGTGGCCGTGTAACCGGGGTTCCTGGATCTGTGGCCGTGTAACCGGGGTTCCTGGATCTGTGGCCGTGTAACCGGGGTTCCTGGATCTGTGGCCGTGTAACCGGGGTTCCTGGATCTGTGGCCGTGTAACCGGGGTTCCTGCACCTGTTGCTATGCAACAGGGACTCCTGGATCTGTGGCCGTGTATGGGGCTCTCGTACCTTGGTAAGTATACCTCTCTGTAATCCGGACTTTTTGATCAACCGGCACCATCCCGGTCCCGTCGGTGCCGGATAAAAAAAGAGTTTCCTATATTGTTGTAAAAATATTGGAGATGCAGGGGGGAAAAAAAGACGGTTTCACTGACGGCCAATATTAATTCAAATCAGGTAACAAAGAGCCGGCTCGGTTTCCCAATTGGCCGTGGGAGGATGGACCAATAGCAGGAGTGTTGGGGGGGGCGGGGCGGTTCGAGATCATGTGAGGAAACCTCCAGCAATCCGCCCGACCAGCGTTGGCGACCCTCTGGTTACGGTTCTGTCGGGAGGGGAGGACCACAGATGGAGCTCTGGGCGAGGTTCGACTGGTCACCGGCACAGGGGGAGCAGCAGCCATCGCTCGCACGTCTCCGGCCGATGGCCGACACAGAAATCCGGTTTCAGCGCGAGCGCAGCATTATTCCGTTTACCTCGAGTAGGCATCGCGAATCCCGGTCTTGGTCCTCAGCTGCTCCAGCTCGGTCTGCATCCTCTCCACCTCCGCCATTAGCTGCTCCTGCGAAGAGGAAGCAGTTGCTCACCGCCGCACGGCCAAAATGCCGGAGAACGCAAAAAAAAAAGAAACACGGGCCAAAAAAACCCAACCGGCTCCAGAGGCGCGTTTGTCAACATTCACAGAAGCTTCCGACGGAAACCCAGACAGCGTCGTCAAGCAAACCGCTAGGAAAACCTCCACCGCACGGGACTGCAGCGGTTCAAGGCGGCGGCTCACCACCACCACCTTCTCAAGGGGCAATTAGGGGATGGGTAATAAATCCCGGCCTTGCCAGCGATGCCCACATCCCAGGAACGAATAATTAAAAAAAAAACGAGGACGGACATGTTGGGCGGCCAACGGCGGGAGTGCGGGGGGTTGGAGGTCATGTGATGACACCTCCAGGAACACGTCCAACCAGAAGTGGCGACCCGGATGACGGGACTGGGCAGTCCCATCACAAGACATCAATCGACAATGGGGGGGGGTGATCACGGACACAGTTGGTTACAGGGATAGTCAGTCCCATCGCAGCCACGTTAAATGGGTAAATCAGTCCTGCCACTCGATTGCCCGGTAACCTCCCTGTGCAACCAGCAGATGTTCATCGTACCCTTGGCCTGCCACGGCAGGACGTTGCGTTACTATTGGCCGTAGGTGGCCCCAGATGGAGAAGGGCAGAGTGGAAATACCTTGTTGAGCATCACTTCCTCCTGGACTTTTTTGATGTTAGAGAGTTCCTGACTTAGTGTATTCTACGAGGCAAGGAGTTAGAAAAGGGGGAGGAAAGAGACAGAAAAGGAAAGACAGACATTAGAATACCTTAGCAGTCAGACAACAGAGCAGAGATTCACATGAAATGTATAGCACACAAAAAACATTACAGAAACCGCGTGCTCTTGCTCCTATTTCACTGTGCCTAAAACAAGTGCATGGCTGTGTATTCCCACCCATTGTACTACAGGTAGACTATCCTTTATCCGAAAACCTCGGGACCAGCCGTGTTTTGGTTTTCGGAAAATTTCGGATTTCGGAAGGTGGGTCGGCGGGGGTCCGCGGGGGTCGGGGTCGGCGGGGGTCCACGGGGGGGTCGGCGTCGGTCCATGGGGGGGGGGGTCCGCGGGGGTCGGGGTCGGCGGGGGGGTCCGCAGTCGTGGCTTGTCCGTCGCTGCTAGCCTGGAATGCAATGAAGTTCCGCATTTCCACCAACAGGTCGTCGTGCTCGATCGGAACAGGGGCCGGCACCGCCGCGGGCTCAGAGCTCTCGTTGCTTTCGAGCCTTTGGAAGAGAGTCAGGTGGTTCCACGGGGGGGGGTTGGCGGGGGGTCGTGCGCACGACTTACGCTGACCCTCTGCTCTGCGTAAGTCGGCGGGGGTCGGGGTCGGCGGGGGTCCGCGGGGGTCGGGGTCGGCGGGGGTCGGCGGGGGTCGGGGTCGGCGGGGGTCGTGCGCACGACTTACACTGACCCTCTGCTCAGCGTAAGTCGTGCGCCACTCTGGTCATGTCGTGCGCATGACTTACGCTGACCGAAAAAACCTTCGGTCTTTAGAGGGTTTCGGTTTTCGGAAGTTCGGATAAAGGGTAGTCTACCTGTACAGGTAGAGCGTCCAAAATCCGGAGTTCCGGAATCCGGGACGATTGGTGGCAGGGTCGTCCGGAATCCATAATATGTTCCAGAATCCGGAACTCTGGATTTTGGACGCTCAACCTGTACTTCAAAAAGCCATTAACTTTTGTTGTCCTTTTTTTGAAAAATGCGAGTGAGGCAATAAAACTTTAGTGTTGTGTTTTATCCTCCTTAATCTGCACGGCTCCACTAAGTGTTTCCGCCAGGCTGCGGCCGCGGCACCAAGCCGCCCTGGTGTGGGCCATCGGATGCTCTGCAGAGCTCGCAGCGTCCCTCCCCTTTAACAGAAGGGGGAGGGGGCGGAGAAACGCGTCGGCGCTACGCGGGAGCGGCCCAGGCATTTCCGGACTTCGGAACGTGTTTCTGATGCCCGAAGTCCGGAAACGCCCAAGCCCAGGTTACGATATTTCCAGACTTCGGACATCAGAAACACGTTCCGAAGTCCGGAAAAACACGGAAAACCAGCTCGGCCTCGGTCCCGAGGTTGCCGGATTCAGGACGCACAACGTGTATATACATCCCAGCACGTGTACTATCACCACCTCCTTAGCACGTGTCCTTCATAGGAAAGGTTATAAGGCAATTGGACATGTGCTTGAAGAGGATTAATTTTCAAAGTTATAGGGAAAAAGCTCTGACAGGGCTAGACAGACTGGATGCAGGGAGGATGTTTTCCCTGGGCTGGGGGGTCGAGAATCAGGGGTCACAGTCTCAGGATACGGGGTAGGACATTTAGGACTGAGATGAGGAGACATTTCTTCACTCAGAGGGAGGTGAACCTGTGGAATTCTCTACCACAGAAGGCTGTGGAGGCCAAGTCACTGAATATATTGAAGAAGGAGATAGATAGATTTCTAGACACAAAAGGTATGGGGAGAGAGGGGGAATATGGTATTGAGATAGAGGATCAGCCATGATCATATTGAATGGCGGAGCAGGCTCGAAGGGCCGAATGGCCGACTCCTGCTCCTATTTTTCTATGTTTCTATGTTTCAAGGAGACGGCACAGACGTGTTGGGCCAACTGGCCTCCTTCTGTGCTGTAAGATTCTACGTTAATCGTATTCCACAAGCAGTCATGTCAGCGGGTCGTGGGTTCAAGGCCCACTGCAGAGACTGGAGCACAAATTCTAGGCTGACACACCCAGTGCCAGTACTGAGGGAGCGCTGCACTGTCGGAGGGGCAGTACTGAGGGAGCGCCGCACTGTCGGAGGGTCAGTACTGAGGGAGCGCCGCACTGTCGGAGGGGCAGTACTGAGGGAGCGCCGCACTGTCGGAGGGGCAGTACTGAGGGAGCGCCGCACTGTCGGAGGGGCAGTACTGAGGGAGCGCTGCACTGTCGGAGGGGCAGTACTGAGGGAGCGCCGCACTGTCGGAGGGGCCGTCTTTCGAGTGAGAAGTTAAACCGAGGCCCCCGTCTGCCCTCTCAGGGGACGTAAAAGATCCCACGGTCACTATTTCAAAGAAGAGCGGGAGAGGTGGAGCGGGGGAGAGGTGGAGCGGGGGAGAGGTGGAGCGGGGGAGAGGTGGAGCGGGGGAGAGGTGGAGCGGGCAGAGGTGGAGCGGGGGAGAGGTGGAGCGGGCAGAGGTGGAGCGGGCAGAGGTGGAGCGGGCAGAGGTGGAGCGGGCAGAGGCGGAGCGGGGAGAGGCGAAGCGGGGAGAGGCGGAGCGGGGAGAGGCGGAGCGGGAAGGGGAGTCTGCTAAGCAGCAGTTCGAACCCAGTGAGAGTTGCCAGGCCCCGCTCGCTCCCCCCATTGCCCCCTCCCCCGCCCCGCCCCCAGGCACGTTTCCAACGAGTGCGATTCTCACCTTCTCTTCCAGTGCAGCCATCCTCTCCTTGAGGTGGAGCTGTAGCCGTTCGTTGGATTCGGAAAGGAGCTTGTCGACTGTTTCCGACAGGCGCTTGTTGTGCTCGTCGTTCATTTTCTCCCTCTGTCGAGCCTGACCGCAATAAAGACACGTTTTAAACACACAGCTTGGGTGAGTCGTGAAGCCGGTGCAGACATTCAATGTGCCGGGGGACAGGGGAGAGTAGGGGAACTCGACAAGTCGCCTTCAGCATCCCTAGGCAAGTGGAGGAAAAAATCCACCAGGCAACGTCGAGATGTGTGGAGGTCGGCTGAGGGCAAGTTTAGGCTCCGATGTGATATCCCCATTCCCGCATGCTCCCCAAAGCCTTTCCACCATCTACAAGGCACAAGTCAGGAGTGTGATGGAATACTCTCCACTTGCCTGGATGAGTTGCAGCTCCAACAACACTTAAGAAGCACGACATCATCCAGGACAAAGCAGCCCGCTTGATCGGCACTCCGTCCACCACCTTAAACATTCACTCCCTCCACCACCGGCGCACCGTGGCTGCAGTGTGGACCATCTACAAGATGCACTGCAGCAACTCGCCAAGGCTTCTTCGGCAGCACCTCCCAAACCCGCCACCTCTACCACCTAGAAGGACAAGGGCAGCAGGCATGTGGGAACACCACCACCTCCAAATTCCCCTCCAAGTCACACAACATCCTGACTTAGAAGTATATCGGCCGATCCTTCATCGTCGCTGGGTCAAAATCCTGGAACTCCCTCCCTAACAGCACTGTGGGAGCACCTTCACCACACGGACTGCAGCGGTTCAAGAAGGTGGCTCACCACCGCCTTCTCAAGGGGCAATTAGGGGATGGGAAATAAATGCCGGCCTTGCCAGCGACGCCCACATCCCAGGAACGAATAAAACAAAAAGGGCAGATTTTCCATCTATAAGGCCCCTATGAAACCATTGGGTTGACCAGGCCTCACTCTCTAGGTTCACACTGGAGCCTCACCAGCAGCGAGTGTGGGGTGGATAATCGGGACTCCTCGCGGAATCGCCCACCCCGCGCCGCAGGAACTACACCTCCCCCCCAGAGAACCACAGCTCGTACAATAACCAGGTGTACACCAGCTTGTAGCACAAGTTCTTGTAGGAAATTATATTAAAATCGTTTATGTACTTTGCCTTTTCTTTTGATCAGAAAAAAGAAGCGTTAAGGCTGTAAATAAACTTTTGATAGGGGTGGTGAATGATTGAAACACCAGAATGTATCTCGCAGGGAGAGTGGGTTTATAGCAAGTATTGAGTTCTCGTGGTAGTATTGTGATACCATCTTTGCTGAGAAGGGGAGATAAAAATTCAGCCATGGGTTCTTTCTCTTATATTTAAAAAAATCTTATTTGGAAAAGTTAAGTGTGGGCTGGTTTAAATCATCAAATTTAATCTAAAAAAGCACTCTTAGCGTGGTGTCAGCCAGTGGCTCAGTGGGCAGCACTTTGGCCTCTGAGTCAGAAGGTTGTGGGTTCAAGTCCCCACTCCAGAGACTTGAGCACAAAAATCCAGGCTGACACTCCCAGTGCAGTGCTGAGGGAGTGCTGCACTGTCGGAGATGCCGTCTTTCGGATGAGACGTTAAACCGAGGCCCCGTCTGCTCTCTCAGGTGGACGTAAAAGATCCCACGGCCACTATTCCGAAGAAGAGCAGGGGAGTTCTCCCCGGTGTGCTGGGCCCAATATTTATCCTTATCCCTCAATCAACATCACTAAAACAGATTATCTGCTCATTATTGACATGAATCTTGCCATTCATGTAGAAATGACTTATGAAATAATGCTGGGCGGCCTGCTGGTGGCGTTGTCCAGGGAGAGTATAAATACTCGGGCATGGGCCCAGCTTGCACAGGACATTTTGTAAACAGGAACTAGTGAAGGACACAACTAGACCTCCATGTTGTGAAACAGTTGATTAAAGCCTTGTTTAATACTCTGACCAAGTGCCTAGTAGTTTTCTTACGTCAATTATCACATTGCTGTTTGTGGGAGCTTGCTGTGTGCAAATTGGCTGCTGCGTTTCCTACATTACAACAGTGATTACACTTCAAAAAGTACTTCACTGGCTGTAAAGCGCTTTGGGATGTCCGGAGATCATCAAAGACGCTATAGAAATGTATTTCTCTTTAATGTGATCCTGAATGTTTAGAATCTGGATTTTTTTTAATAAGGGGTCAGTGAATCCGCAATATTCTTATGTATTCGTGTTTCCTTCACTCACTCGACTAACATCTCAGTTTATCAGGGAAAAGCATTTCCGATTGGGATACTGGGAGACTTTACCCGTTGCAGCTCTTGGTTCTTCTCCTCCAGCTCCGCTTCCAGCTGGCACAGTCTCTCCTCGATGTTCCCGTGTCTTTCCTCAGCCTGAGAAGGAAAGGTCCTGAGTTAGTCCGATCCAATTACATACCAGCGGGTCGCGGCACGCAGCGCAGGAGCCGAAGGCCGGCACTGTGGGCGCCACCGGGCACCTGTCCACTGCCCCGACACAAGCCGTAGCTGAGTGGGCGGCACTCTCGCCTCCGAGTCCGAAGGTCGTGGCTTCAAATCCCACTCCAGACTCACGGTCCAGTGCAGCACTGTCGGAGGCGCCGTCTTTCGGATGAGATGATAAACCCCGTCTGCCCTCTCGGGTGGACGTAAAAGATCCCGCGGCCTCTATTCCGAAGAAGAGTGGCGGGGGGTGGGGAAGGTCGGGGGGAGTTCTCCCCAGTGTCCTGGACCAACATTCATCCTTCAACCAACACCAGATTATCTGGTCGTTATTGCAGTTTGTGGGATCGTGCTGTGCACAAATTGGCTGCCGCGTTTCCTACAACGCTTCAAAAAAAAAAGTACAGGTCGAGCGTCCCGAATCCGGCAACCTCGGGACCGAGGACGAGGTTTTCGTGTTTTTCCGGACTTCGGCACGTTTTCTGATGTCTGAAGTCCGGAAATATCGCAACATGGGCTTTGGCGTTTCCGGACTTCGGACATCAGAAACACATTCCGAAGTCCGGAAATGCTTGGGCCCGGGTTGCGGTTTGACAGGATGTCCGGATTCCGGAACATTTTACAGATTCCGGACGACCCTGCCACCAATCGTCCCGCATTCCGGATTTCGGAACATTCTGGAACTCCGGATTTTGGACGCTCAACCTGTACTTCAAAAATAAAAAAGACTTCATTGGGTGCGAAGGGCTTTGGGACGTCCTGAGGTGGTGAACAGTGCTGTAGAAAGGCAAGTCTTTACTGCACCTAGTGTCGAGCTTGCGGTGGCCCAAGAGGGGAGCCAGGCCTTTCCGCCGCCCGGCGCCCGGACTGTACCTTGTTCAGAGCCGCCACCCGCTGCGCCAGCTCGGCCTCCACCTCCGGGAGCGTCTCCGCCTTTCGCATCGTCTGCTGCAGCTTCTGTTTGGAGGAATCCAGCCACTCCTGGAGCTGCCGGTTCTTCTCCTCGCTCTGAAAGGGCGAACACACATCTCCGGTGACTGAACGGCCACGGCCAGGACACACAGCTCGCGCTTACCGCGCCGGCGGGCCGCGAACGCGTAGACACCCGCGCCAACACTCCCTACTTTCGTGCACACGGGGATCCCGGGCTTTATAAATAGAGGCATAGAGTACAAGAGCAAGGAAGCCATGCTAACTCCTTTACAAGGGATATACTTGCATTGGAGGCAGTTCAGAGAAGGTTCGCTAGGTTGATTCCTGAGATGGAGGGGTTGTCTTATGAAGAAAGGTTGGGCCTATACTCATTGGAGTTTAGAAGAATAAGAGGTGATCTTATTGAAACATATAAGATTCTGAGGGCACCTTCCCGTACAAGCGCAGGAGATGCAACACCTGCCCTTTTACCTCCTCCCTTCCCACCGTCCAGGGCCCCAAACACTCCTTCCAGGTGAAACAGCGATTTACTTGTACTTCTCGCAATCTAGTATACTGTATTCGCTGCTCACGATGTGGTCTCCTCTACATTGGGGAGACCAAACGCAGATTGGGCGACCGCTTTGCGGAACACCTCCGTTCAGTCCGTAAGGGTGACCCCAAGCTTCCGGTCGCCTGTCACTTTAATTCTCCGCTTCACTCCCACTCTGATCTCTCGGTCCTCGGCCTATTACATTGTTCCAATGAAGCTCAATGTAAGCTCGAGGAACAGCACCTCATCTTTCGATTAGGCACTTTACAGCCTGCCGGACTCAACATCGAGTTCAACAATTTCAGATAATAATCCCTGCCCCCATTTTTCATGCTGTATGATTTTGCCATTCCCATTTGCAACATTTTATCTTTCTCGCCTCTTACATAAGCACAGTATGTTCTTTCAATTCCTTCCTCCCCCGGTCTCTGCACCTGCTTAATATCTGTTACATCTTCAGCTTTTTCCAGTTCTGATGAAGGGTCCCAGACCTGAAACGTTAATTCTGTTTCTCTCTCCACGGATGCTGCCTGGCCTGCTGAGTGTCTCTGGCATTTTCTGTTGTTATTTAAGATACCGAGGGGGTTGGACAGGGTAGATGCAGGGAGGATCTTTCCCCTCGTGGGGGAATCTAGAACGAGGGGGCATAGTATCAGAATAAGGGGGCGCCCATTTAAATCGGAAATGAGGAGGAATTTCTTCTCTCAGAGGGTCGTGAATCTTTGGAATTCTCTTCCCCAGAGAGCTGTGGAGGCGGAGTCATTGAATATATTTAAGGTGCAGATAGACAGATTTTTGAACGATAAGGGGAGTCAAGGGTTATGGGGAGAGAGCGGGAAAGTGGAGTTGAGGCCAAGATCAGATCAGCCATGATCTCATTTAATGGCGGAGCAGGCTCGAGGGGCCGAATGGCCGACTCCTGCTCCTATTTCTTGTGTTCTTTTGTTCTTAAACACTGGTTAGGCCTCAGCTGCAGTATGTGGCCAATTCTGGCCACCGCACGTTAGGGAGGATGTCACTGCCTCGGAGAAGGTGCAGAGGAGGTTTACCAGAATGACACCAGCGACGAGGGACTTCAGTTACGTGGAGAAACGTACGGTGGCATAGTGGTTAGCACTGTTGCCTCACAGTGCCAGAGACCTGGGTTCGAATCCGGCCTCGGGTGACTGTCTGTGTGGAGTTTGCACATTCTCCCCGTGTTTGCGTGGGTTTTCTCCGGGTGCTCCGGTTTCCTCCCACAGTCCAAAGATGTGCGGGTTAGGTTGATTGGCTATGATAAATTGACCCTTCGTGTTAGGGGGATTAAATACGTGGGGTTACAGGGATAGGGTGGGATATGTGTCGGTGCAGGCTCGATGGGCCGAAATGGCCTCTATCTGCACTGTGGGGTTTCTGTGATTCTGTGATTGTGAAAGCTGGGATTGCTCTCCTCAGAGCAGAGAAGGTTGAGAGGAGAGTGAATGCAGGTTTCAATAGAGTAGCTCGGGAGAAACTGTTTCCACTGGCAGGAGGGTCGGTGACCAGAGGACACGGATTTAAGGTAAGAATCATAGAAACGTACAGCGTGGAAGGAAGCCATTCGGCCCATCGTGCCTGTGCCGGCTCTTTGAAGGAGCAGTCGTGCTCAGTTCCACACCCCCGCTTTTTGTCCGTAACCCCCTTTTATAATTATTGATGGAATCAGTGACATGAATCAATCAGTCATTCATGAAAGAAAGACTTATGAAATAATACTGAGCGGCCTGCGGGTGGCGCTGTCCAGGGAGAGTATAAATACTCGGGCACGGGCCCAGCTTGCGCAGGGCATTCTTAACAGGAACTAGTGAAGGACACAACTAGACCTCCATGTTGTAAAACAGTTGATTAAAGCTTTAACGCTTAGACCAAGTGCCTAGTAGTTTTCTTACGTCAATCAGCTTCCACCGCCTTTACAGGTCGCGTGTTCCAGATCCCCACAGCTCTCTGAGTGAACAAATGGGCAAAAGAACCAGATGATCTGGAACGCGCTGCCTGAAAGGGCGGCGGAAGCAGATTCAAAGGTAGCTTGCAAAAGGGGAATCGGATTTATAAGAACATAAGACGGAGGAGCAGAGGTAGGTAATTCGGCCCCTCGAGCCTGCTCCGCCATTCAATAAGATCATGGCTGATCTTCAACCTCATCTCCACTTCCCTGCCCGCTCCCCATAACCCTTGACTTCCCTTATCGTTCTAAAATCTGTCTGTCTCCACCTTAAATATATTCAGTATATACTTGAAAAGGAAATATTTGCAGGGCTGTGTGGGGAAAGAGCAGGGGGGAAGTGGGACTAATTGGAGAGCTCGTTCAAAGAGCCGGCACAGGCACGATGGGCCAAATGGCCTCCTCCTGTGCTGTAAGGGTCTACGAGCTCGTGAAGGGAATTTAAGTTTTCACCATAAAATGAACTGCGTGGCCCACACAGAGTGAGACGCAGATCGAAGTTACACAGTATTTACAGCACAGAAATAGGCCATTCAGCCCATCAGGTCTGTGCCGGTGTTTCTGCTCCACACGAACCTCCTCCCACCCCTCTTCATCTCACCCTATCACCATATCCTTCTGTTCCTTTCTCCCTCATGTGTTTATCCAGCTTCCCCTTAAATGCATCTACGCTATTCGCCACAACCACTCCCTGTGGTAGCGAGTTCCACACTCTCACCCCTCTCTGGGTAAAGAAGTTTCTCCTGAATTCCCTATTGGATTTATTAGTGACTATCTTATATTGATGGCCTCTAGTTCTGGTCTCCCCCACAAGTGGAAATATCTTCTCCACATCTACCCTATCAAACCTTTTTATAATCTTAAAAGACTTCTATTAGGTCACCCCCCTCAGCCTTCTCTTTTCTAGAGAATTGTCTCCCCCTATAACTCACTCAAGTACCCCTTGTTCCTGTGTGAGGCTCAGTGGGCTATTCAGCTACCAAGGGCATCACAGCTGAGCCCGACTTTTGTCCTCACCTTCGCACGTGCACCAGTCAGCAAGGGGGGGAAGAGCGGCGGACAGCGAGGGAGCAGGAACCTTAGCGAATACCCACCCCCCTCCCCCCATCTTGTGTTTCAACACGAACATCCCTCGCTCCGAAAATGTACACAACTGAAATTTAACTAGTGTCTTTAATGTGGCAAAACATCAACAACAAGAAGCCTCACAGCTGGCGGTCGGTCCCAAGCAGGGGGATGGAGGGGGTTAATGGAGGTCGTCAAAGGCGCTATCTAAGGATAAGGGGTAAGCCATTTAGGACTGAGATGAGGAGGAATTTCTTCACCCAGAGAGTGGTGAACCTGTGGAATTCTCTACCACACAAGGCAGTTGAGGCCAATTCATTAAATATATTCAAGAAGGAATTAGATATATTTCTTAAAGCTAAAGGGATCAAGGGATATGGGGAGAAAGCAGGGACAGGGTACTGAATTTGGATGATCAACCATGATCGCATTAAATGGCGGAGCAGGCTCGAGGGGCCGAATGGCCTACTCCTACTCCTATCTTCTATGTTTCTATGTTGATAAGATAGGGTTTGGCTACCTCCTGCGATCTGGTTTCTCGGCTGAAGTCGAAATGATCCGACACCTGAGCACATTCATGCACCACCCGGTCCGAACAACTCAAATGGTGCCATGCACATGTTACAGATAGCAGCGCATGCAATAGGCCACTTGATTGTGTCCAGACCGATGCCATGAACTTTCTATTCTTGCCATTGGGCAGCAGATCCAGATACCACAACCCCGTTTAAATATTCTACTTATCCAGCGACCATTTTAATTGGCCCGAGACCATTTCGCTTATGGAAAGGGAATCCAACAGCTGGGTAATTTACTGATGACCACTATGGAACAAGTCCAGTAGCTCCGTTAATAAACAGTTGGGCGGTCATCATAGGAGAATGAAATGGAAGGACCAAACGACTGAATGCTAGAATCTGGCCACTTGGTATAACGTCAAGGCCTCGGAGAGGGTGCGGAGGAGGTTTTACTCGAACGGTACCAGGGATGAGGGACTTCAGTGATGTGGAGAGACTGGAGAAGCTGGGATCGTTCTCCTTAGAGCAGAGAAGGTTAAGGGGAAATTTAATAGAGTCGTTCAAAATTAGGAGGGGTTTCAATAGAGCTGATGGGGAGAAACTGTTGCCAGTGGCAGAAGGGTCGGTAACCAGAGGGCACAGATTTAAGGTGATTGGCAAAAGAACCAGAGGGGAGATGAGGAGAATTTTTTTTACTTGGCGATTTGTTGTGATCTCGAACGCGCTGCCTGAAAGGGCGGTGGAAGCAGACTCAATAGTAACTTTCAAAGGGGAATTGGATAAATACTTGAAAAGGAAAAAAATTGCAGCGTTATGGGGAAAGGGCAGGGGGGAGTGGGACTAATTGGAGAGCTCTTTCAAAGAGCCGGCACAGGCACGATGGGCCGAATGGCCTCCTTCTGCGCTGAAAGTGGGTTGACCAAAGAGGAACATTTTCTGGTAGCTACCTCCTTGCACAGGCTGCGCCTTCCCAGGGCACGAGCACCATGACGGAGGAGCGAAGCATTCAAACAAGCCAGGTATCTGTGGTGCCCTTGACGGGGTGAGTAGCGCAAGAGTGAGGCGGGATGCTTCCATCTGCCCACCACAACGTCATGTTCTTCTCCTCACCCTGCCCGCCACCCAACTTAACAACAGCTCCATAGAGGGTCAACCACGAAACAAAAAAAATCGGAGAAAAGTGCGGTGAGGTGACCAAAGAGGTCGGTTTTGAGGAGGTTTATGGAAGCGGGGAGGGAGGAAGGGTTTACGGGAGAGTGGGGCAAGAAGACTGAAGGCCGTGATACCAAAGATGGCTTGCAGGCAGGGGAGGAGTGCAGAAGAGGCCAGTGTTGGAAGAGTGCAGGATGCATGTTGGGCTGGAGCAGGTTGCAACGGCCATGGAGGGGCTTCTCAATGAAGACCGAAAATCTCATTTCAGTGCGTTGGGCACAGGAGTCAATGGAGACTGCTGAGGACAAGGGTAAAAGGGGAGTGGGATTTAGTGCACGACAGTGGGTGGTGTGTGGCGTGTGTTTTTTTTATTCGTTCCTGGAATGTGGATGTCGCTGACAAGGTCCAGCATTTATTGCCCATTCCTAATTGCCCTCGAGAAGGTGGTGCTGAGCCGCCATTTCAGAGGGCAGTTAAGAGTCAACCACATTGCTGTGGGTCAGGAGTCACATATCGGCCAGACCGGGGTCAGGGCAGCAGATTTCCTTCCCCGAAAGGACATTAGTGAACCAGATGGGTTTTTTAACGACAATCCGGCAGTTTCATGGCCACCATTGCTGATACTAGCTTTTTTTATTCCAGATGTATTTAATTAATTGAGTTTAAATTTCCCAGCTTCCGTGGTGGGATTT
This sequence comes from Somniosus microcephalus, assembly GCF_052327205.1. NCBI lineage: Eukaryota > Metazoa > Chordata > Chondrichthyes > Squaliformes > Somniosidae > Somniosus > Somniosus microcephalus. The sequence goes on from NC_141014.1 coordinate 36,216,437, forward strand.
GAACGAATGAATGAGCAGGCGAGCGAGCGTGTGTGGAGGGGTTGCTTGGAATTTTGGATGAATTGGAGAAGTTTACATAGGGAAAGAACAAGGAGGAGGGATAACCTTAAAATTAGAGCCAGGCCGTTCAGGGGCGATGTCAGGAAGCACTTCTTCACACAAAGGGCAGTGGAAATCTGGAACTCGCGCCCCCCAAAAAAGAATGTTGAGGTTGGGGGGGGTCAATTGAAAATTTCAAGGTTGAGATCAATAGATTTGTGTTGGGTAAAGGGTATTAAGCGATATAGAACCAAAGCGGGCCGATGGGAGTGCAGATACAGATCAGCCGTGATCTAACCGAACTGCGGAACAGGCTCGAGGGGCTGAATGGCCTCCTCCGGTTCCCTATGAAAGTTCTAGTGGAAGCTGCCTCAAGACCAGAGCACGTGGCTGGTTATATAAAAAAAAAAGAGTTTGTCAAATTTGTTTGTCCCCTTTTGCCTTGCTCGATGGAAGAGTCTGGGCTGGGTAATCCCAATACTCCAAACACCTGGGGATGGGAGAAAACAGGAAGAGAGTTACCTGCTTGAAGAGGGACTCCTTGCTGGCCAGCTCGTTCTCCAGCTTATCGTTGGCGTCGTGAAGCGACGTAGCTTCACGCTGTGCACTGAGGTAGCGTTTCTCCAGTGTCGTTATTCTCTCTTCCATGTCTTCTCTTTGTGCTAAAGCCTAAAACAGAGAAAACGATGAACAACAGGCCATGAAGCGGTGTGGAATTGTCCCCATCCCCCCCCCCCAATATACATGGGTACAATAGCTTGAGCAGTGGTAACAACAGCAACTGGCATTTATATAGCGCCTTTAACATAGAAACATATAGAAACATAGAAGATAGGAGCAGGAGTAGGCCATTCGGCCCCTCGAGCCTGCTCCGCCATTTAATGAGATCATGGCTGATCATCCAAATTCAGTACCCTGTCCCTGCCTTCTCCCCATATCCCTTGATCCCTTTAGCCATAAGAAATATATCTAACTCCTTCTTGAATATATTTAATGAATTGGCCTCAACTGCCTTCTGTGGTAGAGAATTCCACAGGTTCACCACTTTCTGGGTGAAGAAATTCCTCCTCATCTCTGTCCTAAATGGCTTACCCCTTATCTTTAGACTGTGACCCCTGGTTCTGGACTCCCCCGCCATCGGGAACATCCTTCCTGCATCTAGTCTGTCTAGTCCTGTTAGAATTTTATAAGTTTCAATGAGATTCCCTCTCATTCTTCTAAACTCCAGCAAATATAAGCCCAATCGACCCAATCTCTCTTCAAACGTCATTCCTGCCATCCCAGGTATCAGTCTGGTGAATCTTCGCTGAATTCCCTCCATGGCAAGAACATCCTTCCTCAGATAAGGCGACTAAAACTGCACACAATACTCAAGGTCTCACCAAGGCCCTGTACAATTGCAGCAAGACATCCTTGCTCCTGTACTCGAATGCTCTCGCTATGAAGGCCAACATACCATTTGCCTTCTTAACCGCCTGCTGCACCTGCATGCTTACCTTCAGCGACTGGTGCACAAGAACACCCAGGTCTCGTTGCACTTCCCCTTCTCCCAATCTATTGCCGTTCAGATAATAATCTGCCTTCCTGTTTTTGCCACCAAAGTGGATAACTCACATTTATCCACATTATACTGCATCTGCCAAGCATCTGCCCAATCACCCAACCTGTCCAAATCATCCTGGAGTTTCTCGGCATCCTCCTCACAGCACACACACCCACCCAGCTTTGTGTCGTCTGCAAACTTGGAGATATTACATCTAGTTACCTCGTCTAGATCATTATTAATATATATTGTGAATAGCTAGGGTCCTAGCACCGATCCCTGCGGTACCCCACTAGTCACTGCCTGCCACTCGGAGAAAGACCCGTTTATTCCAACTCTTTGCTTCCTGTCTGCCAACCAGTTCTCTATCCAAGTCAGTACCTTGCCCCAATCCCATGTGCTTTAACTTTACACGCTAATCTCTTATGCGGGACCTTATCGAAAGCCTTCTGAAAGTCCAAATACACCACATCCACTGGTTCTCCCTTATCTATTCTACCAGTTACATCCTCAAGGTACAATACCTCGAGCAGCGGTAACAACTGGCATTTATATAGCACCTTTAACGTAGTAAAACGTCCCAAGATGCTTCACTTGAACGTAATCAACCAAAATTTGACACCGAGCCACATAAGGAGCTATTGGGACAGCTTAGTCCAAGAGGTTGGTTTTAAGGAACGTCTTAGAGAGAGGCGGAGGCTTAGGAGAGAATTCCAGAGCTTCGGGCCCAGGCAGATGAAGGCACAGCCGCCAATGGTGGGGTGAAGAAAATCAGGATTGCGCTGGAGATCAGAATTGGAGGAGCGCAGAGACCTCGGAGGGTTGAAGGGCTGGACGAGGTTACAGAGATAGGGAGGGGCGAGGCCATGGAGGGATTTGAAAAGAAAGATGAGAACGTACTGGGCAGCCATTTTAGCAAGGGCTCACAAAGCTCCCCACTTTACGGCGTCGGCTTTAGCTCAGTGGGTAGCACTCTCGTGTCCGAGTCGGAAGGCCATGGGTTCACAGTCCCACTCCAGGGACTTTAGCACATAATCCAAGATCACACTCCCAGTGAAGTACTGAGGGAGTGCTGCACTGTCGGAGGTGCCGTCTTTCGGATGAGATGTTAAATTGAAGCCCCGTCTGCTCTCTCAGGTGGACGTAAAATATCCCGCGGCACTATTTCGAAGGAGAGCAGTGGAGTTCTCCTCAAATAACATCACTAAAACAGATTATCTGGTCATATATCTCACTGCTGTTTGTGGGAGCTTGCTGTGCGCAAATTGGCTGCCGCGTTTCCTACATTGCAACAGTGACTACACTTCAAAAAGTACTTCATTGGCTGTAAAGCGCTTTGGGACATCCTGAGGTCGTGAAAGACGCTACAGAAATGCAAGTTCTTTCTTTCTATCTCAGAAAAGCACAAATTTAAATTGTTACCAATTTCCAAAGTGGAGGTTCGAGTGACAGAATTGCGCTCAGCCAAGAGGGACCCCTGATCCCTGAGCAACCCCCCCTCCAACACCCCAGCCCCCTATCTCCTCCAAGGAAGGACTACCATCTTGCAACCACAAAGAACAACAGTTGATTTTCCTATTCTCCTGGCTCAAGAAGAAATTCCGGCAGGGAGCCATTAGTGGAGGTGTCTTAGTCCAATTATACAGGGCCTTGCTGAGACCACACCTGGAGTACTGTGTACAATTTTGGTCTCCTTACCCAAGGAAGGATATACTTGCCATAGAGGGAGTGCAACGAAGGTTCACGAGATTGATTCGTAGGATGGCGGGACTGTCGTATGAGAAGAGATTGAGTAAACTAGGCCTGTATTCTCTTGAATTCAGAAGAATGAGAGGGGATCTCATTGAAGCATACAACATTATTACAGGGCTTGATCGGGTGGATGCTGGGAGAATGTTTCCCTTGGCTGGGGAGTCTAGGACCAGGGGCCACAGCCTCAGGATAAAGGGTAGGCCATTCAGGACTGAGATGAGAAGAAATTTCTTCACACAGAGGGTGGTGAATCTTTGGAATTCTCTACCCCAGAGGGCTGTGGAGGCTCAGTCATTGGGTATATTCAAAACAGAAGTCGATAGATTTCTGACTAGTAAGGGCATCAAGGGATATGGCGATCGGGCCGGTGAATGGAGTTGAGGCAGAAGATCAACCATGATCTCATTGAATGGCGGAGCAGGCTCGAAGGGCCGAATGGCCTACTCCTGCTCCTATTTCTTATGGTCTTATGTTCTTATAGCATGAAGCGGACAAACGGGACCCTCAATCCATTACTTCTCACCCACCTCCAAAATCAAAACAAGTTTCCTTCTCGTCCCCCCTGCAGTCAATAGGTAAACAGAGCTGCCACTGCACCAGCAGGGAAACCTGAGTAAAATCAATAGCCTCGAAACTACTGCTGGTGTTAGCAGTCCTACACTTAACGAGTTCATATGACATTCCTTTACGCAATGTTTTAGGGGAGGAGTGAACCCGTTTGAACTGAAACACATTAATAGCGCCACTAAAATAGCTAACAATGGAATTTTTTTTAATTTGTTTATGGGATGTGGGTGTCGCTGGCAAGGCCAGCATTTATTGTCTGTCCCCAATTGCCCCTTGAGAAGGTGGTGGTGAGCCGCCTTCTTGAGCCGCTGCAGTCCGTGTGGTGAAGGTGCTCCCACAGTGCTGTTAGGGAGGGAGTTCCAGAATTTTGACCCAGCGACGATGAAGGAATGGTCGATATATTTCCAAGTCAGGATGGTGTGTGACTTGGAGGGGAACCTGGAGGTGGTGGTGTTCCCATGCGCCTGCTGCCCTTCTAGGCGGTAGAGGTCGCGGGTTTGGGAGGTGCTGCCGAAGAAGCCTTGGCGAGTTGCTGCAGTGCATCTTGTAGATGGTACACACTGCAGCCACAGTACGCCGGTGGTGGAGGGAGTGAATGTTTAAGGTGGTGGATGGGGTGCCAATCAAGCGGGCTGCTTTGTCCTGGATGGTGTCGAGCTTCTTGAGTGTTGTTGGAGCTGCACTCACAAGTGGAGAGTATTCCATCACACTCCTGACTTGTGCCTTGTAGATGGTGGAAAGGCTTTGGAGAGTCAGGAGGTGAGACACTCGCCGCAGAATACCCAGCCTCTGACCTGCTCTTGTAGCCAGAGTATTTATGTGGCTGGTCCAGTTAAGGCATTGTATCATCAACAGTCCTTCCTAGGTTGTTACCTCAACTATTGTCTCTTGATAACTAATGTATTTGGCAAACGAAAAGATCATCACACAAAGGGGCAGCACTTTACTTAACCCAATGTATTAAGACGTCAACATTCAGCCTCAAAAACTGGCTACCCCTCACTCCGCTGACTGGAGCGTTAACCCGCGATATTCCCACCGCTCCAGATTCACCAGTTCCCAGGATCTGCTCGGTCTCACAGGTACCTCTTTCAAATCCCGCTGGAGCTTGGCGTTCGCCTCCTCCGACTTGATCAGGTCTTTCCGCGCCGTGCTCAGCTCCTCCTCGACCTCGGCCACCTTCCGGCAAAGCGCGGCCAGGCGCTCCTTCATCTGCAGCAGCTCCGCGCTCTGCCTCTCGATCAGGTCCTGGCACTCGGAGTCGCCGTCTGCGCCGAGCGCCGTGCCGTTCGTCAGCCTCTGTGCGCGGAAAAGGGGCACCGTTAATCATCCATTCGCAACCCAACCCCGCAATCCCATGAAAGCTCAGCTCAGCTCAGCCCAGCCCAGCCCAGCCTTTACCCACGCGCGTGCGACAGATTGATTGCAAATCATCGCTGGCACGAGTATGGGATACGGTAGCATAGTGGTTATGTTAGTTATCCAGAGGCCTGGACTAATGATCCAGAGACGTGAGTTCAAATCCCACCCACGGCAGCAAGGGGAATTTAAATTCAGTGAATTAAATAAATCCGGAATAAAAAAAAACTAGTGACCATGAAATGACCAGATTACCATTAAACGCCCATCTGGGTATTAGGAAAGGAAATCGGCCCTCCTTACCCGCTCTGGCCTATATGTGACTCAGCTGCATTGAAGGTGGCGGCTCACCACACCCTTCTCGGGGGCAATTAGGGATGGGCAATAAATGCTGGGCCTTGCCAGCGATGCCCACATCCCGTGAATGATTTTTTTTTAAAAACCTCATGCATTGATGCCAATGTTGCCCGCTCAGAGTGAGGAGTAACGTTGGCAGAGAGCACGGGTCAGGAAATTGCGACCTCTGATTCTCCATCCGTTTAAACTGATAAGACAGGACAATTGGGCCCACAACTTCCACGATTGCCTTCCATGATCCGGCCAATTTCTAATTCGGATCGCTGGCTCACGGTAACCGAATCAAATCCAAATTTTAAATACATGGAATTTTTTCTGTGGCTTTTATTGGTATTTTGGTGGGGGGCGGGATTTGCATTCTGCCCCGTTTTTCTTTCGTGAAACTCCGCAACACGGAGAGAACCCGGTCACGCCTCGCCCGAACTGGCGATCCGCACTCTCGCTATGAGGGCGGGAAAGATTGCCAAGGGTGCGTTTGAACCCAAATCCAGACTGGCGGATAGAGGGTCGATAGAGAGAAACTATCTCCACTGGTTGGGGAGTCTAGGACTAGGGGGCATAGTCTAAAAATTAGAGCCAGACCTTTCAGGACTTTTTTTACGCAGCAAGTGGTGAGGACCTGGAACTCGCTGCCGACGGAAGTGGTGGAAGCGGACACGCTCAATGTTTTCAAGGGGAGGCTGGATAGGCACCGGAGGGAAATAAATTTGCAGGGCTACGGGGATAGAGCGGGGGAATGGGACTGACTGGATTGCTCTAGAGAGCCGGCACGGACTCGATGGGCTGAATGGCCTCCTTCTGTGCCATTATGACTGAGTGACATTAGGAAACACTTCTACACACAAAGAATGGTAGAAGTTTGGAACTGTCTTCTGCAAATGGCAACTGATGCTAGATCAATTGTTAATTTTATATCTCGAGATTGATAGCTTTTTGTTAACCAAAGGTATTAAGGGATATGGGCCAAAGGTGGGTATATGGAGTTAGGTCGCAGATCAGCTGTGATCTCACTGAATTGCAGAACAGGCTTGAGGGGCTGAATGGCCTCCTCCTGTTCCTATCTCTTCCTGCACAGCGCTCCGCTCGTTAAGCGCGGACCACTCACGTCCTGGGCCGTTGTTTCCAGCTCTTCTTCCAATATCGAGACTCTTTCCAGCGCCACCCGCAGCCTCTCCCGTACCTGCCATCCAAACAGCGAAGAATTAACCCGTCGCCTCCAATACCGCCCAATGACGGGAGAGCAAAAGTGCACAAGAGACCTGGTCGAATAACCCAGCGAACGCAGCCGTGTAAATAGAGGAGTAAGAGTACAAAAGCAAGGAAGTTATGCTAAGCCTTTATAAATCACTGGTTAGGCCTCAGCCAGAGCATGCTGTCCAATTCTGGGCACCGCACTTTAGGAAAACACAGAAGATAGGAGCAGGAGTAGGCCATTCAGCCCCTCGAGGCCTCTCCGCCATTTAATGAGATCATGGATGATCATCCAAATTCAGTATCCTGTCCCTGCTTTCTCCCCATATCCCTTGATCCCTTTAGCCTTAAGAAATATATCTACAGGAAACTTTCTGTTATCCGGCACGGACGGGACCGACGTGGTGCCGGTTCACCAACAATTCCGGATAGCCGAACGCTTTAGTAAAAGATATGGAGCTCAGCGCTCCGTATAAAGCAACAAACCCTGTTGCTCCTTCAGAACAAATTGGCACAAGTTGCAAGCGTCTCTGTAGCTTAGCAACAGCTGCAGCTACACCCTTGCACAGCAACAAATGGAGTAAAAAAAAGTAATAAAAGTTACCTGAACCTACTCCTGAATTTTGCCGGTTAACCGACATTTCCGGTTATTTAGGGGCCGGTTAATCGAAAGTTTCCTGTAACTCCTTCTTGAATATATTTAATGAATTGGCCTCAACTGCCTTCTGTGGCAGACAATGCCACAGGTTCACCACTCTCTGGGTGAAGAAATTCCTCCTCAGCTCAGTCCTAAATGGTTTACCCCTTATCCTTAGACTGTGACCCCTGGTTCTGGACTCCCCCGCCATCAGAAACATCCTTCCTGCATCTAGTCTGTCTAGTCCTGTTAGAATTTTATAAGTTTCAATGAGATCCCCTCTCATTCTTCTAAACTCTAGCGAATATAAGCCCAATCGACCCAATCTCTCCTCATACGTCATTCCTGCCATCCCAGGTATCAGTCTGGTGAATCTTCGCTGCACTCTCTCCATGGCAAGAACATCCTTCCTCAGATAAGGCGACCAAAACTGAAGGATGTCAAGGCCTCGGAGGCAGTGCAGAGATTTACGAGAATGGTACCAGGGATGAGGGACCTCAGTTACGTTGAGCGACTGAAGAAGCTGGGGTTGTTCGCCTTAGAGCAGAGAATGTTAAAAGGGAGATTTAATCGAGGTGTTCAAAATCATGAAGGGTTCTGATAAGAGTAGAGAGAGAGAAACGGTTTCCACTGGCAGGAAGATTGGTAACCAGAGGACACGGAATTCCAAAGAGGGGGAGATGAGGAGAATTAATTTTTTTATGCAGTGAGTTGTTATCTGGAATGCGCTGCCTGAAAGGTCAGCAGATTTGAACTGAAGTAGTAACTTTCAAAATGGGAATTGGATAAAGACTTGAAAAGGAAACATTTTCAAGGCTATGTGGAAAGAGCAGAGGGGGGTGTGGAGCTAATTGGAGAGCTCTTTCAAAGAGCCGGCACAGGCACAATGGGCCGAATGGCCTCCTCCTGTGCTGTGTGATTCTACGACTCCCCTCAGTGTGTTCGCAAAGACACGCCACCATTTACCACTCCGCAAGGGCCACACACGGGGGCCCAGGAACAAGAGAAGACGCTGGAAATTGAGGTGATCTTATTGAAACATATAAGATTCTGCGGGGGGTTGGGCAGGGTAGATGCTGAGAGGATGTTTCACCTCGTCGGGGAATCTAGAACAAGGGGGCATAGTCTCAGAATAAGGGATCGCCCATTTAAGACGGAGATGAGGAGGAATTTCTTCTCTGAGGGTCATGAATCTTTGGAATTCTTTACCCCAGAGAGCTGTGGAGGCGGAGTCATTGAATATATTCTCAAGGCGGTGATAGACAGATTTTTGAGCAACAGGGGAGTCGAGGGTTATGGGGAGCGGACAGGAAAGTGGAGTTAAGGCCAAAATCGGATCAGCCATGATCTCATTAAATGGGGGAGCAGGCTCGAGGGGCCGAATGGCCTGCTCCTGCTCCTGCTCCTGTTTCTTATGTTCTTAACAGGGGAGCCGGCACCTTTTCATCCAAAGCTTTATGATGTTCGAAGAGCGACTTCAAGGCCTTGAGCACTTCGACCTCACTGGAGACGCCAGCGGGAGACTGCGCCTGGCGTTTCACCACCGTCATGCGGAGGGAACGCTCGTGTCGCGACACCAGGCACTCCAAGTGTTCCAGCAGTAACTGTGGAGAACAACAACAGGCATTTATATACACAACAACAACAACTCGCATTTATATAGGCACTTTACAGCCTTCTGGCCTCAACGTTGAGTTCAACAACTTGAGATCATAACCACTGCTCCCATTTTCTCAAACAGCAGCTGTTGGGAATGATTCTGCTGTTGCCATTTTCAGCTCCTCTAGACCCATCTTTGTTTCTTTACTCGTCCCATTACCAAAAAAATTGAAGTGAATGGGAATCGGGGATCACACCAAGCACAAAGGAAGATGGCTGTGGCGGTTGAAGGTCAATCACTGCAGGAGTCCCTCAGGGCAGTGTCCTAGACCCAACCATCTTCAGCTGCTTCATCAATGACCCTCCCTCCTTCATAAATGGTCAGAAATGGGGATGTTCGTTGATGATTGCACAGTGTTCAGCGCCATTCACAACTTCTCAGATAATGAAGCAGTCCATGCCCGCATGCAACAAGACCTGAATGACATTCAGGCTTGGGCTGATAAGCAGCAGGTAACAGTCGCACCACAGAAGTGCGAGGCAATGACTATCTCCAACAAGCGGGAGTCTAACCACCATCCTTTGACATTCAACAGCATTACCATCGCCGAATCCCCCACCATCAACATCCTGGGGGGTCACCATTGACCAGAAACGTAACTGGACCAGCCACATAAATACTGTGACTACAAGAGCAGGTCAGAGGCTGGGTATTCTACGGCGAGTGGCTCACCTCCTGACTCCCCAAAGCCTTTCCACCATCTACAAGGCACAAGTCAGGAGTGTGATGGAATACTCTCCACTTGCCTGGATGAGTGCAGCTCCAACAACACTCAAGAAACTCGACACCATCCAGGACAAAGCAACCCGCTTGATTGGGACCCCATCCACCACCTTAAACATTCACTCCCTCCACCACCGGCGTACCGTGGCTGCAGTGTGTACCATCTACAAGATGCACTGCAGCAACTCGCCAAGGCTTCTTCGGCAGCACCTCCCAAACCCGCGACCTCTTCCACCTAGAAGGACAAAGGAGGCAGCAGGCACATGGGAACACCACCACCTCCAAGTTCCCCTCCAAGTCACACACCATCCTGACTTACAAGTATATCGGCCGTTCCTTCATCGTCGCTGGGTCAAAATCCTGGAACTCCCTCCCTAACAGCACTGTGGGAGCACCTTCACCACACGGACTGCAGCGGGCAAAAAGGCAGGTTTTAAGGAGCATCTTAAAGGAGGCGAGAGAGGTAGGGAGAGGCGGAGAGGTTTAGGGAGGGAATTCCAGAGCTTAGGGCCCAGGCAGCTGAAGGCACGGCCACCAATGGTGGAGCGACGAAAAGCTGGGATGCGCAAGAGGCCAGAATTGGAGGAGCGCGGAGATCTCGGGGGGGGGGGGGGGTTGTGGGGCTGGAGAAGGTTACAGAGATAGGGAGGGCGCGAGGGTCAAAGAGGGATTTGAAAACAAGGATGAGAATTTTAAGTTGAGGCACTGCTGGACTGGGAGCCAATGTAGGTCAGCGAGCACAGGGGTGATGTGGACAGTAAATGACAATTAGAAAAGATGGAACGATTACTCGATCGAGTCTTTTCTCACTGACGGGGAGAGGGGAGAGGGGAGCTGGGCAATGTAGCATTCAGAGACCCCGACCTTTCACATTTAGGATCTGGCTTTAACCACGGCAGTGGGACTGGAGATCTCTTCTACTGGATGACAGACAGGGTGGGAACCCTGTTTACATTGGGGTTCTGCTCCTAGAGATCTCGAAAAATGTGCATGTTGATAGAGAAGGCACACTAATCAGCAAGCTGGACAAATAACTCAAGGCTGCTGACACGCAGGGATCCATTTTTATTACTTCACCGCGATTTCCTTTTCCAAACAATTGCTGTTTTTCTCGTTCTCGGCTACTGAGAGCCAATTGGAGCCAGCGTGGCAGGTGGAGGAGGGAGCGGGGTCATGGGGGGGTGCGGAGTTGGGTGCAGGAAAAAAAGACTTGCATTTATATAGCGCCTTTCACGACCACCAGACGTCTCAAAGCGCTTTACAGCCAATGAAGTAGAGTCACTGTTGTAATGTGGGAAATGCGGTGGTCAATTTGCGCACAGCAAGCTCCCACAAACAGCACTGTGATAATGACCAGATAATCTGTTTTAGTGATGCTGATTGAGGGATAAATATTGGCCCCAGGACACCGGGGAGAACTCCCCCTGCTCTTCTTCGAAATAGTGCCATGGGATCTTTTATGTCCGCCTGAGAGAGCAGACGGGGCCTCGGTTTAACGTCTCATCCAGAAAGACGGCACCTCCGACAGTGCGGCACTCCCTCAGCACTGCACTGGGAGTGTCAGCCTAGATTTATGTGCTCAAGTGGGACTCGAACCCAGAACCTTCTGACTCAGAGGTGAGGACGCTACCCACTGACTGACACAGGAGGAGGAAGCGGGGGGGGGGGGGGGCGGCAGGGAGAAAAGCGGGAGCAGGGGGGGCGGAGGGAGGAGGGAGCGCGGGGGAGGGGGCTTGAAGGGTGGGTGCGGGGGGAGGGGGGAAGGAGGAGGAAGTTGCGGTTTGGGGGGGGGGGGCGGGGAGGCCTGGGTTGAGGATTCCTGCGGGCAAGAACGTGGCGGGGAAGTAAAGAGGCCACAGCTTCAGAACCTCTGGTTTCATCCCGTTGGGTGGCAGCCTCGGTGCGTTTGGCAGCTGGCTGTACTCACCCGCGTGTTGTTCCTCTCTGCCTTCAGCTCCGCAATCTCCTCCTCCCTCTCCAGGAGTTGCTCCCGGCACAAATTCAGCTCCTTCGTAAGTACCGCAAATTCCTGCACAGGAATAAGAAGATATTTTTAAAAACAATGAGTGACAGAGAGGTAGAGGGTGACAATTCCTGTTGGAGAGCGCGCGAGAATACGAGTGCCTCCATTAATTAGAGCGCGAGCTAAAGACATGAGAGAGAATGAAAAAGAAAGCTAGGGATCACAGAATGCTATATCACAGGAGGAGGCCATTCGGCCCATTCTGCCTGTGCCGGCTCTTTGAAAGATCTCTCCAATTAGTCCCACTCCCTCCTGCTCTTTCCCCATTAGCCCTGCAAATTTTTCCCCTTCAAGCATTTATCCAATTCCCTTTTGAAAGTTCCTATTGAATCTGCTCCCACCGCCCTTTCAGGCAGCGCGTTCCAGATCACAACAACTCGCTGCGTAAAAAATATTCTCATCTCCCCCTCTGGTTCTTTTGCCAATTACCTTAAATCTGTGTCCTCTAGTTATCATAAAAACATAAGAAATAGGAGCAGGAGTCGGCCATTCGGCCCCTCGAGCTTGCTCTGCCATTCAGTGAGATCATGGCTGATCTTCTACCTCATCTCCACTTTCCTGCACTATCGCCATATCCCTTGATTCCCTTAATATTCAAAAGCCTATCGATCTCTGTCTTGGATATACTCAATGACTGACAGCCCTCTGGGGTAGAGAATTCCAAAGATTCATATCGACCCTCCCGTCAGTGAAAACGGTTTCTCCCTATTTACTCTGTCAAAACCCCTCATAATATTGAACACCTCTATTAAATCTCCTCTTAACCTTCTCTGTTCCAAGGAGAACAACCCCAGCTTCTCCAGTCTCATCCCCCTGGTACCATTCCAGTAAATCTCCTCCGCACCCTCTCCAAGGCCATGACATCCTTCCGAAAGTGCGATGCCCAGAATGGGACACAGTACTGCAACTAGGGCCGACCAGCGATTTACCATAACTTTCTTGCTTTTGTCCTCTATGCCTCTATTTGCAAAGCGCCAAGGAGCCCGTGCGCTTTTAGCCTTCTCAACTTGTTCGACCACCTTGAAATCAGAAAATTGAATTTTATAATAGCATATTTGATGCTGATGGAACCAGAATGAATGAACAAAAAAAGGTTTATTTAGATTTGAAACGAGGTGGTGTCACCTGACAGGGTGCCCTTGGCAGTAGATAATGAGCAAATAGGAGAGGCCGAGAGTTGAGACAAAGAGATCTTGAGTAATATTCCAGGGAGTGTGTGAGGGAGTCAGTGCTGCAGCCCCGCTGTTGATGGGGCATTTAGAAGAGTACAGTGGTGTGTCTGTGGTTTTTTTTTATTTAAGTCGATGACGGGGCTATGTTGTTAAAAAAAAATTCCACCACCTGAGCTCTCCGAGACTGAAAGTCGTTCTCGATCTGGATCTTGCAGTTTCTCCGGCGGCAGAATGCTTACTACTCGTGGGGCCGGCACACTGCTCCCAGTCTCAGACTGTGGAATGTGCTTCATATCCTGTCAGCCCTGAAACAAAAACAGTGCCCACGAGAGACCTCCGACACCAGCTCCAGCCACTGCCAATCAGGCAGCGAACATGAGCACACGTAAATCACACACTTACACTCTCGCCCGCACGCTCTCACACTCTCTCCCCCGCGCGCTCACACTCTCTCCCCCGCACGCTCTCTCCCCGCGCGCTCTCACGCTCTCTCCCCCGCGCTCTCTCACGCTCTCTCCCCCGCGCGCTCTCACGCTCTCTCCCCCGCGCGCTCTCACGCTCTCCCCGCGCGCTCTCACGCTCTCCCCCGCGCGCTCTCACGCTCTCTCCCCCGCGCGCTCTCACGCTCTCTCCCCCGCGCGCTCTCACGCTCACTCCCCCGCGCGCTCTCACGCTCACTCCCCCGCGCGCGCTCACGCTCTCTCCCCCGCGCTCTCTCACGCTCTCTCCCCCGCGCTCTCTCACGCTCTCTCCCCCGCGCTCTCTCACGCGCTCTCCCCCTCGCTCTCTCCCCCGCGCGCTCACGCTCTCTCCCCCCCGCGCGCTCACGCTCTCTCCCCCCCGCGCGCTCACGCTCTCTCCCCCCCGCGCGCTCACGCTCTCTCCCCCCCGCGCGCTCACGCTCTCTCCCCCCCGCGCGCTCACGCTCTCTCCCCCACTCACACTCTCTCCCCCCCACTCACACTCTCTCTCCCCCACACTCACTCACACTCTCTCCCCCACACTCACTCTCACTCTCGCTCCCCCACACTCACACTCTCCCCCACACTCACACTCTCTCTCCCCCACACTCACACTCTCCCCCACACTCACACTCTCTCCCCCCCACGCTCACTCTCCCCCCCACACGCTCACACTCTCTCTCCCCCACACACTCACACTCTCCCCCCCCACACGCTCACACTCTCCCCCCCACACACGCTCACACTCTCCCCCCCACACACTCACACTCTCGCTCCCCCACACTCACACTCTCCCCCACACTCACACTCTCTCCCCCCCCACTCACACTCTCTCCCCCCACTCACACTCTCTCCCCCCCACACTCACACTCTCTCCCCCACACACTCACACTCTCCCCCCCACACGCTCACACTCTCCCCCCCACACACTCACACTCTCGCTCCCCCACACTCACACTCTCCCCCCCCACACACTCACACTCTCTCCCCCCCACTCACTCTCTCCCCCACACTCACACTCACCCCCACTCACACTCTCTCCCCCACACTCACACTCACTCTCACCCCCCCACACTCTCTCTCCCCCACACACTCACACTCTCTCCCCCACACACTCACTCTCTCCCCCACACACTCACACTCTCTCCCCCCCACACACACTCTCCCCCCCACACGCTCACACTCTCTCTCCCCCACACTCACACACTCTCTCTCCCCCACACTCACACTCTCTCCCCCCCACACACACTCTCCCCCCCACACGCTCACACTCTCTCTCCCCCACACTCACACTCTCCCCCCCCACACGCTCACACTCTCTCCCCCCCCACACGCTCACACTCTCTCCCCCACACACACACTCTCTCTCCCCCACACTCACACTCTCCCCCCCTCTCCCCCACACACACACTCTCCCCCCCACACGCTCACACTCTCGCTCCCCCACACTCACTTTCCCCCACACTCACACTCTCTCCCCCACACTCACTCACACTCTCTCCCCCCCACACTCACACTCTCTCCCCCACACACTCACACTCTCTCCCCCCCACACACTCTCTCCCCCCCACACTCACACACTCTCTCTCCCCCACACTCACACACTCTCTCTCCCCCACACTCACACACTCTCTCTCCCCCACACTCACACTCTCTCCCCCCACACGCTCACACTCTCTCCCCCACACACACACTCTCTCTCCCCCACACTCACACACTCTCTCTCCCCCACACACTCACACTCTCCCCCCCCCCACACACTCACACTCTCCCCCCCCACACACTCACACTCTCTCCCCCCCACACACACACTCTCTCCCCCCCACACACACTCTCTCTCCCCCACACACACACTCTCTCCCCCCCCACACTCACACTCTCTCCCCCCCACACACACTCTCTCTCCCCCACACTCACACTCTCCCCCCCCACACACTCACACTCTCCCCCACACACACTCACACTCTCTCTCCCCCACACTCACTCTCCCCCACACTCACACCAATGTTCCCTCTAAGCTGCACGTGTGCACGCCGCGCAGTACTCTGCAAGGTCCCTCGCGGGCCGGCCGCTCGCGTGTCCAGAAATGCCGCGCACGTGCAAAAAATTTAACGGGACCGCGCTTTGAAATGAGCAGCCCGCGCAGAACAAAGCGCAGCTTAGAGGGAATGCCGACACCCACACGAACACACGCTTGCCCACATGAACGAACAAAAAGACGCATCAAATACAGACACACACACAAATTCTCTGATAGAAACACACAAAAATTTCAACACAGCAGCCATTCGGCCCGTCCAGTCCATGTCGGTGTTTATCCTCCACACCTCAGGTTCTCCACCTCTTCCCATTTCCCTTTTATTTCCGCCCCCCCCTTTCAACCACCTAACTGATCTCTTTACGAGAAGTTACTCTCTAAATGTTGACACGGTGACCCCGCTGTGTTTTTTCAGATGTCCTGACTTTCGGTTTCAGACATTTACGTTTCTCTTTTAGGTTTCAGCATCACGCACAAACTCGCAGCCCCGGAACACACAGGCACGCACTGGTGTTTAGACATATACTCACACACAACTGTAATGCGTTTTAAAGTCTTTTTTGAAAAGTAAAAGAGTCACTGAAACTGCTTCATCCAAACCTTTTTCCATAGTCAGAAGGTTGTGGGTTCGAGTCCCCACTCCAGGGACTTGAGCACATAAATCTAGGCTGACACTCCCAGTGCCAGTGCTGAGGGAGCGCCGCACTGTCGGAGGTGCCGTCTTTCGGATGAGACGTTAAACCGAGGCTCCGTCTGCTCTCTCTGGTGGACGTCAAAGATCCCATGGCACTATTTCGAAGAAGAGCAGGGGGAGTTCTCCCCGGCGTCCTGGGGCCAATATTTATCCCTCAATCAACATCACAAAAACAGATGATCTGGTCATTATCACATTGCTGTTTGTGGGAGCTTGCTGTGCGCAAATTGGCTGCCGCGTTTCCCACATTACAACAGTGACTACACTTCAAAAGTACTTTATTGACTGTAAAGCGCTTTGAGTCATCCAGTGGTCGTGAAAGACGCTATATAAATGCAAGTCTTTTTTTCATAGAATAGGATCTGGAATGCACCGCCTGAAAGGGTGGTGGAGGCAGATTCAATCGTGGCTTTCAAAAGGGAATTGGATAAGTACCTGAAGGAAAAAAACTTTGCAGGGCTACGGGGAAAGGGCGGGGAGTGGGACTAGCTGAAGTGCTCTTGCAGAGAGCCGGCACGGGCTCGACGGGCCGAATGGCCCCCTTCTGTGCTATAACAATTCTATGAACCATCTACTGCCATGGGATGAGGGGATTGTCCTACAAGAAGCGATCGAGTAGAATGGGCCTATATTCCCTAGAGTTTAGAAGAATGAGAGGTGATCTCTTGAAACATATAGGATTCTGAGGGGGATTGACAGGGCAGATGCAGGGAGGATGTTTCCCCTGGCTGGGGAGTCTAGAACTAGGGGTCATAGTCTCAGTACAGTATAAGGGGCCGGCCATTAAGATAAGGTGATATCTCTTCACGCAGAAGGTTGTGAATCTTTGGAATTCTCTAGCCCAGAATATACTCAAAACTGGGATCGATAGATTTTTGGATATTAAGGGAATCAAGGGATTCGGGGATCGGGCGGGAAAGTGGAGTTGAGGTCGAAGATCAGCCATGATCTTATTGAATGGCGGAGCAGGCTCGAGGGGCCGAATGGCCGACTCCTGCTCCTATTTCTTATGTTCTTAATCGTACAGCACAGTCGGAGGTCATTCGGCCCATCGTGCCTGTGCCAACTCTTTGAAAGAGCTCTCCAATTCATTCCAGTCTTTCCCCATAGCCCAGCAAATTTTTCCTTTTCAAGTATATATCCAATATTCTTCTGAAAGTATCCTTAGGTCTATTTTCAGATTGTCTGATATGCTGCATTTTTTTCCCCCAAACTACATTACGAGTATCAGCTTGGCTTGGCTGGTATAATAATAATAATAATCAACTTTATTGTCATTGTTAGTGCACAAGTGCAGTACAACGAAATGTAGGCTTGTGGCTCCCGAGAGTGTACATTTAGATGAAGACATTTAAACATTCAACATACATTTGGCTTGTAATACATTAACATAAACATAATAAAGTGCATTGGCAGATGTGCAGGCTTTAGAGTTTATTTGTGGAGTTCAGTAGGATGACAGCCCTGGGAAAAGTGCATTGCAGTGCTTTAGAGTTAGTTGTGGAGTTCAGTAGGATGACAGCCATGCAGAAGCGAGGGCGAACAGACTGTGGCTGGGGTGGGTAGGGTCTTTGATGATGGACCGTGACCTCCGTAAACAGCGTTTCTGGTATATGTGCTCTATGGTCGGTAGCCGGGTGCCGGTAAGATGCATGGGCAGTTTTGACTACCGCTGCAGGGCTTTCCGGTCAGAGGAGCTACAGCTGCCATACCATACTGTGATACAGTTCATCAGGATGCTCTCTATTGTGCAGCGGTAAAAGTTAGAGAGGATCAGGGGTGACAGGTTACATCCCTTCAGCCTCCTTAGGAAATATAGGCGCTGCTGGGCCTTCTTCACCAGAGAGGAGGTATTGAGGGACCAGGAGAGGTCTTCCGTGATGTGGACTCCGAGGAACTTAAAGCTGTCCACCCTTTCCACCACAGCCCCATGGATGTGGATGGGGGTGTGACTTCCGCCTTTCGACTTCCTGAACTCCACAATGATTTCCTTGGCTTTCTTGATGTTAAGGGCCAGGTTGTTATCGGCGCACCACTTCACGAGATGCTGGACCTCCTCCCTGTAGGACCTCCTCTCACTTAGGAGTCAGAAGGTTGTGGGTTCGCGCCCCATTCTGGGACTTAAGCACGTAATCCAGGCCGACACTCCCACCGAGGGAATGCTGCACTGCCGGAGGTGCTGTCCGTTCCAACGAGACCATAGTCCGAGCTCCTGTCTGCCCTCTCGGGTGAGCGTGAAGGATCCAATGGCACTACTCAGAAAAGAGCAGGGAGCTTTTCCCCGATACCCCGGCCACGAGTCCACCCTCCGCCAACATTGCCCTTAAGCTGTGTGGCCGCGCGGCGCTCCGCAGCGCCCACGCAGCCGGCTCATAAATAGGGGGGAAAAAAAAAAGTCATGCCCGAAACATTGCCCTCCACCAATACCACCGAAACAGATTAACCAGTCATTTATCTCAATGAGGTGCGTGGGATGATTGCCGAGGGCAATTTGGCTGCCGCGTTTCCCTGCACTTCAAAAAAAAGTGTCTCGTTGGCTGTGAAGTCTTCTGGATTGTTCGACGGATGAGATGAGGTGCGATGTGAATGCAAATTCCTCCGTTGACATTTCAAGACGCAGCTGTGACCCTCAGCGTAACTCCAGCTCTCTCGGTGAAATAAGTCTGCAGCTTGTTAGGCAGCGCAGAGAGCTAAGTCAAGCAGGAGGCCCTGTGCAGCTGAGCAAAGTGAGGGGGGGAGCCATGAACCTGGGGCACAGTTGCTCGGGGGCCGAGTGACTCTCCCAGCGCCGGTGCTGAGGGAAGCACCGCACTGTCGGAGGGGCAGTGCTGAGGGAGCGCCGCACTGTCGGAGGGGCAGTGCTGAGGGAGCGCTGCACTGTCGGAGGGGCAGTGCTGAGGGAGCGCCGCACTGTCGGAGGGGCAGTGCTGAGGGAGCGCCGCACTGTCGGAGGGGCAGTGCTGAGGGAAGCGCCGCACTGTCGGAGGGGCAGTGCTGAGGGAGCGCCGCACTGTCGGAGGGGCAGTGCTGAGGGAGCGCCGCACTGTCGGAGGGGCAGTGCTGAGGGAGCGCCGCACTGTCGGAGGGGCAGTGCTGAGGGAGCGCCGCACTGTCGGAGGGGCCGTCTTTCGGAGGAGACGTTAAACCGAAGACTCCCGTCTTATCTCTCAGGTGGACGTAAAAGATGCCATGGCCACTGACGTAAGAAAACTACTAGGCGCTTGGTCTAAGCGTTAAACAAAGCTTTAATCAACTGTTTTACAACATGGAGGTCTAGTTGTGTCCTTCACTAGTTCCTGTTAAGAATGTCCTGCGCAAGCTGGGCTTGTGCCCGAGTATTTATACTCTCCCTGGACAGCGCCACCCGCAGGCCACTCAGTTGATTCATGTCAGCCACTATTTCAAAGAAGAGCAGGGGAGTTCGCCCCGGTGTCCCCTGGGGCCAATATTTATCCCTCAACCAACATCACTAAAAACAGATGATCTGGTCATTATCACAGTGCTGTTTGTGGGAGCTTGCTGTGCGCAAATTGGCTGCTGCGTTTCCCACATTACAACAGTGACTACACTTCAAAAAGTGCTTCATTGGCTGTAAATCACTTTGGGATGTCTAGAGGCAGTGAAAGGCGCTGTATAAAAATAATTTCCTCCCCAAATGTGAATATTCGCTCAATTTCTATTTCCCAATTAGTGGCAATTCTTCAAACAGTCCCATTTCCTATCTGATCATTTATTTCCCCGATATCTGCTCCACAGATATTCTCCACCTAGGGCCAGGAATGGGCTGGACTGCCCTTGGGTGTGGAGCGGAAGTAGGCCTCCATGTGGGGCCCTGGTCTGCGAACAAGCCTCATTAGGCCACCACGCTCGAGGAGGTCACTGGTGTGAAGTTCTGTCTGGGGAAAACATTTGCCAGTTGCGAGCATCTCTAACGCCCCACCCTCCCGCCTCCCAACCCACCCATTGCCACACAGGCGGGTGGCGCTCTCTCTCAGTTCAGCTCTCCGCGCGTCACACAGTGAGGCCTTCCCACATTGCGCTACTATTTAGGGCCATTATTGATCCAGACCCGAGAACTGTGCGACAAGGCTTCAAATTAAGCTCCCCTCCTCCTCCACCCAACAGACTCTTTTCCCCGCACCCCACCTCCCGCCCCCCCCGCCCACCACCGCCTCCCAAACCAGATAGCTCATCAATTGAACAAGACGGCTAATTGACAATCTGTCACCCATTGGTTACTGCCGATCGGCTCCTGGAGGGACGGGTCGACCCAGCAGCTGAAAACCAGACGGGCGGAGGGGAGAGGGGTGGAGCAGCTGTGAACTGTGCAACAGACACCAAACAAACAAACAAACAAAAAATCCTAGACTGTACAAGACAATTAAAGAAAATTCACACCAGAAACACACATTGATATTCGAAACATAGAAGATAGGAGCAGGAGTAGGCCATTCGGCCCCTCGAGCCTGCTCCGCCATTTAATGAGATCATGGCTGATCATCCAAATTCAGTACCCTGTCCCTGCTTTCTCCCCATACCTCTTGATCCCTTTAGCCTTAAGAAATATATGTAACTCCTTCTTGAATATATTTAATGAATTGGCCTTCTGTGGTAGAGAATTCCACAGGTTCACCACTCTCTGGGTGAAGAAATTCCTCCTCATCTCAGTCCTAAATGGCTTACCCCTTATCCTTAGACTGTGACCCCTGGTTCTGGACGCCCCGACCATCGGGAACATCCTTCCTGCAGCTAGTCTGTCTAGTCCTGTTAGAATTTTATAAGTTTCAATGAGATCCCCTCTCATTCTTCTAAACTCCAGCGAGTATAAGCCCAATCGACCCAATCTCTTCATACGCCATTCCTGCCATCCCAGGTGTCAGACTAGATGGTTCCGAGGCTGGCAACTCCCTCGGGAGCCCCTTGTTGCTTCACCTCTATATCTGGGAATCTGCTGTCATCCTTTGCGCCCTTTCCCTCCCAAATCTCATCGCTTCTCCTCCTGCGGCTCGGCGTCATATTTTGTTTGATGACGCTCCTGTGCGGTGCCTTGGGACGTCTGGCGGCATTGAAGGCGCTCCATAAATACAAGTTGTTTAATGTTGTTACTGGTTGAATCCCCCACGCCCGGAACCGGCACCAGAAAGGAAGGAATTCTGGGGAAACTGTGGGGCTTGCGGGGTTCGGGCCAGTCCACGGCGGGTGGGGGGGGGTCCTCGCCAGTCCTTTTTTCACGGGGTGGCGACATCTCCCAAACGGACGTTTCACTTCGCTGGTTTTACAGATGTAGGCGGCACCGGCCAGGCTGCATTTATCATCCACCCCGAGGCAGTGCTGGGCCTTCTTCGTGGCGACTGTGTCTACAACTCAAGCCCATCCCTGGTTGACAAGCCCCAAGAAGCTTGCTCACCTGCTTCAGGGGGAGCAGTTAAGAGTCAACCACTTTGGTGTGGGATTGGAGTCACACATGGGATTACATCGGATATACGGCACAGAAACAGGCCATTCGGCCCAACCAGTCCATGCCGACGTTTATGCTTCACTCGAGCCTCCTCCCGTCTTTCCTCATCTAACTCTATCAGCGTAACCCTCTATTCCCTTCTCCCTCAGATGCTTGTCCAGCCTCCCCTTAAATGCATCGATACCATTCGCTTCAACCACTCCCTGTGGTAGCGAGTTCCACATTCTCACCACTCTCTGGGTAAAGAAGTTTCTCCTGAATTCCCTATTGGATTTCTTGGTGACTATCTTATATTGATGGCCTCTAGTTATACTCTTCCCCACAAGTGGAAACACTCTCTCTCTATCCACTCTATCAAAACCTTTCATAATTTTATAGACCTCTATTAGGTCACCCCTCAGCCTTCTTTTAGGCCCAGACCTGGCAAGGACGGGAGGCTTCCTTCCCTAAAAGGGGCATCAGTGGACCAGTCGGGTTTTTGATGACATCACGACAGCTTCGTAATCATTTTTACTTTTTTTTTTAAATAACAAAAACTTAATTCTAATTCTCAAACAGCCATGGTGGGATTTGAACTGGCGTTCAAATGGATTACTGGGCCAGGCCTCATGATTACTAGTGCAGTAACATAACCGCAACACTACACAGCCTACCCCCCTGATGCCAGCCCAGCTAACTCAGCATAAACGGGAGATCGATCTGGGACCAGCCTGGTCTTGTTCAGTATTATAGCCGACAGTGTATTCACACAAGAAAACAGACCTGCATTTCTATAGCACCTTTCATGACCACCGGACGTCCCAAAGCGCTTTACAGCCAATGAAGTACTT
This sequence comes from Somniosus microcephalus, assembly GCF_052327205.1. Lineage (NCBI taxonomy): Eukaryota > Metazoa > Chordata > Chondrichthyes > Squaliformes > Somniosidae > Somniosus > Somniosus microcephalus. Next base: position 36,238,941 of record NC_141014.1, read on the forward strand.
TTTGAAGTGTAGTCACTGTTGTAATGTGGGAAACGCGGCAGCCAATTTGCACACAGCAAGCTCCCACAAACAGCAATGTGACAATGACCAGAGCATCTGTTTTTGTGATGTGGATTAAGGGATAAATATTGGCCCCAGGACACCGGGGAGAACTCCCCTGCTCTTCTTTGAAATAGTGGCCATGGGATCTTTTACGTCCACCTGAGAGGATACCTCGGTTTAACGTCTCATCCGAAAGACGGCACCTCTGACAATGCAGCACTCCCTCAGCACTGCACTGGGAATGTCAGTCTAGATTTATGTGCTCAAGTCCCTGGAGTGGGACTCTGAACGCACAACCTTCTGACTCAGAGGCGAGTGTGCTGCCCACTGAGCCACTGGCTGACCGAGAGGCCAACAGCGGGAGCTATATCTGTGCTTGGAACTCAATTGCGATCAATTTTAGTGCTCAGGGTCACGACAGTCCCGATTGAGAAGTCAGTCACCCTCTTCAAACGCATAGAACAGTGGCATCAGGTACAAGCCAGCGTGAGTTTAAAGAAAGAAGGGATGTTCGTGCTCCTGCCTTAAACACACTCACTAGGGTTGCCGGCCCTCCAGAACTTCCCCTGGAGACTCCAGGACACTACTGTGAGCAAGACCCAGGAGGAAAATCATAGGGAATTAAAAGTAATTTTTATTTTTTTTATTTTCTTTGCACACTTTGGTTTATTAGTTATAAAAATATCAGTCACACTGTGGCAACAAGAGCAGGTCAGAGGCTGGGTATTCTGCAGCGAGTGTCTCACCTCCTGACTCCCCAAAGCCTTTCCACCATCTGCAAGGCACAAGTAAGGAGTGTGATGGAATACCCTCCACTTGCCTGGAGGAGTGCAGCTCCAACAACACTCAACAGTCCATGCATTGGCAACCCTGGCTCATTTTCTCCCCTCTCAGCTCAGGGGCAATGCGACCAACTATATTGCCCCAACCTCTGCCTTATTGCATCACTTTTTCGACAGCACCTCCCAAACCCGCAACCTCTTCCGCCTAGAAGGACAAGGGGCAGCAGGCGCATGGGAACACCGCCACCTCCAAGTTCACCTCCAGGTCACACACCATCCTGACTTGGAAGTATATCGGCCGTTCCTTCATCGTCGCTGGGTCAAAATCCTGGAACTCCCTCCCTAGCAGCACTGTGGGAGTACCTTCACCACATGGACTGCAGCGGTTCAAGGCGGCGGCTCACCACCACCTTCTCAAGGGGCAATTAGGGATGGGCAATAAATGCTGGCCTTGCCAGCGACGCCCACATCCCATGAACAAATTAAAAATAAGGGGAAAAAAAAAAAATCACCCAATCAGGTGATCAAGAGTCTAATCACTTTCTGATTGGCTGTGGGTAGGTGGTGAGCGAGGAGGATGGGAGTGTTGGGCGACCAATGGCGGGAACGTGGGGGCGGGGCAGTTGGAGGCAGGAGGTCACGTGACAAAACCTCCAGGAACACGTCCCACCAGAGTTGGCGACCCGAACTTTCACACCAATGGCTCAGGTTAGAGACACGGAGAGAGGCTGATGAGTTTTAGCTGCTGTTCGTTCACCAGCAAAGGAACGGAGGTTCTGGCAGTGACTGATGCTGCAACTGTGGGGCGGCGAGGCTGAGCTCAGGACAGAAGGTGCAGCACAGCACAATATCCAACAGGAGATGGACGGGCAACGAGATACGACCAGGATCGGGGGTTTATCCCCCCCCTTTGCTCGTTCCCTCGGGTGCTGAAAATAACGCGATTTTCTGCCGCAAAAACATTGGCTGACCTCAAGTTTACGTTTCATCAGAACTCGGCTGCCCGTGTCCTAACTCGCACCAAGTCCCGTTCACCCTCTGCTCACTGACCTCCATTGGCTCCCGGTTAAGCAACGCCTTGATTTTAAAATTCTCATCCTCGTTTTCAAACCCCTCCATGGCCTCGCCCCACCACCCCCACCCCCCGCCCGAGATCTCTGTAACCTCCTCCAGCCCCACAACCACCGCCCCCACCCCCCGAGATCTCTGCGCTCCACCAATTCTGGCCTCTTGAGCATCCCCCGATTTGAATCGCTCCACCATTGGCGGCCGTGCCTTCAGCTGTCTGGGCCCCCGAGCTCTGGAATTCCCTCCCTAAATCTCTCCGCCTCTCAACCACCCTATCTTCCTTTAAAATGCTCCTTTAAAACCTACCTCTTTGACCAATCTGTCCTCATTATTTCTACTTATGTGGCTCAGTGGCCAATTTTGTTTGACAATACTCCTGTGACGCGCCTTGGGACGTTTTACTACGTTAAAGGCGCTATATAAATATAATAAGTTGATGTTGTTGTTTTGACGAGAAGAATTAAAACTTTGAAGAACGAGTCCCGCGTAAGAGATTAGCGTGTAAAGTTAAGGCACACGGGATTGGGGGTAAGGTACTGACTTGGATAGAGAACTGGTTGGCAGACAGGAAGCAAAGGGTTGGAATAAACGGGTCTTTTTCCGAGTGGCAGGCAGTGACTAGTGGGGTACCGCAGGGATCAGTCCTAGGACCCCAGCTATTCACAATATATATTAATGATCTAGACGAGGGAACTAGATGTAATATCTCCAAGTTGGCAGACGACACAAAGCTGGGTGGGCGTGTGTGCTGTGAGGAGGATGCCGAGAAACTCCAGTATGATTTGGACAGGGTGGGTGATTGGGCAGATGTAGTATAATCTGGATAAATGCGAGGTTATCCACTTTGGTGGCAAAAACAGGAAGACAGATTATCTGAACGGCAATAGATTGGGAAAAGGGGAAGTGTCCTTGTGCACCAGTCGCTGAAGGTAAGCATGCAGGTGTAGCAGGCGGTTAAGGCGGCAAATGGTATGTTGGCCTTCATAGCAAGAGGATTCGAGTACAGGAGCAAGGATGTCTTGCTGCAGTTGTACAAGGCCTTGGTGAGACCACATCTTGAGTAGTGTGTGCAGTTTTGGTCGCCATATCTGAGGAAGGAGGTTCATGCCATGGAGGGAGTGCAGCGAAGATTCACCAGACTGATACCTGGGATGGCAGGAATGACGTATGAGGAGAGATTGGGTCGATTGGGCTTATATTTGCTAGAGTTTAGAAGAATGAGAGGGGATCTCATTGAAACGTATAAAATTCTAACAGGACTAGACAGACTGGATGCAGGAAGGATGTTCCCGATGGCGGGGGAGTCCAGAACCAGGGGTCACAGTCTAAGGATAAGGGGTAAGCCATTTAGGACAGAGATGAGGAGGAATTTCTTCACCCAGAGAGTGGTGAACCTGTGGAATTCTCTACCACAGAAGGCAGTTGAGGCCAATTCATTAAATATATTCAAGAAGGAGTTAGATATATTTCTTAAGGCTAAAGGGATCAAGGGATATGGGGAGAAGGCAGGGACAGGGTACTGAATTTGGATGATCAGCCATGATCTCATTAATGGCGGAACAGGCTCGAGGGGCCGAATGGCCTACTCTTGCTCCTATCTTCTGTGTTTCTATGACTCTGCAAAATGGCCAGAATCCAAGGAGAGTTACCAATCCGACATACCCAAAAATAAAGCCATTTGGCCTTTTAATTAGAGTAATGAATGAATATAAAACAAGATAGGGGTCCCAGAATATTGCAGTCATTTGGTTTCTGAAGCTAAATAATGAAGTGCTACAGGCAGATCATTACTTCGCTGGCCCAGGGCCAGCATCACACCGTTGTGGGCCCACAGAAAGAGATTCCAAGCATCGCTGCTAAAGGGCAAGTCATTTTATCCAGTTACAGAACCATACAGCACACAAGGAGGCCATTCAGCCTATCAGGTCTCTCCTGCTCCCCCCCCCCACCCCCCAACCGCTGCTCTTCACCCGTAGCATTTTATTTTCCCTTTTAAGTGATTATCCAATTGCCTTTTTGAAAGTTACTGTTGAATCTGCACCCACCGCCCTTTCGGGCAGCGTGTTCCAGATCACAACAACTCGCTGCGTGGAAGAAAATTCTCCTCGTCTCCCCCTGAATTTTTTGTGAATTATCTTAAATCTGTGTCCTCTGGTTGCCAATTTTCCTGCCAGTGGGATGGCAGGAATGACGTATGAGGAGAGATTGGGTCGATTGGGCTTATATTCGCTGGAGTTTAGAAGAATGAGAGGGGATCTCATTGAAACTTATAAAATTCTAACAGGACTAGATGCAGGAAGGATGTTCCCGATGGCGGGGGAGTCCAGAACCAGGGGTCACAGTCTAAGGATAAGGGGTAAGCCATTTAGGACAGAGATGAGGAGGAATTTCTTCACCCAGAGATGGTGAACCTGTGGAATTCTCTACTACAGAAGGCAGTTGAGGCCAATTCATTAAATATATTCAAGAAGGAGTTTGATATATTTCTTAAGGCTAAAGGGATCAAGGGATATGGGGAGAAAGCAGGGACAGGGTACTGAGTTTGGATGATCAGCCATGATCTCATTAAATGGCGGAGCAGGTTCGAGGGGCCGAATGGCCTACTCCTGCTCCTATCTTCTATGTTTCTCCATACTTACTCTTCCAAAACCCCTCAATTCTGAACACCTCTATCAAATCTCCTCTTAACCTCCTCTGCTCGAAGGAGAACAACCCCAGCTTCTCCGGTCTCTTCCCCACATAACCGACGTTCCTCATCCCTGGTACCATTCCGGTAACTCTCTCCTGCACCCCGTCCAAAAAAAGCAAGCCTTGCATTTCTATAGTGCCTTTCACGACCACCGGACGTCTCAAAGCCCTTTACAGCCAATGAAGTACTTTTTGAACTGTAGTCACTGTTCTACTGTGGGAAACGCGGCAACCAATTTGCACACAGCAAGCTCCCACAAACAGCAATGTGATAATGACCAGCTAATCTGTTTTTGTTATGTTGGTTGAGGGATAAATATTGTCCCCAGGACACCGGGGATAACTCCCCCTGCTCTTCTTCGAAATAGTGGCCGTGGGATCTTTGACAGAGCAGGCGGGGCCTCGGTTTAACATCTCATCCGAAAGACGGCAGCTCCGACAGTGCAGCACTCCCTCAGCACTGCACTGGGAGTGTCAGCCTAGATTTATGTGCTCAAGTCCCTGGAGTGGGGACTGGAACCCACAACCTTCTGACTCAAAGGCGAGTGTGCTGCCCACTGAGCCACGGCTGACACATAAGGCCTTGTCATCCTTTCTAAAGTGTGGTGCCCAGAATTGGACAGAATTCAGGGTCATAGTTTGTTGTGCAATGTTGTGCTCAACTAGGATTTTAAGACATGTTTGTCCAACCTCCTTTTGTTGAAAGGGTTTAAGAGCAGAATTATTTCAGTTTTGGACACAGTACGCTAGCGGAGGTCTAGCCATGTGATTTATAAAGGTTTCCCATCACAGCCTTGCTTTTGCACTCTATGGGCTGGATTTTGTCAATGGGAAGCTTTTGGAGGCGGGATTGCTGCTGGCTGGCTTTCAATTCCACCTACATCAGCCAGCGGGATTTTCCCGATTGACCTTGTTAAGTCCGCCCAGCAGGCTCAGCAGGCCAATTAGGGGGAAGTCAGTGACAGAGCACGTCAACGTCTGACGTGCCATCTGTCAAAGATTTTGTGAAAGAGGAAATGTCAGCTTTTGACGGCTCTGTGAAGCTGTCAAACACGGACACGTGTAGTTTGATGAGTCCTTCTGTCCAGGACTCATCAAACCTTTCAACTTTGCAGAAATCACCTGGCTGTTGGTTCGGAGGATCCAACAGCCAGTCTGTGAAATTTACAATGGAGATGTCGGGACTCCGGCTCCACAGCGACTGAAGGCTGTGGGCAGAAACAAAGGTAAGTGAACATTTTCTAACACTTTACATTCACCTTACATACTTACCACTCCACACTTGCACCCATCACTCACCTCTACATTGCACTTTCAGACCCCTCCGGCCCCTGCAGACCTCCTACTCGTCTCCTCCACCCTGGCGGGGTTCCCCGAGGTCGGGAAGCCTGCACTTGCGGAAGGTAAAATGGGAATAAGCCTATTTTCTGCCCGATAACTACCTGTTAACAGGCAGTTAATGGGCTTTAATCCCTATCCCGCCTCGAGGAGACGGGACCTGGGGCAGGACGTTCTTCCCGCTTCCTGGCAAGCGGGCACGGAGGCGGGATGGGGGGGCGGGTTGGCCACCCGCCCCCCAAATTCTGCAACTTTACCGGCAGTCCCGCCTCCTCGGGGCTGACAAAATCCAGCCCAATGACTCTTACTTATAAAGCCAAGGATCCCCGTCTGCTTCACTCTCATCCTGGGTAGAATCGTGGCAGAAGCCTTCACAAAGACTTGTAGGAATATTTTCTTCTCATTTCCAAATTTATGCTCCACACCGCTGAAGAAACAAGGTCATACGCTACGCGTGCGCAAATATAAACAGTCGTGCGTGTAGCGCCATCGCAGTCAGCAGCTGACGAAAGCATAGCGCCGCGGGATCTTTTACGTCCTCCAGAGAGGGCAGACGGGGGGGCGCCGGTTTAACGTCTCATCCGAAAGACGGCACCTCCGACAGTGCGGCGCTCCCTCAGCACCGGCACTGGGAGCGTCGGCCTACATTTTGTGCTCAAATCCTGGTTTGGGGTTTGGACCTGCGAACTTCCGACTCTGAGGCAAGAGTGCTGACAGCTCGAGGATCAGCACCTCATCTTCTGATTAGGCACTTTACAGCCTTCCGGACTCAATATCGAGTGCAACAATTTCAGATCATAACCTCGGCCCCTATCATATTTTTATATATTTTTTATCCACACTTTTGGTTTGTGCCTTTTCCCTTTTTCTCTCTCCCACATGGCAGCTGTCTCTCACTCTGCCAGCGCATTTCACACTTCATCTAGAGCCATCGTTTGTTTCTTTACCTGTCCCATTACCATCTCGTCTCGCCTTGAATATCTCTTAATGTCTCTTCACCTCTCACTGACCTTCCCTTTTGTTCTTTCATCCCCTCCCCCATTTCCCAGCCCCCAAACTTGCTTTTTAATCTGTTTCATTTCCTGCTTTTTTCTCAGTTCTGACGAAGGGTCTTCGACCTGAAACGTTAACTCTGTTTCTCTCTCCACAGATGTTGCCTGGCCTGCTGAGTTTTTCCAGCGTTTTCTGTTGTTATTCCTACCAAGTGTCAGCCTTGGTCGAGCTGTCAGCACTCTTGCCTCGGAGTCGGAAGCTCGCGGGTCCAAACCCCAAACCAGGATTTGAGCACAAAATCCAGGCCGACACTCCCAGTGCCGGTGCTGAGGGAGTGCTGCACTGTCAGAGGTGCCATCTTTCGGCTAGACCGGCGCCCCCGTCTGCCCTCTCAGGTGGACATAAAAGATCCCAGGGCACTACAGGAAACTTTTTTTTTAATCCGGCACCGACGGGACCGGCGTGGTGCCGGTTGATCAAAAAGTCCGGATTACAGAGAGGTATACTTACCAAGGTACGAGAGCCCCGTACACGGCCACAGGTGCAGGAGCCCCGGTTACACGGCACTTGTGCAGGAGTCCCGGTTACACGGCCACAGATCCAAGAGTCCCTGTTGCACGGCCACAGGTGCAGGAACCCCGGTTACATGGCCACTAATATATAGTAAAACTTACCTGAACCTATTCCTGAATTTTGCCGGTTAAGAGAGATTTGCGGATATTTAGGTGCTGGTTAAAAGGGAGTTTCCTGTTTTTCGAAGAAGAGCAGAGGGAGTTATCCCCGGTGTCCTGGGGCCAATATTTATCCCTCAACCAACATCACTAAAACAGATTATCTGGTCATTATCACAGTGCTGTTTGTGGAAGCTTGCTGTGCACAAACTGTCTGCTGCATTTCCTACATTACAACAGTGACTATACATTAAAAAGGAAGTACTTCATCCTCAATGATGGTGGAGCCCAGCTCGTGAGTGCAAAAGACAAGGCTGAAGCGTTTGCAACCATCTTCAGCCAGAAACCGAGTGGATGATACATATCGGCCCCCTCCTCAGGTCCCCACCATCACAGAAGCCAGTCTTCAGCCAATTCGATTCACTCCACGTGATATCAAGAAACGGCTGAGCGCACTGGATACAGCAAAGGCTATGGGCCCCGACAACATCCTGGCTGTCGAGCTGAAGACTTGTGCTCCAGAACTAGCCGCGCCTCTAGCTAAGCAGTTCCAGTACAGCTACAACACTGGCATCTATCCAACAATGTGGAAAACTGCCCAGGTATGTCCTGTCCACAAAAAGCAGGACAAATCCAATCCGGCCAATTACCGCCCCATCAGTCTACTCTCAATCATCAGCAAAGTGATGGAAGGTGTCATCGACAGTGCTATCAAGCGGCACTTACTCACTTACTGGGTGGAGTCATACCTAACACAAAGGAAGATGGTTGTGGTGATTGAAGGTCAATCATCACAGCCCCAGGACATCGTTGCAGGAGTTCCTCAGGGCAGTGTCCTAGGCCCAACCATCTTCAGCTGCTTCATCAATGACCTTCACTCCATCATAAGGTGTAAAATGGGGATGTTCGCTGATGACTGCAGTGTTCAGTGCCATTCGCAACTCCTCAGATAATGAAGCAGTCCATGCCCGCATGCAACAAGACCTGGACGACATTCAGGCTTGGGCTGATAAGTGGCAGGTAACATTTGCACCACACAAGTGCCAGGCAATGACTAACTCCAACAAGCGAGAGTCTAACCATCGCCCCCTGACATTCAACGGCATCACCATTACCGAATCCCCCACCATCAACATCCTGGGGGTCACCACTGACCAGAAACTTAACTGGACCAGCCACATAAATACCGTGGCAACAAGAGCAGGTCAGAAGCTAGATTTTCTGTGTAGAATGTCTCACCTCCTGACTCCCCAAAGCCTTTCCACCATCTACAAGGCACAAGTCAGGAGTGTGATGGAATACTCTCCACCTGCCTGGATGAGTGCAGCTCCAACAACACTCAAGAAGCTCGACACCATCCAGGACAAAGCAGCCCGCTTGATTGGCACCCCATCCACCACCTTAAACATTCACTCCCTCCACCACCAGCGCACCGTGGCTGCAGCGTGTACCATCTACAAGATGCACTGCAGCAACTCGCCAAGGCTTCTTCGGCAGCACCTCCCCAACCCGTGACCTCTACCAGCTAGAAGGACAAGGGCAGCAGGCGCATGGGAACACCACCACCTCCACGTTCCCCTCCAAGTCACACACCATCCTGACTTAGAAATATATTGGCCGCTGCTTCATCATCGCTGGGCCAAAATCCTGGAACTCCCTCCCTAACAGCACTGTGGGAGCACCTTCACCACACAGACTGCAGCGGTTCACCACCACTTTCTCAAGGGGCAATTAGGGATGGGCAATAAATGCTGGGCCTTGCCAGCGACGCCCACATCCCATGAACGAATATATATTTTTTTAAATTAGTTATAAAGCACTTTGGGATGTCATGAGGTCGTGAAAGGTGCTGTATAAATGCAAGTTCTTTCTTTCTTTGAATTATGTCTGGATTGGGTCCAATTGGGTTGTGTTGGGCTGGATTAGGCCTGGTTTGGGCATTGTAAATTTAGACTAGATTTGGCCGCGCACATTTGAACTGGATTGGGGCTGGATCGGGCCTGGATTGAGTTCGGCCTGGGTTCGGGCTGGATTGGGCCTGGGTTCGGCCTGGATCGGGCCTGGGTTCGGGCTGGAACGGGCCGGCTTGGGCTGCGTCGCACGACAGTGTCTGTTCAGAGCCCGAGACCCATATCTCTCAGCTCTCCTGACATAATACAGCCAGCTGGAGAGCTGCAGGTGGCTCTTTTTTTGCTCTTTTTGAAAGTTGAGCAAACGACAGATCGAATCACCATCAGAAATCGGCACAAACTGTTACCAGCGTCACCACTCGCTCGACGCTGCCAACACTGGAACTGTCCTCGAATTCCTAAAGAAACAAACAAAAACGTATGCAGCGGACCACGTCTCAACAAAAGCCTCGACACAAACACATACCTCTAAACTTGCCTGCGGCACAGATTCCCCACACGCACCGATGAACGTCTCGCTGTGCACTTCCAATATTACATACATTGCCTGGTGTTCCGAGGTGTACATCTTCAAAAGCCAACAGCAGGCAATGGGTCTTCCTGCGACAATAGGAAGCCGTGTACACAAAAAGAACTCTTCGCTTGGGTGAAGCTCAGAGATTAAACGCTGCTCCTTGATCTGGCTGAAGTTGCGTTCATTTTGAAAAGATTTTTTTTTTTTTTTCCCCCCAGTCCTTCTGCGGACTCCCTTTTTCCACTGGAGACGCCAGGGAAGGGTATGAAGGCTTGTAGCACGCCCCAGCTATCTGTGCAAGAAAGCAAGCCATGCTGGGCTCGCGAGCTGGTCCAGCACCAGATTTAGCGACAGGAATCTGTCATGTTAGGCTCTCTGCCAGGATATGGCAGAAGAAGAGGTAGAGTCAGAATATTGACAGGTGTCGCAGGAGCTGATCAACGTGACTTTCTGCGAATAATTCTCATGTTGCTCTGTAAAAAACACAAGTTTCGAAACCCTTTCCAAAGCTCTCCTGGCCGAACCTCCAACCTTCCACCCCTCCATAAACTTTAATCTCTGCTGCCCGCATCCTAACTCACTCATCCCACTCACCCATCACCCCTTGACCTACATCGGCTCCCGGCCTGGCATCGCCTCCATTTAAAAATTCTCATCCCTGTTCCCAAATTCCCCCCCCCCCCCCCTTCCCCTATCTCTGTAACCGCCTCCAGCACGACAACCCTCCGCGATCTCTGCGTTCCTCCAATTCCGGCTTCTTGCGCATCCCCCCCCCCCCCCCGATTTCCATCGCTCCACCATTGGCGGCCGTGCCTTCAGCTGCCTGGGGCCCCTGAGCTCTGGAATTCCCTCCCTAAACCTCTCCGCCTCTCTCTCCCCCCCCACCACCTTCAAGATGCTCCATAAAACCTACCTCTTCGACCTAAGCTGCCTTAATATCTCACGTGATGTTATGTCAAATCTTGTCTGATTACGCTCCTGGGGACGTTTTACTACATTAAAGGCGCTATGTAAATGCAAGTTGTTGTTGTTGCCTGAGCTGCCTGGTTCAGGCTCAGAGGCCGACAGACTATTTTCCTTCCGAAAGGTGGAGGTCCCCTGCAAAGACCCGCTTCTTTGGTGAACAGGGTACATAGGGTGACATTTTGTGTCATTTCCTCACTGGATGGTGGGTGGGAATAGTACTCCGAATAGGCCGAGGAATGGTATAAGCATACTGGGAGACAGGCGAAGAGAGAGTTTGCAATGAGCATTTCAGAAAGAGAACACGGTTTCCACTTTTTAAAAAATTCGTTCCTGGGATGTGGGCGTCGCTGGCGAGGCCGGCATTTATTGCCCATCCCTAATTGCCCTTGAGAAGGTGGTGGTGAGCCGCCGCCTTGAACCGCTGCAGTCCGTGTGGTGAAGGTGCTCCCACAGTGCTGTTAGGGAGGGAGTTCCAGGATTTTGACCCAGCGACGATGAAGGAACGGCCGATATACGTCCAAGTCAGGATGGTGTGTGACTTGGAGGTGGTGGTGTTCCCATGCGCCTGCTGCCCTTGTCCTTCTAGGTGGTAGAGGTAGCGGGTGTGGGAGGTGCTGCCGAAGAAGCCTTGGCGAGTCGATGCAGTGCATCTTATAGATGGTACGTGCCTTTCCATTTCCATTCAGACAGTGGGGATTGGTGACAAGACGGTGACACATCCCTCCTGCAGATGCCTGATATTTGACACAAAACTATGTACAATGATAACCAGAGGGCACAGAATTAAGGTGATTGGCCAAAGAACCAGAGGCGACCTGAGGAAAATCTTTTTTACGCAACGAGCGGTTAAGATTTGGAATGCACTGCCTGGTAGGGCGGTGGAAGCAGATTCAATAGTCGCCTTCAAAAAGGAATCGGATAAATACTTGAAGGAGAAAAAAACTGTAGAGATGAAGAGCGGGGGAGTGGGATTAACTGGATTGCTCTTCGAACGAGCCGGCGCAGACTCGATGGCCCAAATGGCCTCCTTCTGTGCTGCACTATTCTATGATTCATCAATACCAGTGTGGAGGCTTCCGGATCCTGTTAAAAGGACTTGGTCTCAGTGAAGTGATGTGCAACACATACATGGTGGCGGCAGTGCAGGGGTTATTGTCCTGGAAGAGCAATCCAGGACGTCACAAGTTCAAATTCCACCAGAGTAAACTGTGAAAGTAAGTGGCGAGACCACATCTGGAGTACTGTGTACAGTATTGGTCTCCTTATTTAAGGAAGGATGTAAATGCGTTGGAAGCAGTTCAGAGAAGGTTTACTAGACTAATACCTGGAATGGGCGGGTTGTCTTATGAGGAAAGGTTGGACAGTCTGGGCTTGTATCCGCTGGATTTTAGAAGAGTAAGAGGTGACTTGATTGAAACATATAAGATCCTGAGGGGTCTGGACAGGGTGGATGTGGAGAGGATGTTTCCTCTTGTGGGAGAATCTCGAACTAGGGGTCACTGTTTAAAAATAAAGGGGTCGCCCATTTAAAACAGAGATGAGGAGAATTTTTTTTTCCCCACAGAGGGTCGTGAGTCTTTGGAACTCTCTTCCTCAGAGGGCGGTGGAAGCAGAGTCTTTGAATATTTTTAAGGCAGAGGTAGATAGATTCTTGGTGAGCAAGGGGGTTGAAAGGTTATCGGGGGGTAAGCAGGAATGTGGAGTAATCGGATCAGCCATGTTCTCACTGAATGGCGGAGCAGGCTCGAGGGGCCGAGTCCTGCTCCTAATTGGTATGTTTAATAAATCTGGTACTTTGTGGACTGGCACCAAGGGCGAGGGAAAGAATCGGCTGTGAAAGCTGCCGACTGTCATTAAAAAACTCCCCCCAACAGGTTCGCTCGCGTCTTCCGAGGAAGGAAGCCCGCCGTCCCGACCCAGTCTGGCCGACAGGCAGCTCTGGAAAGGGGCCGAAGTGAGCCACTGAGAGGCGACGGCAAATAGCGATAGGCCGTAGATGGCGGCCGGTGTGACGACATCTCCACACCGCAGGCCGGTGGGGAAAAAGGCAAAAAAAAAAGCAGAATTAAGCTGCCGAAAACTGCTCCGAAATGCTCGCTCGCCCCCAAGAGATTCCATGCACAAAGAAGGTCACAACCTCGACGGGTCAGTGAGCCCCCCAAGAAAGTCAGGGCACAGGAATACTGCATGTCAAGGGATCCTCAGAGTTTGCAGGTATAAATTAAACCAATTTTTTAAATTACTTTACTGGACACTCTGTGTTGTCCCTTCTGCGCCGCTTTCTTTCAATGAGGTGTTGAGCTGAAACGAACGATACTCGGCAGAACATCTCCTGCCTCAGCATTCCCTTCACTCCTCCGAGATCTCTGCGTTCCCCCAATTCTGGCACATCCCCCCACCCACCATTTTCACTGCTCCACCATTGGCAGCCGTGCCTTCAGCTGCCTGGGCCCCAAGCTCTGGAATTCCCCCATTAAATCTCTCCTTTAAAGACGCTCCTTAAAACCTACCTCATTTTGGTCACCTGTCCTAATATCTCCTTGTGTGGCTCGGTGTCAAATTTTGTTTGCTAATCGCTCCTGTGAAGCACCTTGGGAACGTTTTACTACATTAAAGGGGCTACATGAATGCAAATTGTTGTTGTCATCATGAAAGCAAACAAATCTTCAACTGCTGCAAGAAGATGATAAAATGTTTGAGGCAATTCCGGAGTATAATTGTAACCAGGGTTAATAAACCTGATTGAACTGTGGCCACCAATCCAAATTCTGACTTCCATCCCTCCCCCATCTCTAGTTTTCCAACCCCCGGCCCATTTTCCCATCCTTCCCCCTCCCCAGCACCGCTTACCATGCTCTCCCTCCTCCTCCTCTCAGCCTGTCTTGCCTGTACCCACTGCACTTGTTTTCACGAGTCGCTTGACCAATCACCTGCCCTAACACCTCCTTACGTGGCTCGGTGTCCTGTTTAGTTTGAGAACGCTCCCGTGGAGCGCCTTAGGGACGGTTTCCTTGTTTTCAAATCCCTCCGTGGCCTCGCCCCCTCCCTATCTCTGTAATCTCCTCCAGTCCCACAACCGCCTCGCGATATTGGCGCTCCTCCAATTCTGCCCTCTTGAGCATCCCTGATTATAAATCGCTCCACCATTGGCGGCCGTGCCTTCTGTTGCCTGGGCCCTAAGCTCTGGAATTCCCTCCCTAAACCTCTCCGCCTCTCTTTCCTCCTTTAAGACCCTCCTTAAAACCTACCTCTTTGACCAAGCTTTTGGTCACCTACCCTAATTTATCCTTAAAACACTCCTGTGCAGCGCCTTGGGACGTTTTACTACGTTAAAGGCGCTATATAAATACACGTTGTTGGCGGCGGCGCTATATAAATGCACATTGTTGCTGCAGTGTTCATCCTGATCCTCTCACCACAGGAGCTGCTCAAACCCCCTCCGCTGCACAGTGTAATCACCCACCAGCCATGCATTATGCATGATTGATAATCATGCACGCCCAGAAATATCAGTGGAAAAATCGCGTTTCCATAGCGATGACATGATTGCACTGAATGAACACATCCAGCGAGTTCCTTTCAGTTACAGGGATAACACAAACGTTCACTTTAAGCTCAAGGTTTTTCTTTGCTTGTAAGGAAATGCCAAAAAAAGGAACAGTCTGGGCTGGTCACGTCACGTGATGTGATTAAACCTCTCCTCCAGTGAGGCCCACCATAGCCCACTCTCCTCCTTCGTACAGCCGGTCACATTCGGGGGAGGCCTTTTTCTCGCATCGAAAACTGCCTGGGACACAACTCACTTCAAACGCGGGCAAAATCCGGTGGGGGTGCCAGCTGATCAGGGGGCGCGTTATCTGCCCAGCAACATGGGGTACGAAATCTCTTCATTTAATTGTAAGAGGGTGTAACATTAAAATTACAGCTAGGTCATTCCGGGGGGGGGGGGAAGGGAGCTTAGGAAGCACTTCTTCACACAAAGGCTTCTTCGCCAGCACCTCCCAAACCCGCAACCTCTACCACCTAGAAGGACAAAGGGCAGCAGGCGCATGAGAACACCACCACCTCCAAGTTCCCCTCCGAGTCACACACCATCCTGGCTTGGAAATATATCGGCCGTTCCTTCATCGTCACTGGATCAAAATCCTGGAACTCCCTCCCTAACAGCACTGTGGGAGCACCTTCACTACACGGACTGCAGCGGTTCAAGAAGGCGGCTCACCACCACCTTCTCCAGGGCAATTAGGGATGGGCAATAAATGCCGGCCTTGCCAGCAACGCCCACATCCCACGAACGAATTAAAAAACATTTGGAACTCTCTTCCCCTAAAAAAACCATTGAGGCTGCGGGGGGTGCGGGGAGGGCGGGTGGGGAGGGAGAGGCGGTCAATTGAAAATTTCAACACCGAGATCACTAGATTTTTGTTAGGTAAGGAAGGTGGAACTAAGTTGAGCTACAGATCAGCCATGATCGAACTGAATGGCGGAACAGGCTCGAGGGGCTGAATGGCCTCCTCCTGTTCCTATGTTCTTAAAAATATTAAAAAGAGAGTTGATCCGCCTGTGTAGCTATTCACAGTGGCAGAAGGTAGGATCAGTGCTAGGACCACTGCTGTTCACAATTTACATAAACGATTTAGACTTTGGAATCAAGAACACAATTTCTAAATTTGCGGATGACGCCAAATTGCGGGGGGGGGGACAGTCAATACTGAGGAGGACTGCAACAAGTTACAGGAGGACAATAATAAACTTGAAGAATGGGCAAATAATTGGCAAATGAAGTTCAACACAGGCAAATGTGAGATATTATATTTTGGTAGGAAGAATAGGGAGGCCTCATCACTTGGAGGGTGCGAGTCTGGGTGGGGTAGAGGAACAAAGGGATCTCAGAATACAAATACACAAATCACTAAAAGTTGTGACACAGGTTAGCAAGACCATTAAAAATGCAATATTTCTAGAGGGATAGAATTGAAAAGTAGGGAAGTTATGCTAAACCCGTATCGAACCTCGGTTAGACCACACTTGGAGTACTGCGTACAGTTCTGGTCGCCATATTATAAAAAGGATATAGAGGCACTGGAGAGGGTGCAGAGAAGATTTACAAGGATGATACCAGAAATCCGAGGGTACATATATCAGGAAAGGACGAGCAGGCTGGGTCTCTTTTCTCTTGAAAAAAGGCCGAGGGGTGACCTAATAGAGATCTTTAAAATTAGGAAAGGTTTTGATAGAGTGGATACAGAGAGAATGTTTCCACTTGTGGGAAAGTGTATAACTAGAGGCCATCAATATAAGATAGTCACCAAGAAATCCAATAGGGAATTCAGGAGAAACTTCTTTACCCAGAGAGTGGTGAGAATGTGGAACTCGCTACCACAGGGAGTGGTTGAAGCGAATAGTATCGATGCATTTAAGGGGAGGCTGGACAAGCATCTGAGGGAGGAGGGAATAGAGGGTTACGCTGATAGATTTAAATGAGGAAAGACAGGAGGAGGCTCGAGTGGAGCATAAACGCCGGCATGGACTGGTTGGGCCGAATGGCCTGTTTCTGTGCCCTATATCCGATGTAATTTGAATGAAATCAGCAATAAAGAGTTGCACTAATAGGATAGCAAAATACTGCGGATGCTGGAAATCCGAAATAACAACAGAAAATGCTGGAAAAACTCAGCAGGCCAGGGCAGCATCGGTGGAGAGAGAAACAGAGTCAACGCTTCAGGTCGATGAACTTTCGTCAGAACCGGGAAAAAAAGCAGGAAATGGAAAGGGGCTGGGAAAAAGGGGGAGGGGATGAAAGAACAAAAGGGAAGGTCAGTGATAGGATAGAAAGTGGGAGAGATGAAGAGACATTGAGAGATATTCAAGGCAAGAGGCTCAGTCTCTGGCTCCCTGCTGATGGTGGCTTCAATCTGGAATCAACCAGCTGCAGCTTAATGCTCACTGCCGCCAGGCAGAGAGGACATTCAATCAGCCGGCCCCAGCACGGACCCCGTCCCGTGGATACCCTTCACGCCTCACAGAGCTTTCCCTGGCTTTGCTGACCCTGTGCATTCGGCACAAGTCGTTAGGTTGAGGCCGAGTTGGTTTCTGCATTCCATGCTTCAGGAAACTATTTACCAAATGGTGGAATCTGCAATATATATAAAAAAAAGCAGCAAAACTGTACTCCAGCTCAGACACGGACACACACGTGGCGCTCGATTCCTTTACGTCCATGACTGAACAGAAAGTCAGGCTGAAAGATGAGGTGCAAAAAAAAAAAAAAAATTCCAAAAAAATCCGGATATATTTACTCTGAAGGGGGGAATTCCCGAGATTTCCGAAGGGGGACATTGGGGGGGGGGGGGGCGGAAACAGAACTTAGAGAGCGCTTCTCAGCATCCATCCTGCGATTTTCTATCCATCGTTCATTTTAAGGTATAAAACCATGGGAAATAATTTTAATTGCAATTTAATGCGAGAATTTAATGAAGTAATTTTAAAGGACAGCAAGTTGTAGCTGCAAGCTCCCCCCCTCCCCATTGCACTCCCGGTGGGATCATTGCCTGAATCATCATGGCAATATCATTCCCAGGACGCGACTACATTCCACTGCACTCTCCAGTGCGGTGCCGAGGGAGTGCTGCACTGCCAGAGGTGCCGTCTTTCGGATGAGACATTAAACCGAAGCCCTGTCTGCCCTCTCGGCTGGATGTAAAAGATCCCATGGCACTATTTCGAAGAGCAGGGGGAGTTCTCCCCAGTGTCCTGTGGCCAATATTTATCAACTCGGTCAACATCACTAAAAAAAAACAGATTATCTGGTCATTATCACATTGCTGTGTGTGGGAGCTTGCTGTGCGCAAATTGGCTGCCAGGTATTGTACATTACAACAGTGACTACACTTCAAAAAGTGTTTCATTGGCTGTAAAGCGCTTTGGGCCGTCCTGAGGTCGTGAAAGGTGCGATATAAAGGTAAGTCGGTCTTTTTTAAATAAATTGAATGCAGCACAGAATCCGGGTTAATAATAATCCGTAGCCTTTGCTTTTCAGGGCTATTCATTTATTGTATTCTTTGAAAAAACTTTTTTTTTTTTTTTTTTTTTAAAAACGGATTTTTAATTTTTCTTTAAATTTTGAGCTGGAGTGTGAAACACTTTCCGCTTCAGGCACCTCGGGGGTCGATCTTGACTTTGCGCGAGAGCGTTAAACAGGTGACCGCGGGTCGGAATCTCGTTTTACACCTCTCCCGATTTGTATTTCCGCCGACTTGCACTCAGCATCAAGAGTTGATCGTAAACACACACACACACACACACACACAGACGCTGGGTTTTAGGTCGGATTCTGCCAGCATCCTAGAGCGGTTTCCTTGCAAGTTAGACCATTTCGCTGGCTCCTTTATCCGCCCCCCCCCCCCCCCACACAGCAGGATCACTGATCCACAGAAAAAAATTGGGCCCCCGCGAGCCTTCCGTCGGGATTAGGACTTGGCACTGGAAATAATCGGGGCCGGCTCACGACTTCCGAGAACCCGCTGTCGAGTCCGCAAGTGGCCAATCGCTCCCAGGTCAGGAGCAGCACAGCTTAGCAGCAGAGTCAAGCTCTCTCTGGGAATGGCAGGAATGACGTATGAGGAGAGATTGGCTCGATTGGGCTTATACTCGCTGGAGTTTAGAAGAATGAGAGGGGAATCTCATTGAAACTTATAAAATTCTAACAGGACTAGACAGACCAGATGTAGGAAGGATGTTCCCGATGGCGGGGGAGTCCAGAACCAGGGGTCACAGTCTAAGGATAAGGGGTAAGCCATTTAGGACTGAGATGAGGAATTTCTCCACCCAGAGAGTGGCGAACCTGTGGAATTCTCTACCACAGAAGGCAGTTGAGGCCAATTCATTAAATATATTCAAGAAGGAGTTAAGATATATCTCTTAAGGCTAAAGGGATCAAGGGATATGGGGAGAAGGCAGGGACAGGTAACTGAGTTTGGATGATCAGCCATGATCTCATTAAATGGCGGAACAGGCTCGAGGGGCCGAATGGCCTACTCCTGCTCCTATCTTCTATGTTTCTCTGCAGTCCTCCAACTTCGTAGCAGTTTTCCAGCTCCCGAGTTTCTGCCAATTTAGCAGGAAATTTAAGGGAGCGTTGTGCGCTCCGGACCCATGCCCACCGCCTAAACAGACGGGTTTCAGCCTGCCCAAACCCCTGGGGTGCAGACAGCGACAACCTGCATTTATACAGCGCCACCAACATAGTAAAACATTCCCCAAGGTGCTTCACAGGAGCGATTATCAAACAAAATTTGACACTGAGCCACATAAGGAGGTAATAGGGCAGCTGACCAAAAAGCTTGGTAGGTTTTAAGGAGCGTCTTAAAAAAGAGGTGAACAAGGCGGAGAGGTTTAGGGAGAGAATTCCAGAGCTTGGGGCTTCGGCTGCTGAAGGCACGGCCGCCAAATGGCGGAGCGATGGAAATCGGGGGGGATGCGCAAGAGGCCAGAATTGGAGCAGCGCAGAGATCTTGGAGGGTTGTAGGGGCTGGAGGAGGTTACAGAGATTGGGAAAGGGGCGAGGCGGCCATGGAGGGATTTGAAAACAAGGATGAGACGGCCCAAATCCATTTCACACAAGGCACTTGCAGTCAGCAGACAGAATAGATATTCATCATCTCTTTGGGCTGGGATGCAACCCAGCTCCCAGAGGTGAAAGGCCAGTAGACCACTCGGTCCTGTTATTAATCAATATACAGACCATGAACAATAGCAAAATACGGCGGATGCTGGAAATCTGAAATAACAACAGAAAACGCTGGGAAAACTCAGCAGGCCAGGGCAGCATCCGTGGAGAGAGAAACAGAGTTAACGTTTCAGGTCGATGACCTCTCGTCAGAACTGGAAACAAGCAGGAAATGGAACAGGTTTTTAAGCAAGTGTAGGGGCTGGGAAATGGGGGAGGGGGTGAAAGAACAAAAGGGAAGGTCTGTGATAGGATGGAAGGCAGGAGAAGTGAGGAGACATTAAGAGATATTCAAGGCGAGAGGAGATGGTAATGGGACAGGTTAAGGAACAAAGGACCCTGTTCCTGGGACTAGGGACAGGGTCACTGGCAAGGCTTGGAAGCTAAGCAGAGCCAGGCCTGGTTAGTACCTGGGAGGGATGACCATCAGGGTAAGACCAGGTGCAGAAGGTCACGGAAGGAGCCCTGAGGAGGGGCGGTTGGTGAGAAGGTCACGGAAGGAGCCCTGAGGAGGGGCGGTTGGTGAGAAGGTCACGGAAGGAGCCCCGGGAGGGGCGGTTGGTGAGAAGGTCACGGAAGGAGCCCCGGGAGGGGCGGTTGGTGAGAAGGTCACGGAAGGAGCCCCGGGAGGGGCGGCTGGTGAGTAGGCCCGGGCGTTGGGCTGAAGATTGTCGGACAAGAGGAATGGTGGAAATGGAATGGCGGCGCGCACAGACGCAGCGGCTTTGCTTCTCCCAGGACGGTGCTATTTACGTTTAATGTTAATGTTATTTGTACTGGACTCATGGGAGCTTGCAAGATCACATTTCGTTGTTCATGTACTTGTGCATTGTACAATGACAATAAAGTTGAATTATTATTATAGATGGAGTGTGAATTGCGCTGGCAGAACGAAAGACAGCTGCCATGTGGGAAAAAAAGCACAAACAAAAAGTGTATAAAAAAATATGTATGTGATGGGGGCCGAGGTTATGATCTGAAATTGTTGAACTCTATATCGAGTCCAGAAGGCTGTAAAGTGCCTAATCGGAAGATGAGGTGCTGTTCCTCGAGCTTACGCTGAGCTTCCGTGGAACAATGCAAGAGGCCGCGGACAGTGAGGTCTGAGTGGGAGTGGGGTGGTGAATTAAAGTGACAGGCGACCAGAAGCTCGGGGTCCCCCTTACGGACTGAACGGAGGCGTTCCGCAAAGCGGTCGCCCAATCTGCGTTTGGTCTCGTATAGACCGACATTAGCATCTTGGTTCACTCGATTTGCTTCGTTACTGGTTCACTTCCTCATTTCCCGGCCAACCCGAGACTTTTGAACTGACCGTTCTCTCCTCCCTGACTGATTACACACCACTGTATCCAGGGTTTTATCAATGATCTGTTGGCTGACCCAGGAATTTCTGAATGGGAACAATGTATTTGTTGCATGGCGATACCAACATGGACTTAAACTGAAATTCACAAGGAGAGGTTTCCAGGAAATAGAACAGCTCGCTTATGCCCAAAAAAAATTAGACTTGCATTTTCTATAGAGCGCCTTTCACCACCTCAGGGCGTCCCAAAGCGCTTTACAGCCAATAAAGTATTTTTTTTTTTTTGAAGTGTAGTCACTGTTGTCATGTAGGAAACGCGGCAGCCAATTTGCGCACAGCAAGCTCCCACAAACAGCAATGTGATAAATGACCAGATCATCTGTTTTTAGTGATGTTGGTTGAGGGATAAATATTGGCCACGGGACACTGGGGAGAACTCCCCCAGCTCTTCTTCCAAATAGTGACCGTGGGATCTTTTACATCCACCCGAGAGCGCAGACGGGGTCTCTTTTTAACGTCTCAATTAAAGACAGCACCTCCGACAGTGCGGCGCTCCCTCGGCATTGCACTGGGAGAGTCAGCCTGGATTTCGTGCCCAAGACTCTTTTGTGCCCAGGTGAGGTCCTCTAATCATCCGCAGTGTTTCCATTGTCCCTTCCTGCTTCTCCTGAGAACACGACTCTTTCCCCCCCCCCTGCTCCTGTATGTGGAAGAACTCTGAACACCATGGCCTCACATGCAGGTGGACTGCAGTTTCCGATATGTCCAACAGCACACGATCGCATCCAGACATCATGCAGGGCCCACACCATCACTGCGTAGGCGGATTAAGCCGCTCTGAGATGTTGCTATAATCAGAGCTCCCAGGCTGGGTGACAATCTGCTCCCAACGGTAATTTGCATCCACATCAATCAGGCCGCCCTCGCCCCCACTTGCTGGGCGACAAGTCAGTGCCAGGGCAAGATTCCATGGGCACTGGTCATTCTCCATGCGCAAGTCATAGAGTGATCAAGTTATACAGCACAGGCCGTCAAGCCCCGTCTATTCTAATCCCATTTTCCAGCACTTGGTCCGTAGCCTTGCATGCTATGGCATTTTAAGTGCTCATCTAAATGCTTCTTGAATGTTGTGAGGGTTCCTGCCTCTACCACCCTTTCAGGCAGTGAGTTCCAGATTCCAACCACCCTCTGGGTGAAAAAGTTTTCCCTCAAATCCCCTCTAAACCTCCTGCCCCTTACCTTGAAACTATGCCCCCTGGTTATTGACCCCTCTACTAAGGGGAAAAGTTCCTTTCTATCTACCCTATCTATGCCCCTCATAATTTTGTACACCTCAATCAGGTCCCCCCCTCAGCCTTCTCTGCTCTAAGGAAAACAACCCCAGCCTGTCCAGTCTCTCTTCATAGCTGAAGCGCTCCAGCCCAGGTAACATCCTGGTGAATCTCCTCTGCAACCTCTCCAATGCAATCACATCCTTCCTATAGTGTGGCGACCAGAACATATAGTACTCAGCGAGTGTCGGGAGGGCTAATACGCTTTTGGACGGCATCATCCTGCCCCCGTCCTCCCCTATAGTACACGTACACACGCGCACAGAGCAGCAGTCCATGCATTGGCAACCTTGTCTCATTTTCTCCCCTCTTAGCTCAGAGGCATTGCGACCAACTATATTGCCAACAACCTCTGCCTTATCTCATCGCTTTTTTGGCCGCAGCTCCCAAACCCGTGACCTCTGCCGCCTAGAAGGACAAGAGGCAGCAGGCGCATGGGAACACCACCACCTCCAAGTTCCCCTCCAAGTCACACACCATCCTGACTTAGAAGTATATTGGCCGTTCCTTCATCGTTGTTGGGTCAAAATCCTGAAACTCCCTCCCTAACAGCGCTGTGGGAGCACCTTCACCACATGGACTGCAGAGGTTCAAGGTGGCTCACCACCGCCTTCTCAAGGGGCAATTAGGGAATGGGCAATAAATGCTGGACCTTGGGATTTTGCGACTCTTGTAACTTGGTGCTGCAGCAGTCACCATCCATCCTAGTTCCATTACAACTGACACCAGGCAGGTCATCCACATCAATGTACAATGTGGTCATTTCTCAGTAATCAACAGCAAATCAGCCAATTATCAATCCGACAATTATTAACCTTCTTGCGAGAATATGACTCACGATGAACGCCAGGGTATCAGGTGACCTCGTGAGTTGGTGCCAACTTTAATTCGAAAGACACAACAATTTCGAAATAGGCTGGTGGGAGGGGGGGGGGCGGGGGGGGAGGAGGGGGGGCAGTGTAGGGCCCGGTTCATTCACAGAGAAGGAAAAGGAAATGGATTTGGTTGTGATTTTAGTGGAACGTTTCCAGTCAGCGCGAAGCTGTCATCAACAACACCAAAGAAACGTCGGGAGGGTATTTGGCTACAAGTCGAAGCAAGTCATTCTAATCTTGCATAGCTCAACGGTGAGGTTACACTTGGAAGATGGTGTGCAAACATCCTACCTTTAAAAAGGCCACTGATGCATCAAACAACATTCAGAGAAGTGTAGTAAAGAGAACTCCAGGAATTACATTTCCAGATTCAAAGGAAATAATTGCAAAGATAAATGTGTTTCGATTGGACTTGACGATTCCAACGCACTCCTGGCCGGCCTCCCACGTTCTAACCCTACGTAAACTTGAAGTCATCCAAGACTCGGCTGCCCGTGTCCTAACTCGCACCAAGTCCCGTTCACCCATCACCCCCTGTGCTCGCTGACCTACACTGGCTCCCGGTTAAGCAGCACCTCGATTTCAAAATTCTCATCCCTGTTTTCAAATCCCTCCGTGGCCTCGTCCCTCCCTATCTCTGTAACTTCCTCCAGCCCCACAAGACCTCCCCACCAAGAGATATCTGCGCTCCTCTAACTCTGCCCTCTTGAGGATCCCTGATTATAATCGCTCCACCTTTGGTGGCCGTGCCTTCTGTTGCCGAGGCCCCAAGCTCTGGAATTCCCTGCCTAAACCTCTCTGGCTCGCTACCTCTCTTTCCTCCTTTAAGGCGCTCCTTAAAACCTACCTCTTTGACCAAGCTTTTGGTCACCTGACCTAATTTCTCCTTATGTGGCTCGGTGTCAAATTTTTTGTCTTACAATACTCCTGTGAAGCGCCTTGGGACGTTTTACTACGTTAAAGGCGCTATATAAATACAAGTTGTTGTTGTTGTTGGATAAATGACTGGGGGGGGGGGGTGGGGGGGGCTACATGTTCCAGGTCTTTATAGAGAGAGTGTTGAGAAGCTTCGATAATGTTCATGGGATTGGGATGGTGAGCAGAGAGCAAGGGGACACAGTTAAAATTTAATAGCCATTGGAACAAAAAAGAAAGGAAAAAACTTGCATTTATATAGCGCCTTTCACCACCTCAGAACGTCCCAAAGCGCTTCACAGCCAATGAAGTGCTTTGGAAGTGTAGTCATTGTAATATAGGAAACGTGGCAGCCAGCATTCCCTATAAAAAGGTGCACGGCGCACCTCTCTGCTGGTCCTGCGCAGCCCGGGACTGGCTTTTTGCAATCTAAAGTTAACAGGCCGCACACCCCCCAAAAAAATGAGGGAACTTTGGTGGCAGCCAATTTACGCACAGCAAGCTCCCACACACAGCAACGAGAGAACGACCAGATCATCTGTTTTTAGTGATGTTGGTTGAGGGATAAATATTGGTCCAGGACACCGGGGGGAGGGGGGAAACTCTCACCTGGCTCTTCTTCAAAACCGTGTCCGTGGGATCTTTTATGTCTACCCGAGGGAGCAGACGGGATCTCGGCTTAATGTCTTATGCCAAGACTAGAGACCAGGAAAATGGTTTCTGTAGAGGTGGGGGGGGGGGGCGGGTGGGGAGGGAAACAGTCCTAGCAACAGCAACCTTTGATGCAATTACCCGCTTTAAAAAAAGAGCGCGCACTGGATGTCATAAATCTCATCATCGAGAAACTACCTAGGAAATAACACTGGACGGCCAGCTGGTGGCGCTGTCCAAGGAGTATAAATACTCGGGCGTTGGCCCCAGCTTGCCAGGGACATTTTGTAAGACAAGGGAGCTAGTGGATACAACTAGACCTCCATGTTCTGAAACAAGTTGATTAAAGCCTTGCTTTATACTCAAACCAAGTGCGTAGTGAGTTTAATTACGTCACTGGATAAGTATTACAGATAAAAAGAAAATAAAACACTGCCCGTTTGTCTTTGAGGATCTGGGAGTATTTATGCAGATTTTTCTCAATTGACTAAATACGTGGGGTACAGTCCAAGATAGGGTGGACTTTTCCAAGGCCTAATGATACAACAGGTTTGATCGGGTCTTTTCACATTCCACATATATATAAGATACAGAGGAGTTGCTATCGAGGTTAGCATTTATTGCCCATCACTAGTTGCCCCTTGAGAAGGTGGTGGTGGGTCTTCTTCTTGAACCGCTGCAGTCCGTGCGGTGAAGGTGCTCCCGCAGTGTAGGTAGGGAGTTCCAGGATTTTGACTCATTGTTATCTATCCAACCATGATAACCTACGTTAAAATCAACCCTGAACTGATTCCGCAAGTGATATTTCCACCGCCTCAGTAGCACAGGACTCATGTTCCATATTGTCTGTTTCCACAGCAACAGTTCTCAGACTTTTTGATGTGGGGATTCGCTACAAGTCCGGACACACACCCTTGTTCTAACCTCCAAAATGCAGTGCCAACTACCTAAAGGAAAACAGTGTGCGCTGTAGGGTGAAAAAAGAAGTTTCCTTCTAACCTCATGGAGCTCCTTAATTTTCGCACTCGTTTCCCCTAGCTCTGCCATCACTAAATAGCCTCCGCGCATCCACATTATCTGTGGCGCTCAGCATTTGAAAGCGCTGGATTGTGTCCTCTCTCAATCGTCATTTCGCCACTGGTTGGCTGCGCCGTTGCAGTACTGAGGGAGTGTTGCATTGTCGGAGACTGAGGGAGTGCTGCATTGTCAGCGACTGAGGGAGTGCTGCATTGTCGGAGACTGAGGGAGTGCTGCATTGTCAGAGACTGAGGGAGTGCTGCATTGTCAGAGACTGAGGGAGTGCTGCATTGTCGGAGACTGAGGGAGAGCTGCATTGTGGGAGACTGAGGGAGAGCTGCATTGTCGGAGACTGAGGGAGTGCTGCATTGTCAGAGACCGAGGGAGTGCTGCATTGTCGGGGACCGAGGGAGAGCTGCATTGTCGGAGACTGAGGGAGTGCTGCATTGTGGGAGACTGAGGGAGAGCTGCATTGTCGGAGACTGAGGGAGAGCTGCATTGTCAGAGACTGAGGGAGTGCTGCATTGTGGGAGACTGAGGGAGAGCTGCATTGTCAGAGACTGAGGGAGAGCTGCATTGTCGGAGACTGAGGGAGAGCTGCATTGTCAGGGACTGAGGGAGAGCTGCATTGTCGGAGACTGAGGGAGAGCTGCATTGTCGGGGACCGAGGGAGTGCTGCATTGTCAGGGACTGAGGGAGAGCTGCATTGTCGGAGGCTGAGGGAGAGCTGCATTGTCGGAGACTGAGGGAGAGCTGCATTGTCGGAGGCTGAGAGAGAGCTGCATTGTCGGAGACTGAGGGAGAGCTGCATTGTCGGAGACTGAGGGAGAGCTGCATTGTCGGAGACTGAGGGAGAGCTGCATTGTCGGAGGCTGAGAGAGAGCTGCATTGTCGGAGACTGAGGGAGAGCTGCATTGTCGGAGACTGAGGGAGAGCTGCATTGTCGGAGACTGAGGGAGAGCTGCATTGTCGGAGACTGAGGGAGAGCTGCATTGTCGGAGACCGAGGGAGAGCTGCATTGTCGGGGACCGAGGGAGAGCTGCATTGTCGGAGACTGAGGGAGAGCTGCATTGTCGGAGACTGAGGGAGAGCTGCATTGTCGGAGACTGAGGGAGAGCTGCATTGTCGGAGACCGAGGGAGAGCTGCATTGTCGGGGACCAAGGGAGAGCTGCATTGTCGGAGACTGAGGGAAAGCTGCATTGTCGGAGGCTGAGGGAGAGCTGCATTGTCAGGGACTGAGGGAGAGCTGCATTGTCGGAGGCTGAGGGAGTGCTGCATTGTCGGGGACCGAGGGAGAGCTGCATTGTCGGAGGCTGAGGGAGAGCTGCATTGTCGGAGGCTGAGGGAGAGCTGCATTGTCAGGGACTGAGGGAGAGCTGCATTGTCGGAGACTGAGGGAGTGCTGCATTGTCAGAGGCGCCGTCTTTTGGATGCAAAGCATCGGAGGCCCGGGCTGCCCTCTCGGGTGGACGTAAAAGGTCCCAGGGCACCGTCCGAAGGAGAGTTCTCCCAGCGCCCTGGACAATATTCCACCCTCAGCCATCACTAACACAGATTAACGATGGATATGGAGATGGAGGATCAGCCATGATTGTGTTGAATGGCAGAGCAGGCTCGAAGGGCCGAATGGCCTACTCCTGCTCCTATTTTTCTATGTTTCTATAAAAACTCGTCGTGCATCTCATTTGCAGTTTGTGGGACCTTGCTGTGTTTTCCTACATAAAAATAGGGTTTAAACCTTAAAAATAACGCATTAGCAATGGAGAGCTTTGGGATGTCATGAAAGGCATCATATATAGATGGGGATGGTGGGGGGGGGATCTTAGCTACAAGGACAGGTTGGAGAAGCTGGATTTGTTTTCATTAGAGCAAAGGAGGTTGCAGGGTTGATTTGATCGAGGTGTCCAAGATTAAGATGGGTTTGGATAGGCTAGACGGGGAAAGGCTGTTCCCACTAGTTGATGGTACAAGGACTAGGGGACACAGATTTAAGGTTTTGGGCAAGAGATACAGGGGGGGGGGTGGGGGGACGTGAGGAAAAACTTTTTTTACGCAGCGAGTGGTGAGGACCTGGAACTCGCTGCCGACGGAAGTGGTGGAAGCGGAGACACTCAATGTTTTCAAGCGGAGACTGGATAGGAACTTGAGGGAAATAAACTTGCAGGGCTACGGGGATAGAGCGGGGGAATGGGACTGACTGGATTGCTCTACAGAGAGCCGGCATGGACTCGATGGGCCGAATGGCCTCCTTCGGTGCCATTATGACTCTATGACTAAGTTATTTTTTTCTTTAAATTTGAGGTTTTTTTCTCAGAATGGGGATGGGGGATCCCAGAAGGACAAGGGGCAACAGGCGCATGGGAACACCGCCACCTCCAAGTTCACCTCCAAGTCGCACACCATCCTGACTTGGAAATATATCGTCCGTTCCTTCATCGTTGCTGGGTCAAAATCCTGGAACTCCCTCCCTAACGGCACTGTGGGAGCACCTTCACCACACGGACTGCAGCGGTTCAAGAAGGCGGCTCACCACCACCTTCTCAAGGGGCAATTAGGGGATGGACAATAAACGCTGGGCCTTGACGATGATGACGTAAAAAGGTTTCAGACTACAAATGGCTGCTACTCTTTTTCAAACACCTCTTTCTCCCTCCATCTCCTGCATCGTATTATTTACAGGCTGGCAAATGGGGCAGCAAGAATAAGCAGGAAAGAAAATCTTTTTTTAATTATTTATTCCTGGGATGTGGGCGTCGCTGGCAAGGCTCAGATGCAATCTCCAAGCTCCAAATTCCACCAACAAAGGAAGCCCATACATAGTCAAGGAGTTCGTACATAAACACGGGATTAAAGTAACTAGCTTTTAATCAAGAGCCCTTGAGATGTATTGAGAAGTGTCCCCTACTTGATAGCGTTTTTGATAACTGGGGTTGTTGATAACTGCTTCACATCGATTGAGTATCTTCACCGAACAGCCAATAATCACACAGAATACCTGTTCCACCTTTACATAGAAACATAGAAGATAGGATCAGGAGTATGCCATTCGGCCCCTCGAGCCTGTTCCGCCATTTAATGAGATCATGGCTGATCATCCAAATTCAGTACCTTGTCCCTGCTTTCTCCCCATATCCCTCGATCCCTTTAGCCTTAAGAAATATTAAATATATTCAAGAATGAGTTAGATATAAGTTGGCCTCAACTGCCTTCCGTGGTAGAGAATTCCACAGGTTCACCACTCTCTGGGTGAAGAAATTCCTCCTCATCTCAGTCCTAAATGGCTTACCCCTTATCCTTAGACTGTGACCCCTGGTTCTGGACTCCCCGACCATCGGGAACATCCTTCCTGCATCTAGTCTGTCTAGTCCTGTTAGAACTTTATAAGTTTCAACGAGATCCCCTCTCATTCTTCTAAACTCTGGCGAATATAAGCCCAATCGACCCAATCTCTCCTCATACGTCATTCCTGCCATCCCAGGTATCAGTCTGGTGAATCTTCACTGCACTTTAAGAACGAGCTTGCATTTATATATCGCTTTTCCACCACCTCAGGATGTCCCAAAGTGCTTCATAGTCGCCGAGTTACTTTTGAAGTGCAGCCACTGTTGATACTCGGCAAGCGTGACCCCCAAATCTACACATAGCAAGGTCCCACAAACAGATGAATGGTCAGTTAATCCATAAACTTGGAGCTCATCCAAAACTCTGCTGCCTGCATCCGAACTTGCACCAAGTCCCGCTCATCAGTCCAGCAACACCTCGATTTTAAAATTGTCATCCTTGTTTTCAAATCCCTCCATGGCCTCGCCGCCCCCCCCCTCCCTATCTCCTTCAGCCTGACAACTTCCACTGCCCCCCCCCACCACCCCGGGCCCGAGATCTCAGCGCTCCTCCAAATCTGGCCTCTTGCGCATCCCCAATTTTTAATCGCTCCGCCACTGGCGGCCGTGACTTCAGCTGCCTGGGCCCCTAAGCTCAGGAATTCTCTCCCTAAGCCTCGCTCTCCTTAAAGCTAACTAAAAACAAATACAACCGAGTGGCTCGCTTGGCCATTTGAGAGGGGCAGTTAAGAGTCAACCACCTGGCTGTGGGGGTCTGGAGTCACATATCGGCCAGACCGGGTAAGGACAACAGATTTCCTTCCCTAAAGGATATTAGTGAACCAGATGGGTTTATTATGACAAGCCAATAATTTCATACTCACCATTACCAATACTAGCTTTTTATTCCAGATTTATTTAATTAACTGAATTTAATGCTGCGGTGGGGGGTGGGATTTGAATTTGTGTACTCACGGATGATTAGTCCAGGCCTCTGGATTACTAGTCCGGTAACATAACCACTACACCACCGTTCTCTTACCACTTGAATCAATGAGCTTCCATCACTGAGCCAAGCTGCCACTTTACTGGCGGACGCCAATCCAATTTACAATAATGCTGGACAAGGTGTCTCATCAACTGAGGGAGACCGGCTCAGTTCTGCTACTTTTGGAAACGACTATGGGATAGACTTGGGCTGGAAATCAAGACCAAGCTTAAGGCAGTGGTCTCGTCATCGCCATAGCGGCGAGACTTCGACAGCTCACAGGTGCCACACCAGAGAGCTTGAAAGACCTCTACCTCCAGACAGTCTCCGCTCTGTGTGTGTCAGAAAGGAACGCGCAGAACTGACAGATCAGCGAGGAACCCTGGGAGCAGCTTGCTACAGACAGACTCGGCTGGCAGAAAGCCATTCACCAAGACGGCTGCCACTTTGAGAGAGAGAGAGAGAGAGAGAGAAAGAGAGAGAGAAAGAGAGAGAGAAAGAGAGAGAGAAAGCTTGTCGAAGCTGCACAGGAGGATAAAGAGAGAGAAAATAAAAGAAGAGATGGATTATCTGGGAACCAAAAACGTTAACACCTGTAACCAAAGGCAGATGGGCTTGCCTATTCCTTACCCGACTGCCGGGCCGATACACAAACTCGTGAGCGACGACAAGCCCCCTCAACAATCCAGGCGATGACCTGATCAACATGCCAACCAAACACATGTGCCTCATGCTTCCTGTTTCAATATGCATATCCTTACAGCTACCTACGTTTAAAACCATCTGCCATTCTTCAGCCCATCTGCTAAACTGATCCAATACCAATCTCTGCTACGTCACCCCCCCCTACCCACCTCTCCAACCTCCTCCAGCCCCTACAACCCTCCCGAGATCTCGGCCCTCCTCCCAATTCTGGCCTCTTGCGCATCCCCCCCCCCCCCCGATTTTCATCGCTCCGCCAGTGACGGCCGTGCCTTCAGCTGCCTGGACGCCCAAGCTCTGGTATTCCCTGCTTAAGCCACTCTCTCTCTCCTTCGTTAAGACGTTCCTCAAAACCTACCCTCTTTGACCAGCTTTTTGTCACCTATCCCAATTTACATAGAAGATAGGAGCAGGAGTAGGCCATTCGGCCCCTCGAGCCTGCTCCGCCATTTAATGAGATCATGGCTGATCATCCAAATTCAGTACCCGGTCCCTGCTTTCTCCCCATATCCCTTGATCCCTTTAGCCTTAAGAAATATATCTAACTCCTTCTTGAATATATTTAATGAATTGGCCTCTACTGCCTTTTGTGGTAGAGAATTCCACAGATTCACCACTCTCTGGGTGAAGAAATTCCTCCTCATCTCTGTCCTAAATGGCTTACCCCTTATCCTTAGCCTGTGACCCCTGGTTTTGGACTCCCCCGCCATCGGGAACATCCTTCCTGCATCTAGTCTGTCTAGTCCTGTTAGAATTTTATAAGTTTCAATGAGATCCCCTCTCATTCTTCTAAACTCCAGCGAGTATAAGCCCAATCGACCCAATCTCTCCTCATACGTCATTCCTGCCATCCCAGGTATCAGTCTGGTGAATCTTCGCTGCACTCTCTCCATGGCAAGAACATCCTTCCTCAGATAAGGCGACCAAAACTGCACACAATACTCAAGATGTGGCCTCACCAAGGCCCTGTACAACTGCAGCAAGACATCCTTGTTCCTGTACTCAAACCCTCTCCGTATGTGGCTTGGATAACGCTCCCGTGAAGCGCCTTGGAACGTTTTAGAACATTAACGGTGTTATATCAAAGCAAATTGTTGGCCAACTCACTCAGCGTCATCACTGAATTTTATATCAAATTTAAGAAGTACCATCCCCCCCAAATTGTTTATGACACTCTCCACCGTGAGAAGCACTGAATGTTGAGGGTTATGTCGGCTGCATTTAAGAGGCACGAAGCTGGGTCTGAATTCTCCTATTTGACCCCAGAGGTTGGAAGGTCTAGTTGGAGTAACACTCTGATCCTCGCCAGGCTGACCAGTGCTTGGAGTAACATAAATGTGAAGATACATTCCTCCCATAGTCCCAGTGGCTTCATAAACAGTGCACAGCACAGGAGGCCATTCGGCCCATCGTGCCTGTGCCGGCTCTTTGAAAGAGCTCCCCAATTAGTCCCACTCCCCCCCCCCCCCCCAACCCCCTGCTCTTTCCCCATAGCCCTGCAATTTTTTCCTTTACAAAGTATTTATCCAATTCCCTTATGAAAGTTACTACAGGTAGACTATCCTTTATCTGAACTTCCGAAAACCTCTAAAAACCGAAAGTTTTTTCGTTCAGCGTAAGTCGCGCGCACGACATGACCAGAGTGGCGCACGACTTA
>NC_141014.1:36271900-36432196 GCF_052327205.1 Somniosus microcephalus
GTGTGAGAGAGTGTGTGTGTGCCTGAGTGTGAGGGAGTGTGTGTGCCTGAGTGTGAGAGTGTGTGTGTGCCTGAGTGTGAGAGAGTGTGTGCCTGAGTGTGAGAGTGTGTGTGTGAATGAGTGTGAGAGAGTTGTGTGTGCCTGAGTGTGAGGGAGTGTGTGTGCCTGAGTGTGAGAGTGTGTGTGTGCCTGAGTGTGAGGGAGTGTGTGTGCCTGAGTGTGAGAGTGTGTGTGTGCCTGAGTGTGAGAGGAGTGTGTGTGCCTGAGTGTGAGGGAGTGTGTGTGCCTGAGTGTGAGAGTGTGTGTGTGCCTGAGTGTGAGGGAGTGTGTGTGCCTGAGTGTGAGGGAGTGTGTGTGCCTGAGTGTGAGAGTGTGTGTGTGCCTGAGTGTGAGGGAGTGTGTGTGCCTGAGTGTGAGGGAGTGTGTGTGCCTGAGTTGTGAGAGGAGTGTGTGTGCCTGAGTGTGAGAGAGTGTGTGTGCCTGAGTGTGAGAGAGTGTGTGTGCCTGAGTGTGTGAGAGAGTGTGTGTGCCTGAGTGTGAGAGAGTGTGTGTGCCTGAGTGTGAGAGGAGTGTGTGTGCCTGAGTGTGAGAGAGTGTGTGTGCCTGAGTGTGAGAGAGGTGTGTGTGCCTGAGTGTGAGGGAGTGTGTGTGCCTGAGTGTGAGAGAGTGTGTGTGCCTGAGTGTGAGAGAGTGTGTGTGTGCCTGAGTGTGAGGGAGTGTGTGTGCCTGAGTGTGAGAGGAGTGTGTGTGCCTGAGTGTGAGAGAGTGTGTGCCTGAGTGTGAGAGTGTGTGTGTGCCTGAGTGTGAGAGTGTGTGTGTGCCTGAGTGTGAGGGAGTGTGTGTGCCTGAGTGTGAGAGTGTGTGTGTGCCTGAGTGTGAGGAGTGTGTGTGCCTGAGTGTGAGAGTGTGTGTGCCTGAGTGTGAGAGAGTGTGTGTGCCTGAGTGTGAGGGAGTGTGTGTGCCTGAGTGTGAGAGTGTGTGTGTGCCTGAGTGTGAGGGAGTGTGTGTGCCTGAGTGTGAGGGAGTGTGTGTGCCTGAGTGTGAGAGTGTGTGTGTGCCTGAGTGTGAGAGAGTGTGTGTGCCTGAGTGTGAGGGAGTGTGTGTGCCTGAGTGTGAGAGAGTGTGTGTGCCTGAGTGTGAGGGAGTGTGTGTGCCTGAGTGTGAGAGAGTGTGTGTGCCTGAGTGTGAGAGAGTGTGTGTGCCTGAGTGTGAGAGAGTGTGTGTGCCTGAGTGTGAGAGTGTGTGTGTGCCTGAGTGTGAGGAGTGTGTGTGCCTGAGTGTGAGGAGTGTGTGTGCCTGAGTGTGAGAGTGTGTGTGTGCCTGAGTGTGAGGAGAGTGTGTGTGCCTGAGTGTGAGGGAGTGTGTGTGTGCCTGAGTGTGAGAGTGTGTGTGTGCCTGAGTGTGAGAGGAGTGTGTGTGCCTGAGTGTGAGGAGTGTGTGTGCCTGAGTGTGAGGGAGTGTGTGTGCCTGAGTGTGAGAGTGTGTGTGTGCCTGAGTGTGAGGAGTGTGTGTGTGCCTGAGTGTGAGGGAGTGTGTGTGCCTGAGTGTGAGAGAGTGTGTGTGCCTGAGTGTGAGAGTGTGTGTGTGCCTGAGTGTGAGGGAGTGTGTGTGTGCCTGAGTGTGAGGGAGTGTGTGTGCCTGAGTGTGAGAGTGTGTGTGTGCCTGAGTGTGAGGGAGTGTGTGTGCCTGAGTGTGAGAGGAGTGTGTGTGCCTGAGTGTGAGAGAGTGTGTGTGCCTGAGTGTGAGGAGTGTGTGTGCCTGAGTGTGAGGGAGTGTGTGTGCCTGAGTGTGAGAGAGTGTGTGTGCCTGAGTGTGAGAGAGTGTGTGTGCCTGAGTGTGAGAGAGTGTGTGTGCCTGAGTGTGAGAGAGTGTGTGTGCCTGAGTGTGAGGAGTGTGTGTGTGCCTGAGTGTGAGAGAGTGTGTGTGCCTGAGTGTGAGGGAGTGTGTGTGCCTGAGTGTGAGAGAGTGTGTGTGCCTGAGTGTGAGGGAGTGTGTGTGCCTGAGTGTGAGGAGTGTGTGTGTGCCTGAGTGTGAGAGAGTGTGTGTGCCTGAGTGTGAGGGAGTGTGTGTGCCTGAGTGTGAGAGTGTGTGTGTGCCTGAGTGTGAGAGAGTGTGTGTGCCTGAGTGTGAGGAGTGTGTGTGCCTGAGTGTGAGAGTGTGTGTGTGCCTGAGTGTGAGAGGAGTGTGTGTGCCTGAGTGTGAGAGAGTGTGTGTGCCTGAGTGTGAGGAGTGTGTGTGTGCCTGAGTGTGAGGAGTGTGTGTGCCTGAGTGTGAGAGTGTGTGTGTGCCCTGAGTGTGAGAGAGTGTGTGTGCCTGAGTGTGAGAGTGTGTGTGCCTGAGTGTGAGAGTGTGTGTGTGCCTGAGTGTGAGGGAGTGTGTGTGCCTGAGTGTGAGAGTGTGTGTGTGCCTGAGTGTGAGAGAGTGTGTGTGCCTGAGTGTGAGAGAGTGTGTGTGCCTGAGTGTGAGAGTGTGTGTGTGCCTGAGTGTGAGAGAGTGTGTGTGCCTGAGTGTGAGAGTGTGTGTGTGCCTGAGTGTGAGGAGTGTGTGTGTGCCTGAGTGTGAGGGAGTGTGTGTGCCTGAGTGTGAGGAGTGTGTGTGCCTGAGTGTGAGGAGTGTGTGTGTGCCTGAGTGTGAGGAGTGTGTGTGTGCCTGAGTGTGAGAGAGTGTGTGTGCCTGAGTGTGAGAGAGTGTGTGTGCCTGAGTGTGAGAGAGTGTGTGTGCCTGAGTGTGAGAGAGTGTGTGTGCCTGAGTGTGAGAGTGTGTGTGTGCCTGAGTGTGAGGAGTGTGTGTGTGCCTGAGTGTGAGAGAGTGTGTGTGCCTGAGTGTGAGAGAGTGTGTGTGCCTGAGTGTGAGAGTGTGTGTGTGCCTGAGTGTGAGGGAGTGTGTGTGCCTGAGTGTGAGAGTGTGTGTGTGCCTGAGTGTGAGAGAGTGTGTGCCTGAGTGTGAGAGTGTGTGTGTGCCTGAGTGTGAGAGAGTGTGTGTGCCTGAGTGTGAGGAGTGTGTGTGCCTGAGTGTGAGTGGTGTGTGCCTGAGTGTGAGGAGTGTGTGTGCCTGAGTGTGAGAGTGTGTGTGTGCCTGAGTGTGAGAGTGTGTGTGCTGCTGAGTGTGAGGGAGTGTGTGTGCCTGAGTGTGAGAGTGTGTGTGTGCCTGAGTGTGAGAGAGTGTGTGTGCCTGAGTGTGAGGAGTGTGTGTGCCTGAGTGTGAGGAGTGTGTGTGTGCCTGAGTGTGAGGAGTGTGTGTGTGCCTGAGTGTGAGAGGAGTGTGTGTGCCTGAGTGTGAGAGAGTGTGTGTGCCTGAGTGTGAGAGAGTGTGTGTGCCTGAGTGTGAGAGAGTGTGTGTGCCTGAGTGTGAGAGAGTGTGTGTGCCTGAGTGTGAGAGTGTGTGTGTGCCTGAGTGTGAGAGAGTGTGTGTGTGCCTGAGTGTGAGGGAGTGTGTGTGCCTGAGTGTGAGAGTGTGTGTGTGCCTGAGTGTGAGGAGAGTGTGTGTGCCTGAGTGTGAGGGAGTGTGTGTGCCTGAGTGTGAGAGTGTGTGTGTGCCTGAGTGTGAGAGAGTGTGTGTGCCTGAGTGTGAGAGGTGTGTGTGCCTGAGTGTGAGAGAGTGTGTGTGTGCCTGAGTGTGAGGGAGTGTGTGTGCCTGAGTGTGAGAGTGTGTGTGTGCCTGAGTGTGAGGAGTGTGTGTGCCTGAGTGTGAGAGTGTGTGTGTGCCTGAGTGTGAGAGAGTGTGTGTGCCTGAGTGTGAGGAGTGTGTGTGCCTGAGTGTGAGAGTGTGTGTGTGCCTGAGTGTGAGGGAGTGTGTGTGCCTGAGTGTGAGGGAGTGTGTGTGCCTGAGTGTGAGAGAGTGTGTGTGCCTGAGTGTGAGGAGTGTGTGTGCCTGAGTGTGAGGGAGTGTGTGTGCCTGAGTGTGAGAGAGTGTGTGTGCCTGAGTGTGAGAGAGTGTGTGTGCCTGAGTGTGAGGGAGTGTGTGTGCCTGAGTGTGAGAGAGTGTGTGTGCCTGAGTGTGAGAGTGTGTGTGCCTGAGTGTGAGAGAGTGTGTGTGCCTGAGTGTGAGGAGTGTGTGTGCCTGAGTGTGAGGAGTGTGTGTGCCTGAGTGTGAGAGTGTGTGTGTGCCTGAGTGTGAGGGAGTGTGTGTGCCTGAGTGTGAGAGAGTGTGTGTGCCTGAGTGTGAGAGTGTGTGTGTGCCTGAGTGTGAGGGAGTGTGTGTGCCTGAGTGTGAGAGTGTGTGTGCCTGAGTGTGAGGGAGTGTGTGTGCCTGAGTGTGAGAGTGTGTGTGTGCCTGAGTGTGAGAGTGTGTGTGTGCCTGAGTGTGAGGGAGTGTGTGTGCCTGAGTGTGAGAGTGTGTGTGTGCCTGAGTGTGAGGGAGTGTGTGTGCCTGAGTGTGAGAGAGTGTGTGTGCCTGAGTGTGAGAGTGTGTGTGTGCCTGAGTGTGAGGAGTGTGTGTGCCTGAGTGTGAGAGGAGTGTGTGTGCCTGAGTGTGAGAGAGTGTGTGTGCCTGAGTGTGAGAGTGTGTGTGTGCCTGAGTGTGAGAGAGTGTGTGTGCCTGAGTGTGAGAGAGTGTGTGTGCCTGAGTGTGAGGGAGTGTGTGTGCCTGAGTGTGAGAGTGTGTGTGTGCCTGAGTGTGAGGAGTGTGTGTGCCTGAGTGTGAGAGAGTGTGTGTGCCTGAGTGTGAGAGTGTGTGTGTGCCTGAGTGTGAGGGAGTGTGTGTGCCTGAGTGTGAGAGAGTGTGTGTGCCTGAGTGTGAGAGAGTGTGTGTGCCTGAGTGTGAGAGTGTGTGTGTGCCTGAGTGTGAGGAGTGTGTGTGCCTGAGTGTGAGAGAGTGTGTGTGCCTGAGTGTGAGGAGTGTGTGTGTGCCTGAGTGTGAGAGAGTGTGTGTGCCTGAGTGTGAGAGTGTGTGTGTGCCTGAGTGTGAGAGAGTGTGTGTGCCTGAGTGTGAGAGTGTGTGTGTGCCTGAGTGTGAGAGTGTGTGTGTGCCTGAGTGTGAGAGAGTGTGTGTGCCTGAGTGTGAGAGTGTGTGTGTGCCTGAGTGTGAGAGAGTGTGTGTGCCTGAGTGTGAGGGAGTGTGTGTGCCTGAGTGTGAGAGAGTGTGTGTGCCTGAGTGTGAGAGTGTGTGTGTGCCTGAGTGTGAGGGAGTGTGTGTGCCTGAGTGTGAGAGAGTGTGTGTGCCTGAGTGTGAGAGAGTGTGTGTGCCTGAGTGTGAGAGGAGTGTGTGTGCCTGAGTGTGAGAGTGTGTGTGTGCCTGAGTGTGAGAGTGTGTGTGTGCCTGAGTGTGAGAGGAGTGTGTGTGCCTGAGTGTGAGAGTGTGTGTGTGCCTGAGTGTGAGAGAGTGTGTGTGCCTGAGTGTGAGGGAGTGTGTGTGCCTGAGTGTGAGAGAGTGTGTGTGCCTGAGTGTGAGAGGAGTGTGTGTGCCTGAGTGTGAGAGAGTGTGTGTGCCTGAGTGTGAGAGAGTGTGTGTGCCTGAGTGTGAGGGAGTGTGTGTGCCTGAGTGTGAGAGTGTGTGTGTGCCTGAGTGTGAGAGGAGTGTGTGTGCCTGAGTGTGAGAGAGTGTGTGTGCCTGAGTGTGAGAGAGTGTGTGTGCCTGAGTGTGAGAGTGTGTGTGTGCCTGAGTGTGAGGGAGTGTGTGTGCCTGAGTGTGAGAGTGTGTGTGTGCCTGAGTGTGAGGGAGTGTGTGTGCCTGAGTGTGAGAGAGTGTGTGTGCCTGAGTGTGAGAGTGTGTGTGTGCCTGAGTGTGAGAGAGTGTGTGTGCCTGAGTGTGAGAGAGTGTGTGTGCCTGAGTGTGAGAGTGTGTGTGTGCCTGAGTGTGAGGGAGTGTGTGTGCCTGAGTGTGAGAGAGTGTGTGTGCCTGAGTGTGAGAGTGTGTGTGTGCCTGAGTGTGAGAGGAGTGTGTGTGCCTGAGTGTGAGAGTGTGTGTGTGCCTGAGTGTGAGAGTGTGTGTGCCTGAGTGTGAGAGTGTGTGTGTGCCTGAGTGTGAGGGAGTGTGTGTGCCTGAGTGTGAGAGTGTGTGTGTGCCTGAGTGTGAGGGAGTGTGTGTGCCTGAGTGTGAGAGTGTGTGTGTGCCTGAGTGTGAGAGTGTGTGTGTGCCTGAGTGTGAGAGTGTGTGTGCCTGAGTGTGAGAGTGTGTGTGTGCCTGAGTGTGAGAGAGTGTGTGTGCCTGAGTGTGAGAGTGTGTGTGTGCCTGAGTGTGAGAGTGTGTGTGTGCCTGAGTGTGAGGGAGTGTGTGTGCCTGAGTGTGAGAGTGTGTGTGTGCCTGAGTGTGAGAGTGTGTGTGTGCCTGAGTGTGAGAGAGTGTGTGTGCCTGAGTGTGAGAGTGTGTGTGTGCCTGAGTGTGAGAGTGTGTGTGTGCCTGAGTGTGAGGGAGTGTGTGTGCCTGAGTGTGAGAGAGTGTGTGTGCCTGAGTGTGAGAGAGTGTGTGTGCCTGAGTGTGAGAGTGTGTGTGTGCCTGAGTGTGAGAGTGTGTGTGTGCCTGAGTGTGAGAGAGTGTGTGTGCCTGAGTGTGAGAGTGTGTGTGTGCCTGAGTGTGAGAGAGTGTGTGTGCCTGAGTGTGAGAGAGTGTGTGTGCCTGAGTGTGAGAGAGTGTGTGTGCCTGAGTGTGAGAGTGTGTGTGTGCCTGAGTGTGAGAGTGTGTGTGTGCCTGAGTGTGAGAGAGTGTGTGTGCCTGAGTGTGAGAGAGTGTGTGTGCCTGAGTGTGAGAGAGTGTGTGTGCCTGAGTGTGAGAGTGTGTGTGTGCCTGAGTGTGAGGGAGTGTGTGTGCCTGAGTGTGAGAGAGTGTGTGTGCCTGAGTGTGAGAGTGTGTGTGTGCCTGAGTGTGAGAGTGTGTGTGTGCCTGAGTGTGAGAGTGTGTGTGTGTGCCTGAGTGTGAGGGAGTGTGTGTGCCTGAGTGTGAGAGTGTGTGTGTGCCTGAGTGTGAGAGTGTGTGTGTGCCTGAGTGTGAGAGTGTGTGTGTGCCTGAGTGTGAGGAGTGTGTGTGTGCCTGAGTGTGAGAGTGTGTGTGTGCCTGAGTGTGAGAGTGTGTGTGCCTGAGTGTGAGAGAGTGTGTGTGCCTGAGTGTGAGAGAGTGTGTGTGCCTGAGTGTGAGAGAGTGTGTGTGCCTGAGTGTGAGAGTGTGTGTGTGCCTGAGTGTGAGGGAGTGTGTGTGCCTGAGTGTGAGAGTGTGTGTGTGCCTGAGTGTGAGAGTGTGTGTGTGCCTGAGTGTGAGAGTGTGTGTGTGCCTGAGTGTGAGAGTGTGTGTGTGCCTGAGTGTGAGGGAGTGTGTGTGCCTGAGTGTGAGAGAGTGTGTGTGCCTGAGTGTGAGAGTGTGTGTGTGCCTGAGTGTGAGGAGTGTGTGTGCCTGAGTGTGAGAGTGTGTGTGTGCCTGAGTGTGAGGGAGTGTGTGTGCCTGAGTGTGAGAGAGTGTGTGTGCCTGAGTGTGAGGAGTGTGTGTGCCTGAGTGTGAGGGAGTGTGTGTGCCTGAGTGTGAGAGTGTGTGTGCCTGAGTGTGAGAGTGTGTGTGCCTGAGTGTGAGGGAGTGTGTGTGCCTGAGTGAGAGAGTGTGTGTGTGCCTGAGTGTGAGGGAGTGTGTGTGCCTGAGTGTGAGGGAGTGTGTGTGCCTGAGTGTGAGAGAGTGTGTGTGCCTGAGTGTGAGAGTGTGTGTGTGCCTGAGTGTGAGGGAGTGTGTGTGCCTGAGTGTGAGAGTGTGTGTGTGCCTGAGTGTGAGGGAGTGTGTGTGCCTGAGTGTGAGAGTGTGTGTGTGCCTGAGTGTGAGAGTGTGTGTGTGCCTGAGTGTGAGAGTGTGTGTGTGCCTGAGTGTGAGAGTGTGTGTGTGCCTGAGTGTGAGAGTGTGTGTGTGCCTGAGTGTGAGGGAGTGTGTGTGCCTGAGTGTGAGAGTGTGTGTGTGCCTGAGTGAGAGAGTGTGTGTGTGCCTGAGTGTGAGGAGTGTGTGTGTGCCTGAGTGTGAGAGTGTGTGTGTGCCTGAGTGTGAGGGAGTGTGTGTGCCTGAGTGTGAGAGTGTGTGTGTGCCTGAGTGTGAGGGAGTGTGTGTGCCTGAGTGTGAGGGAGTGTGTGTGCCTGAGTGTGAGAGAGTGTGTGTGCCTGAGTGTGAGGGAGTGTGTGTGTGCCTGAGTGTGAGGGAGTGTGTGTGCCTGAGTGTTGAGAGTGTGTGTGTGCCTGAGTGTGAGAGTGTGTGTGTGCCTGAGTGTGAGGGAGTGTGTGTGCCTGAGTGTGAGAGTGTGTGTGTGCCTGAGTGTGAGAGAGTGTGTGTGTGCCTGAGTGTGAGGGAGTGTGTGTGCCTGAGTGTGAGAGAGTGTGTGTGCCTGAGTGTGAGAGTGTGTGTGTGCCTGAGTGTGAGAGTGTGTGTGTGCCTGAGTGTGAGAGTGTGTGTGTGCCTGAGTGTGAGAGTGTGTGTGTGCCTGAGTGTGAGAGAGTGTGTGTGCCTGAGTGTGAGAGAGTGTGTGTGCCTGAGTGTGAGAGTGTGTGTGTGCCTGAGTGTGAGAGTGTGTGTGTGCCTGAGTGTGAGGGAGTGTGTGTGCCTGAGTGTGAGAGTGTGTGTATGCCTGAGTGTGAGAGTGTGTGTGTGCCTGAGTGTGAGGGAGTGTGTGTGCCTGAGTGTGAGAGAGTGTGTGTGCCTGAGTGTGAGAGTGTGTGTGTGCCTGAGTGTGAGGGAGTGTGTGTGCCTGAGTGTGAGAGAGTGTGTGTGCCTGAGTGTGAGGGAGTGTGTGTGCCTGAGTGTGAGAGAGTGTGTGTGCCTGAGTGTGAGAGTGTGTGTGTGCCTGACTGTGAGAGAGTGTGTGTGCCTGACTGTGAGAGAGTGTGTGTGCCTGAGTGTGAGAGTGTGTGTGTGCCTGAGTGTGAGGGAGTGTGTGTGCCTGAGTGTGAGAGTGTGTGTGTGCCTGAGTGTGAGGGAGTGTGTGTGCCTGAGTGTGAGAGAGTGTGTGTGCCTGAGTGTGAGAGTGTGTGTGTGCCTGAGTGTGAGGGAGTGTGTGTGCCTGAGTGTGAGAGAGTGTGTGTGCCTGAGTGTGAGAGTGTGTGTGTGCCTGAGTGTGAGGGAGTGTGTGTGCCTGAGTGTGAGAGAGTGTGTGTGCCTGAGTGTGAGAGTGTGTGTGTGCCTGAGTGTGAGGGAGTGTGTGTGCCTGAGTGTGAGAGTGTGTGTGCCTGAGTGTGAGAGTGTGTGTGCCTGAGTGTGAGAGTGTGTGTGTGCCTGAGTGTGAGGGAGTGTGTGTGCCTGAGTGTGAGAGTGTGTGTGTGCCTGAGTGTGAGGGAGTGTGTGTGCCTGAGTGTGAGAGTGTGTGTGTGCCTGAGTGTGAGGGAGTGTGTGTGCCTGAGTGTGAGAGTGTGTGTGTGCCTGAGTGTGAGGGAGTGTGTGTGCCTGAGTGTGAGAGTGTGTGTGTGCCTGAGTGTGAGAGTGTGTGTGTGCCTGAGTGTGAGAGTGTGTGTGTGCCTGAGTGTGAGAGTGTGTGTGTGCCTGAGTGTGAGAGAGTGTGTGTGCCTGAGTGTGAGAGTGTGTGTGTGCCTGAGTGTGAGAGTGTGTGTGTGCCTGAGTGTGAGGGAGTGTGTGTGCCTGAGTGTGAGAGAGTGTGTGTGCCTGAGTGTGAGAGTGTGTGTGCCTGAGTGTGAGAGAGTGTGTGTGCCTGAGTGTGAGAGTGTGTGTGTGCCTGAGTGAGAGAGTGTGTGTGTGCCTGAGTGTGAGGGAGTGTGTGTGCCTGAGTGTGAGGGAGTGTGTGTGCCTGAGTGTGAGGGAGTGTGTGTGCCTGAGTGAGAGAGTGTGTGTGTGCCTGAGTGTGAGAGTGTGTGTGTGCCTGAGTGTGAGAGAGTGTGTGTGCCTGAGTGAGAGAGTGTGTGTGTGCCTGAGTGTGAGAGAGTGTGTGTGTGCCTGAGTGTGAGAGAGTGTGTGTGCCTGAATGTGAGAGAGTGTGTGTGCCTGAGTGAGAGAGAGTGTGTGTGCCTGAGTGAGAGAGTGTGTGTGTGCCTGAGTGTGAGAGAGTGTGTGTGCCTGAGTGAGAGAGTGTGTGTGTGCCTGAGTGTGAGAGAGTGTGTGTGCCTGAGTGAGAGAGTGTGTGTGTGCCTGAGTGTGAGGGAGTGTGTGTGCCTGAGTGTGAGAGTGTGTGTGTGCCTGAGTGAGAGAGTGTGTGTGTGCCTGAGTGTGAGAGTGTGTGTGTGCCTGAGTGTGAGAGTGTGTGTGTGTGCCTGAGTGTGAGGGAGTGTGTGTGCCTGAGTGTGAGAGTGTGTGTGTGCCTGAGTGTGAGAGTGTGTGTGTGCCTGAGTGTGAGAGTGTGTGTG
Organism: Somniosus microcephalus; assembly: GCF_052327205.1. Taxonomy (NCBI): domain Eukaryota; kingdom Metazoa; phylum Chordata; class Chondrichthyes; order Squaliformes; family Somniosidae; genus Somniosus; species Somniosus microcephalus. Next base: position 36,282,145 of record NC_141014.1, read on the forward strand.
TGGAGGTGGGTGTTGGAGTGTGGGGTGCTGTGTGTGTGCCTGAGTGTGAGGGAGTGTGTGTGTGCCTGAGTGTGAGAGTGTGTGTGTGCCTGAGTGTGAGAGTGTGTGTGCCTGAGTGTGAGGGAGTGTGTGTGCCTGAGTGTGAGAGAGTGTGTGTGCCTGAGTGTGAGAGAGTGTGTGTGCCTGAGTGTGAGAGTGTGTGTGTGCCTGAGTGTGAGGGAGTGTGTGTGCCTGAGTGAGAGAGTGTGTGTGTGCCTGAGTGTGAGAGTGTGTGTGTGCCTGAGTGTGAGGGAGTGTGTGTGCCTGAGTGAGAGAGTGTGTGTGTGCCTGAGTGTGAGGGAGTGTGTGTGCCTGAGTGTGAGAGAGTGTGTGTGCCTGAGTGTGAGAGAGTGTTTGTGCCTGAGTGTGAGGGAGTGTGTGTGCCTGAGTGTGAGAGAGTGTGTGTGCCTGAGTGTGAGGGAGTGTGTGTGCCTGAGTGTGAGAGAGTGTGTGTGCCTGAGTGTGAGTGTGTGTGTGCCTGAGTGTGAGGGAGTGTGTGTGCCTGAGTGTGAGAGTGTGTGTGCCTGAGTGTGAGAGTGTGTGTGTGCCTGAGTGTGAGGGAGTGTGTGTGCCTGAGTGAGAGAGTGTGTGTGTGCCTGAGTGTGAGGGAGTGTGTGTGCCTGACTGTGAGAGAGTGTGTGTGCCTGAGTGTGAGAGAGTGTGTGTGCCTGAGTGTGAGAGTGTGTGTGTGCCTGAGTGTGAGGGAGTGTGTATGTGCCTGAGTGTGAGAGTGTGTGTGTGCCTGAGTGTGAGGGAGTGTGTGTGCCTGAGTGTGAGAGTGTGTGTGTGCCTGACTGTGAGAGTGTGTGTGTGCCTGAGTGTGAGAGTGTGTGTGTGCCTGACTGTGAGAGTGTGTGTGTGCCTGAGTGTGAGAGTGTGTGTGTGCCTGAGTGTGAGGGAGTGTGTGTGCCTGAGTGTGAGAGTGTGTGTGTGCCTGAGTGAGAGAGTGTGTGTGTGCCCGAGTGTGAGGGAGTGTGTGTGCCTGAGTGTGAGAGTGTGTGTGTGCCTGAGTGTGAGGGAGTGTGTGTGCCTGAGTGAGAGAGTGTGTGTGTGCCTGAGTGTGAGGGAGTGTGTGTGCCTGAGTGTGAGGGAGTGTGTGTGCCTGAGTGAGAGAGAGTGTGTGTGCCTGAGTGTGAGGGAGTGTGTGTGTGCCTGAGTGTGAGGGAGTGTGTGTGCCTGAGTGTGAGAGTGTGTGTGTGCCTGAGTGTGAGAGTGTGTGTGCCTGAGTGTGAGGGAGTGTGTGTGCCTGAGTGTGAGAGTGTGTGTGTGCCTGAGTGTGAGAGAGTGTGTGTGTGCCTGAGTGTGAGGGAGTGTGTGTGCCTGAGTGTGAGAGAGTGTGTGTGCCTGAGTGTGAGAGTGTGTGTGTGCCTGAGTGTGAGAGTGTGTGTGTGCCTGAGTGTGAGAGTGTGTGTGTGCCTGAGTGTGAGAGTGTGTGTGTGCCTGAGTGTGAGAGAGTGTGTGTGCCTGACTGTGAGAGAGTGTGTGTGCCTGAGTGTGAGAGTGTGTGTGTGCCTGACTGTGAGAGTGTGTGTGTGCCTGAGTGTGAGGGAGTGTGTGTGCCTGAGTGTGAGAGTGTGTGTGTGCCTGAGTGTGAGAGTGTGTGTGTGCCTGAGTGTGAGAGTGTGTGTGTGCCTGAGTGTGAGAGAGTGAGTGTGCCTGAGTGTGAGGGAGTGTGTGTGCCTGAGTGTGAGAGAGTGTGTGTGCCTGAGTGTGAGAGAGTGTGTGTGTGCCTGAATGTGAGAGAGTGTGTGTGTGCCTGAGTGTGAGAGTGTGTGTGTGCCTGACTGTGAGAGTGTGTGTGTGCCTGAGTGTGAGGGAGTGTGTGTGCCTGAGTGTGAGAGTGTGTGTGTGCCTGAGTGTGAGAGTGTGTGTGCCTGAGTGTGAGGGAGTGTGTGTGCCTGACTGTGAGAGTGTGTGTGTGCCTGAGTGTGAGAGAGTGTGTGTGCCTGAATGTGTGAGGGAGTGTGTGTGCCTGACTGTGAGAGTGTGTGTGTGCCTGAGTGTGAGAGAGTGTGTGTGCCTGAATGTGTGAGGGAGTGTGTGTGCCTGAGTGTGAGAGAGTGTGTGTGTGCCTGAGTGTGAGAGTGCGTGTGTACATGTGTGTCTGAGTATATTTCACGACCTCAGGACGTCCCAAAGCGCTTTACAGCCAATTAAGTACTTTGTGAAGTGTAGTCACCGTTGTAATGTAGGAATGTGTGCGTGTGAGTACATGAGCGTACATGTGTGAGTGTGTGCGTATGACTGTGTGTGTGTTTGTGTGTGTGTGTGTGTGTGTGTGTCTGAGTACATGTGAGAGTGTGAGTGTGTTACCAGGTGAGATCAGAATTATGCTTGGCTGTGAAGGCCGCCATTTTTATTTTGCGGCCAATTGTCTAACCTGTAGGCTCTGACTGCTTGTTGGGGTGCAGTTCTGCACTCTCTGGTACCTCACCCCAGTGGCCATTTTAGTCTGTGGCCCTAGCCTGCGAGTGTCAGTGAGCTAATTAAATCACAGGCAAGCCCGAACCTGTCCTCACTCAATGTCCACAAGACCACTATTCCAGCAGAGGCTTTTTTTATGATTAGCAATCACGGTTATTTTTCTGCTGCTGGCCCATAAATGACCGCAAGTTTTCACAACTTTCCATGGTTGTTCCTCTGTTGTGAGGTTGCTAGCCCAGTAGCCTAACCCGCTAGGCTATCTCTTTGTCTGATGTGCCTCAATAATTCCGAGACTCGAAGGTAGCAGAACAAAACAAGGCTTTTATTAACTTAGAACGAAACACGTAAGCGAGAGAGATGTCGTCCTTCTGGAGATTGGGGCTAGACTGAAGCTAGCTTACAAACGGGGCCAGGTATGGGCGGAGCCCTACACACAGCACATTCCAGCACATTCCAGTATACAATACAGCACATTCCAGTACACAATACAATGAGGTCTGGGGGAAGGGAAATGACACTGAAACCGATCTCAGTCACAGGCAGTGATGAATGGAAATATTTCATCACATTCACCCCTTCTATTGATTTAGTCTGTTCGGGGGTTTGATAGTCCTCTGCGACCGACGTGGCTGTTGCGGTGCCGCGGGTGTCGGCTGGGTGTCCCCGGTAGCCTCCTGGGTCTCTGCCGGGGGTACCGCCAGGGTTGTTGAAGGGGTAGTTGGTGGGGGTGCCGTTGGTCGGTGTTCTTCCGGGGGTGATGAAAGAGTAGTGGGTGGGTAAGAGTTGCTGTGATCGTCGTTGCCGCTATTGCCGTGGTTGTTGTCGATGCCAGCTGGGGCGATGTCTTTTATGGACACGGTGTCCTCCCTTCCGTCGGCGTGCCGGACATATGCGTATTGGGGGTTGGCGTGGAGTAGGTGTACTGGCTCCACGAGAGGGTCCGTCTTGTGGCCCCTCACATGCCTTCGCACGAGTACCGGACCTGGGGTGGAGAGCCATGACGGCATGGATACGCCCGAGGTGGATTTCCGGGGAAAGACAAAATTCGTTCATGAGGCGTGGTATTAGTGGCCGTACACAATAGCGACCGTATCGAATGGAGCACATCCGAGAGGACTTCCTGCCAGCGGGAGATAGGGAGGCCCTTGGTCCTTAGAGCTAGAGTGACTGCTTTCCATACTGTCCCGTTCTCTCGCTCCACTTGGCCGTTACCCCGGGGGTTGTAGCTGGTGGTACGGCTCGTGGCGATCCCCCTGGACAGCATGTACTGGCGTAGCTCTTCACTCATGAAGGACGCCCCCCTATCCGTATGGATGTAGCTCGGCATACCGAACAGGCAGAACAGGCTGTTGAGGCATTTAATGACCGTGGCGCTGGTCATGTCTGGGCAGGGGAAGGCGAATGGGAACCGGGAGTATTCGTCCACAATGTTCAGGAAGTAAACATTGCGGTCGACGGACGGGAGGGGGCCCTTGAAATCTAAGCTGAGCCACTCAAAGGGCCGTGTAGCTTTGATTAAGTGGGCTCTATCTGGGCGGTAGAACCGAGGCTTGCACTCAGCGCAAGTGCGGCAGTTCCTGGTCAGGGACCGAACTTCCTCAATCGAGTAGGGTAAGTTACGGGACTTTATGAAGTGGAACAGCCGCGCGACCCCTGGGTGGCAGAGGTCGTTGTGGAGGGTCTGTAGCCAATCCCCGGTGGCGCTGGCACACATCCCTCGTGAGAGGGCGTCAGGGGATTCGTTAAGGGCCCCTGGCCGGTAAATGATGTCGTACTCGAAGGTGGAGAGCTCGATCCGCCACCTAAGAATCTTATCATTTTTAATCTTCCCCCTCTGTTTATTATTGAACATAAACGCTACCGACCGTTGGTCGGTAAGTAGGGTGAAGCGTTTGCCGGCTAGGTAGTGGCGCCAGTGGCGCACTGCCTCCACGATGGCTTGGGCCTCCTTTTCCACGGAGGAGTGTCTGATCTCGGGCCCTTGGAGGGTCCGCGAGAAGAAAGCTACGGGCCGCCCCGCCTGGTTGAGGGTGGCCGCCAAGGCGAAGTCAGACGCATCACTTTCCACTTGAAATGGAGTGTTCTCGTCCACTGCCTGTAGCGTGGCCCGCTCAATATCCTGCTTAATGCTTTTGAAGGCGGCGTGGGCCTCAGCAGAGAGCGGGAAAGAGGATGCTTTCAAGAGGGGGCGGGCTTTGTCGGAGTAGTTGGGGACCCATTGGGAATAATAAGAAAATAACCCCAGGCATCTTTTCAGGGCTTTGGGAGTGTTGGGCAGGGGCAGCTCCCGTAGGGGGCGCAATCGGTCGGGGTCTGGTCCGATTTCCCCATTCTCCACCACGCTGCCTAGTATGCAGAGGCGCGTGGTGTTGTAAACGCACTTGTCCTCGTTGTAGGTGAGGTTGAGTTTTTGTGCGGTTTTCAGGAACCTCTCGAGGTTCGAGTCGTGATCCTGCTGGTTGTGACCGCAGATGGTGACGTTGTCGAGGTAGGGGAAGGTTGCCTGCAAGTGGTGGTCATCGACCATGCGGTCCATCTCCCTCTGGAAGACCGAGACCCCATTCGTCACCCCAAAGGGGACTCTGAGGAATTGGTAGAGGCGTCCGTTCGCCTCGAAGGCGGTGTACGGGCGGTCCTCTGGTCTGATAGGGAGCTGGTGGTACGCTGACTTGAGGTCAATGGTGGAGAACACCCGGTATTGGGCGATTTGGTTCACCATTTCTGATATGCGGGGTAGCGGGTAGGCGTCTAGTAGGGTGTACCTGTTGATTGTTTGACTATAGTCGATCACCATCCGTTTCTTCTCGCTACCCCTTACCACTACCACTTGGGCGCGCCACGGGCTGTTGCTGCGTTCAATAATGCGCTCTTTCAGGAGCCTGTCTACCTCGGTCGCGATAAACCGCCTGTCCTCCCAGCTGTACCTCCTGCTTTTGGTCGCTATTGGCCGGCAGTTAGGGGTAAGGTTCGCGAATAGCGAAGGCGGCTTTACCTTCAGGGTAGCCAGACCGCACACTGTGAGGGGCGGCTGGGACCCACCGTACTTGAGCGTGATGCTTTGGTGGTTGCACTGGAAATCCAGGCCCAAGATCACGCTCGCACATAGGTTCTTCATGATTAATACTTTAAAATTATCATATACAGTTCCGTTAACGCACAATTGTACCGTGCAGTAACCCAGAATGGTCGATGTCTGGGTTTTGTCAGCCATAGAGATGGTACCCTGAGTAGGGACCACCTTTAGGGAGAGTTGTTGTGCCAGTTCTGGGTGGATAAAGCTCTCCGTGCTTCCACTGTCAATTAAGCATTTAACCCAGCACCCGTTTACCTCGATGTCCACCATTGATCTGGATAGCGGGTGCGGCCTGGTCTGGTCCACTGTGACCGATGCCACTGTAGGGCCCTGATCGATACAAGATGGCGTCCACGCTGTCTGCTCACAAGATGGCGGACCCCACGAGGTCGGGCAAGATGGCGTCCAAGATGGCCGCTCCCACGGCGCACACGCGGCGGTGGCGGGTTTTCCGGCGGGGTTCCCTCTGCACACCTTCCCGAAGTGCCCCTTCTTACCGCACTTAAAGCAGGTGGTGCCTTTCGCTGGGCACAGGTTTCTGGTGTGCTTTGGCTGCCCGCAGAAGTAGCAGTTGGGTCCCTGACGCGTCGCGGCTGTCATAGGGCTTCTGGGGGGAGAGCGGGGCCCAGCCGGTGTCGGGCTGTCGGGCGGGGAAGATGCCTTCCAAGGTGGCGGCGCCCTCGGTGCACACATGGCGGCGTGGACGGCGCGGGCTGAAGAGTAGGCGTCCGAGTTTCTCTGGGCCACATCCAGGGATCGCGCGGTGTCCGCAGCCTGTTTCAGGTCCAACCCCGTTTTTTCCAGCAGTCTTTGCCGGATGTAAGTGGAGCTGAGGCCTGTGATGAAGGCATCGCGAACAAGCTCGTCAGTGTACACCGCGGCTTTTACATCTCGGCACTTGCAGTCTTTGCCAAGCATTTTCAGGGTGCTTAGGAACTCCTCCACCGATTCCCCAGGTCGCTGTGCGCGGGTGGCGAGCAGGTGCCTAGCATACACCTCATTCGTAGGCTGCTGGTAATGCGCCTTTAAGATGTTGCAGGCGGCCAGGTACGTCTCGGCGTCTTGGATGAGGGGGTAAACCCGGTGGCTTACCCAATTCCGCAGAATTCCGAGTCTCATCCTCGCAGCATCCGTAGCGTCTTTGACGGCTGCGGAATTGTCCAGGAAGAATTCCATACACTCAAACCAGTGTCCGAAGCGTGCTGATGCGTCCGGAGCATGTTGATCCAAATCCAAACGTTCGGGTTTCAGGAGTTGATCCATAGTGTTGAAAAAATAAGTTAATAAAATTGATGTGCCTCAATAATTCCGAGACTCGAAGGTAGCAGAACAAAACAAGGCTTTTATTAACTTAGAACGAAACACGTAAGCGAGAGAGATGTCGTCCTTCTGGAGATTGGGGCTAGACTGAAGCTAGCTTACAAACGGGGCCAGGTATGGGCGGAGCCCTACACACAGCACATTCCAGCACATTCCAGTATACAATACAGCACATTCCAGTACACAATACAATGAGGTCTGGGGGAAGGGAAATGACACTGAAACCGATCTCAGTCACAGGCAGTGATGAATGGAAATATTTCATCACATTGTCCATGCATTTAGTCACATAATTCTCCTCCGAACTCAGTGTCCCAGCCGCTTTGACGTATATACCTTGGGGGTGTTTAGTCAGGTTAAATATCAGCCGACCTCAAAATTATGAAGAGTAGATCGGGAAAAACTGTTTCCACTGGCAGGAGGGTCGGTAACCAGAGGACACAGATTTCAGATAATTGGCAAAAGAAGCAGAGGCGAGATGAGGAGAATTAATTTTAACAACAGAAAATGCTGGAAAAACTCAGCAGGCCAGGCAACATCCGTGGAGAGAGAAATAGAGTCAACGTTTCAGGTCGAAGACCTTTGTCAAGACTGAAAAAGCACAGGAAATGAAACAGATTAAAAGGCCAGTTTGGAGGCTGGGAGAGAACAAAAGAGAAGTGAAGAGACATTGGCCCAGTAATTCCTGTCACAACGCGTGAGTACGGACGGGGTACTCACGCGTGTGACCGGAGGAATTGCCGGTTTTCAGCATGCACAGCGCATGCGCTGAAAACCGGCATTTCCTGTCCTCTGACCCAAGGGGTTAAGAGGCAGAACGTGCGCGACTGCACAGGCAGCGCGTGCGCAGTGACATTCCTGTTTTTTTTCAGAGTTGCCCGAGTGTAAAGGCCTCCGGTTTTTACGTGTGGAAAAACCAGACGTAAAAGTACTTTTACAGGTAAGTGGGCTTTTAGTACAATTTAGAATTTTTTTTCCCACAGGTTTATTATTTTTAAAGAATTTACAGTAAGGTAAGTTTAGTTTTAGACCCTATTTTAAAAAAAATTATTTTTTTCAAAAATTGATTAATTGTTTAAAACATTTAAAAAAACTTATTTATAGTTAATATAATCAGTGGGATGTTTTTTAAAATTTTATTTAAAGTTTAAGTAGTGTTTTGGCAGCCCATACTTTTCATGAGTTTGACAGTTCTTACTCTCAAACTCATGAATGAAGTTTCCCCTCCCCTGATTGGCTGCACAGTGCTCACCTGATCCCAGCCGGCACATCGCACTAAGTAGGCCGCTGGATCAGGTTAGCACTGCGCGCCGACATCTGAACCGGGCCAGTGACAGGAAATGCAAGCAGGCCCGGGCTTCAGATGTCAGCGCGCAGGGTGAGTGCAGATCGGGGGCTTGCACGCGCGGCAAGCTCCCGATCCTAATTTCAGGGCCATTAAAAGGTATTTAAATGAGAATTTATTTTACGTTGTTGAAATCTGGAATGCGCTGCCTGAAAGGGCGGTGGAAGCAGATTCAATAGTAACTTTCCAAAGGGAATTGGAGAAATTTGTGAAAAGGAAAAGTTTGCTGGGCTATGGGGGTGGGGAGAGGTCGGGGGGGGGTGATGGTGGGATTAATTGGAGAGCTCTTTCAAAGGGACAGCACAGGCACAATGGGCTGAATGGCCTCCTCCTTTGCTGAGTGATTCCATGTCATGGTTGTCCCACTGGCCAAATCGCCTCAGTAACAGTCGGTTCTGTGTTGGTGCAGAGGCAGTGATGGACTTACTGCAGCCGTACCTGGGCCTCGTTGCCTTCTTCTACCTGCCAACGGTAATCTTCGACGAGAAGCTCATCTACAGCATCAGCTCGGTGAACGGGATCCTCTCCTGCGGGATCAGGCAAGTCTACACCATGACAACCAAGAAGGCCGAAATCCTTCAGCGGCAGGCCCGCTTCGGGTCGGCGGCCTGCAGGTTCAAAGGTGAAATACTGACCCCTCTCCCTTGGCCCAGAGATGGGTTTTCCTCTACTTTGTTCTTTCACATTTTCACTGGAATTAATTTACTTTTCATTGGCACTGGGAGCGTCAGTCTGGATTTTTGTGCTCAAGTCTCTGGGTGTGGGGCTTGAACCCATAACCTCCAGGCTCATTTTGGCTGTAAATCATGGCGTTACATACGGGGGCGATTTTAACCCTACTCGCTCAGCAGAAACCCAGCAGGTAGGCAGTTAAAATTGCCCCCTGGCTCTTACCTGTCCGAACGATCGCGACATCTGCACTTTTAACCTGCTCTCCTAAGCAGGCGGCGAGGACAGGCGCCCGGAGCCAACAGGGGTCCTTCTTTACATGTGCGTGTTGTGGCCCGATGACATCATTGAGACCCGACTGTAATTTTAACTCAGGCCTGAGCGGGGAATCCACCTGGAGTTAAAATCGGGGTCTATATATAGAGTCGGCAGCACAGAAACAGGCCATTCGACCCAACTGGTCTATGCCGGTGTTTATGCTCCACACGAGCCTCCTCCCACCTCTCCCAAATCTGCCCACATTCCCAAGACCAAAGCACTGCCTGAAAGGGCGATGGAAGCAGATTCAATAGTAACATTTAAAAGAGAATCATAGAATCATAAAATGGTTACAGCACGGAAGAAGGCCATTCGGCCCGTCGAGCCCGTGCCGGTTCTCTGCAAGAGCGCTTCAGCTAGTCCCACTCCCCCGCCCTTTCCCCGTAGCCCTGCAAAATGTTTTCCTTCAGGTACTTATCCAATTCCCTTTTGAAAGCCACGATTGGGTCTGCCTCCACCACCCTTTCAGGCAGTGCATTCCAGATCCTAACCACTCGCTGCGTAAAAAAGTTTTTCCTCATGTCGCCTTTGGTTCTTCTGCCAATCACCTTAAATCTGTGTCCTCTGGTTCTCGACCCTTCCACCAATGGGAACAGTTTCTCTCTTCTCTACTCGGTCAAAAACCCCTCATGATTTTGAACACCTCCATCAAATCTCCTCTCAACCTTCACTGGAAACCAACCCCAGCTTCTCCAGTCTATCCACGTAACTGAAGTGGAATTGGATAAATACTTGAAGGGAAAAAAGAATTACAGGTCTATGGGCAAAGAGCAGGGAAGTGGGATTAATTGGATAGCTTTACCAAAGAGCCGGCACAGGCACGATGGGCTGAATGACCTCCTTCTGTGCTGTATCATTCTATGGTTCTATGATAAAGGATGTCCCAAAGCACATTACTCTGTTTAATGCTCCAATGTATATTATGCAAGACACTGGAATAAGGGATATATTTTATTTTTCTCTTATTTTTTAACAGATGTAAAGAGAAAATCCCAAAGGACCTTTAAGAAACTCATCGAAACCCCCACCAAAATCCCTTACTTCCTCTGTATCCTCATCTACTGGGGGCTCCTGCTGATCGCCCCAGTGCTGCCCAAGGGTTTGTACATCCCCTGGGTGCTACACTGCTCGCTGGACCAGCTAGTGGTGCTGTTCAGTTGGTGCAAGTGCTACAGGAATTTTCATCGCCGGGGCCTGCGAGACGTGGACACGTTCCAACAGACCGAGAATAAATATCTGGTGGGTAAACGCTGCTTCGCTATTCACCTCTTCTTTATTTGACGTAAAAGGCAACTAGAGAAGGAATAGCAGAGAAGAAGGGAGGGACTTAGAGAACATAAGAAATAGGAGCAGGAGTCGGCCATTTGGCCCCTTGAGCCCGCTCCGACATTCAACAAGATCATGGCTGATCTTTTACCTCAACTCCACCTTCCCGCAAGAAAGAAAGACTTGCATTTCTATAGCACCTTTCACGACCACCGGACGTCCCAAAGCGCTTTACAATCAATGAAATACTTTTATTGAAGTGTAGTCGCTGTTGTAATGTAGGAAACGCAGCAGCCAATTTGCGCACAGCAAGCTCCCACATAACAGCAATGTGATAATGACCAGATAATCTGTGTTAGTGATATTGATTGAGGGATAAATATTGGCCCCAGGACACCGGGGATAACTCCCCTGCTCTTCTTCGAAATAGTGCCATGGGATCTTTTACGTCCACCTGAGAGAGCAGACAGGGCCTCGGTTTAACATCTCATCCGAAAGACGGCACCTCCGACAGTGCAGCACTCCCTCAGTACTGCCCCTCCGACAGTGCAGCACTCCCTCAGTACTGCCCCTCCGACAGCGCGGCGCTCCCTCAGTACTGCACTGGGAATGACAGCCTAGATTTTTGTGCTCCAATCTCTGGAGTGGGAACTTGAGCCCACAACCTTCTGACTCAGAGGCGAGGGCGCTACCCACTGAAACACGGCTGAAACTCAATTAGAGCAGGAATACCAGAGGTGGGAGAGAATTAGAGAGGGGAGAGCGGAGAGAGAATCGGAGAGGGCTTGGCAGAGAGGAGGAGGGATTCAGTGAGGATAGCAGAGTGGGAATCGCAGAGAGGTAGCAGGCAGAGGCTAAAGTGGGTGCAGGACATATTCTTACCCCATATCCACACATGCCAGCAGGATTTCCTGGATAATGACCAGGAGGAGGAATCCCAAGCTGATTCCTTTTCCTTCCTTCTTCGCCTCCTCTCAGAAGCACTAAAGTCAATTCGATTGTCCGCGCCCCCAAATCCTTCCAAAATACTTCCCTGACATAACACATGGTGTGGAGATGCCGGTGTTGGACTGGGGTGGACAAATGTAAGAAGTCACACAACACCAGGTTATAGTCCAACAGTTTTATTTGAAATCACAAGCTTTCGGAGCGCTGCTCCTGCATCAGGTGAAGTGGAGAGATGTATAAAGACACAGCTTATATAGTCAGAGAATAATGCCAGATGATTACAGGTAATCTTTCTAACTGCCATTTATCACACCTCGGCAGAGAGATAATCACAGCAATCAAAGGTGTGAATGGTGTCCAAACAGGTCAGTCAGGAAAACATACAGACCCCAGCATCTGCAATTGTTTTTCATACAGACCCCAGCATCTGCAACATTTGACCCCTTGTGACCCCACCTCATTGTTCTTTGATGTAATGTTTTCCTGACTGACCTGTTTGGACACCATTCACACCTTTGATTGCTGTGATTATCTCTCTGCCGAGGTGTGATAAATGGCAGTTAGAAAGATTACCTGTAATCATCTGGCTTTATTCTCTGACTATATAAGCTGTGTCTTTATGCATCTCTCCACTTCACCTGATGAAGGAGCAGCGCTCCGAAAGCTTGTGATTTCAAATAAAACTGTTGGACTATAACCTGGTGTTGTGTGACTTCTTACATTTGACTCAACACAGACTAGGGACACCCCTCCTGTAGGTAGACTATTTTCATCGAATTACGTAGACTGTACAGCCCAGAAACTGGCCATTGGGCCTAACTGGTCTGTTCTGGTGTTTATGCTCCACACAAGTCTCTTCCCATTCCGCCTACCTCATCTCAGCCTTTCAGCATACCTTTCTATTCCCTGTTCTCTCATATGCTCATCTAGTTTCATTTTGAAAGCACCTAAGCTATTCGCCTCACTTCCCGTGGTGGCGAGTTCCACATTCTAACCACTCTGTGAGTAAAGACATTTCTCCTTATTTCCCTGTTGGAATTATTAGTAACTTCCTTGTATTTATGGCTCCTAGTTTTAGATTCTCCCACAAGGGGAAACATTCTCTCCACATCTACCCTGTCCAACCCGTTCAAAATTTTAAAGACCTCTATCAGGTCTCCTCTCGGACTTCCCTTTTCTAAAGAAAAAAGCCCGCACCTTTTCAATCTTTCCCAATAGCTGTAATCTCTCAGTTTTGGTACCGACCCTGTAGAGGAAACTCTTTATTATCCGGCACCAACGGGACCGGCGTGGTGCCGGTTTATCAAAAAGTCCGGATTACAGAGAGGTATAGTTTAAAAGGTACGAGAGCCCCGTACACAGCAACAAATCCAGGCTTCCCTGTTGCTTAGCAACATGTGCAGGAACTCCGGCCACAGACCAAGCGTCCCTGTTGCTTAGCAACAAGTGCACGAACCCCAGTTACACAGCCACAGATCCAGGAACGGCCACTAATATGAAGTAAAACTTACCTGAACCTACGCCTGAATTTTGCCGGTTAACAGAGAGTTTCCTGCAAATCTTTATTTTGCACTTTCTCCATGTCCTTTTTATAGTATGGAGACCAGAACTATGCCCAGCACTGCCTGACCAGGGTCCTATACAAGTTGAACATAACTTCACTGCTTTTGAATTCTAGAAATAAATCCCAGTGTTTTGTTGGCATTTTTAATTGCTGGTCACCAAAATTCCCCTGTACATGCAGAAAAATTGATTGGGACCGTACCACCCTCGCCTCTGAGTCAGAAGGTTGTGGGTTCGAGTCCCACTCCAGAGATTGGAGCACAAAAATCCAGGCTTGCAGTGCTGAGGGAGTGCTGCACTGTTGGAGGTGCCGTCTTTCGGAGGAGACATTAAACCGAGGCCTCTCAGGAGGATGTAAAAGATCCCGCGGCCACTATTTCGAAGAAGAGCAGGGGAGTTCTCCCCGGTGTCCTGGGCCAATATTTACCCCTCAACAACATCACTAATAAACAGATTGTCTGGCCATTATCACATTGCTGTTTGCGGGAGCTTGCTGTGCGCAAATTCCTACATTACAACAGTGACTGCGCTTCAAAAACGATTCATTGGCTGTGAAGCACTTTGGGACGTCCTGAGGTTGTGAAAGGCGCTATAGAAATGCAAGTCTTTCTTTCAAGTTCCATATTTGTAGATTTGAGTTGGGTAGGTTAGGGAGGACCTGGGGACATGCCTTACATAAGCAGAACCTGGTTAAATGTCAGGAGGCTTTTGTCTCTTTGCAGAGGGTCATCGACCTGTGGAACAAGTTGCTGAATTCACTACAAGTGATCAAGCTATCATTACGAAGCCCTGAAATGCCAAGAGAGGATCATAAAGAAGAGTCCCCTCAGTCAACTAGTGCTGGGACTCAGTGAAGTAACTACTAACACTACTAATAATAACCAGCCCCAGGACAGCGACATCGTAGCACAGAGAATTCGACCCAACACAATTGTCACTAAACAAAAGGAAAAATATCTGACATATTGGACAGAAACAACAAAAACCCAAAACAAACTCGATTGCTACTTGGCCCTAAACAGACAATACAACATGGCTGAATACCTGACCACGGTAAAAGATAGCAAATTGAGAAAAACCTTGACTATGTACAGACTTAGTGAGCATAGCCTGGCCATCGAAAAAGGCAGACACAGACAGACCTGGCTGCCAAGAGAGGACAGGATATGCTCTCACTGCAGTCAGGGAGTGGTGGAGACAGAGATGCACTTCCTTACAGCTTGTGGAAAATATCAGGGCATAAGGGGGAATTTCTACCCAAAATTCATAAAAATATGCCCTGAATTCAAAAATTTGAAAGACGACCAAAAACTCCCATACCTATTAGGGGAACAGAGAAATTGCGTAACTTTAGCGGCAAACTACGTTACAGCTTGCCATAAACAGAGGGACAACCATTAAATCTAAGAAAAGAGTATATACAAATTATATGAATGTATATTTATACTCAGGGATATATCTGTTTATACACTGTATGGATAGATCTGCGTTTATGTGTTCAACCATAAATGTTTTCTTCGGTGCTTTGGCAACATAAGATGTACCTTGTCATGCCAATAAAGCAATTTGAATTGAATTGAGAGGGACAAGTTCCTAGTCATAAATAAAAATAGTAAAAGCTGGAAACAGGTTCAGGCAGCAACTGTGGAGACAGACACAGAGTAAACGTTTCAGATCAATGACCTTTCATTAAAACTATTAACAGTTTATAAGCAAGCTTAGAGGAGCCAGGGAAAAGGGTGGGGGGGGGGGGAGGAAAGAACAAAAGGGAAGGTCTGTGATAGGGTGGAAAGACAGACTTGCATTTATAAAGCGCCTTTCACAACCACCAGACGTCTCAAAGCACTTTACAGCCAATGAAGTACTTTTTGAAGTGTAGTCACTGTTGTAATGTGGGAAACGCAGCAGCCAATTGGCGCACAGCAAGCTCCCACAAACAGCAATGTGATAATGACCAGATAATCTGTTTTAGTGATGTTGGTTGAGGGACACCGCGGAGAACTCCCCTTCGAAATAGTGGCCATGGGATTTTTTACATCCACCTGAGAGAGCAGACGGGGCCTCGGTTTAAGGTCTCATCTAGAAAGACGGCACCTCTGACAGTGCAGCACTCCCTCAGCACTGCACTGGGAGTCTCAGCCTAAATTTTTGTGCTCAAGTTTTGCCCTAGAGTGGGGACTCGAACCCACAACCTTCTGACTCAGAGGCAAGGGTGCTACCCACTGAGCCACAGCTGGAGGGCAGCAGGAGTGATTAAATGACAAAAGGAATGATGGTGCAAGGCAATGGGAAAATATAGATGGGTCTGGAGCGGTAAATGGTTACAGCAGAGCCACCACCAGCTCCTGCTATCCAAGAAAATGGGAGCAGTGGTTATGATCTGAAGCTGTTGAACTCAGTGTTGAGTCCGGAAGGCTGTAAAGTGCCTAATAGAAAGATGAGGTGCTGCTCCTCGAGCTTGAGTTGAGCTTCATTGGAACAGTCTAGGAGGCCGAGGATGGAGAATTAAGGTGGCAAGCGACCTGAAGCTCGGGGTCACGCTTGCAGACTGAACGGTGGTGCTCAGCAAAGCGGTCGCCCAATCTATGCTTGCTCTCCCCAATGTAGAGACTGAGTCCGCATTGTGAGCAGCAAATACAGTATACGAAATTGGAAGAAGTACAAGTAAATCGCTGTTTCACCTGATTGTGCAAAGTCCAAAACTCTATCGATCTCTGTCTTGAATATACTCAATGACTGAGCCTCCACAGCCCTCTGGGGCAGAGAATTCCAAAGATTCACCGCCCTCTGAGTGAAGAAATGTCTCCTCATCTCAGTGCTAATTGGCCGACCCCTTACCCTGAGACTGTGACCCCTGGTTCTAGGCTCTCCAGCCAGGGGGAAACAACCTCACAGCATGTTGGCACGATCTACGCGGTTAGCGTTACTCTGGTCAGCGCCTTGAACCACTAAGATGTCAAGGGAGCAGTCCTAGGGGGCGGGTTGTCTCGAATTTTGTGATTGGGGTTGCAGGCCTGCGCTCGGTCCCCTGATTTCTGCCTTGCTGTACTTCCAGTTGGTTGAAGACTTTGAGTGGAAGCAGCAGCTCGAGCTCGACTGCCTCAACATTAAGCAGATGACGGAGATGGAAATGATGGTATGCAACACGGGGGCAGCTGAACGCGAGTGCCAGCTCCTGTACCCCAAACCCGGGCAAGTTCCAGGTGCTGGCACACCACAAGCCGCCCAGAGAAGGGAGCTGAATTGGGGGTCAATTTGTTCATTATTATTCATCCTTGGGATATGGGCTTAGCTTGCATTTATTGGCCATCCCTAGTTGCCGCCTTGAGAAGACGTTCCGAGGTGGTCAAAGACGCTCATCCATGCCTTTGTTACCTCTAGACTTGACTATTCCAACACACTCCTGGCTGGCCTCCCACATTCTACCCTACCTAAACTTGAGGTGATCCAAAACTCAGCTGCCCGTGTCCTAACTCGCACCAAGTCCCGTTCGCCCATCATCACCCCTGTGCACGCTGACCTACATTGGCTCCTGGTTCAGCGACGCCTCGATTTTAAAATTCTCATCCTCGTTTTCAAATCCCTCCGCGGCCTCGCCCCCTCCCTATCTCTGTAATCTCCTCCAGCCCCACAACCGCCCCCGAGATATCCGCGCTCCTCTAATTCTGCCCTCTTGAGCATCCCCGATTTTAATCGCTCCACCATTGGCGGCCGTGCCTTCTGATGCCTGGGCCCTTAGCTCTGGAATTCCCTCCCTAAACCTCTCCGCCTCTCTTTCCTCCTTTTAAGACGTTCCTTCAAACCTACCTCTTTGACCAAGCTTTTGGTCACCTGCCCTAATATCCAAACAGATGTAATGTAGGAAACGCAGCAGCCAATTTGCGCACAGCAAGATGCCACAAACAGCACTGTGATAATGGCCAGCCCATCTGCTTCAGTGATGTTGATTGAGGGATAAATATTGGGCCCAGGACACCGGGGAGAACGCCCCCTACTCTTCTTCGAAATAGTGGCCATGGGATCTGTTATGTACACCTGAGAGAGCAGACGGGTCCTCGGTTTAACGTCTCATCCGAAAGACGGCACCTCCGACAGTGCGGCGCTCCCTCAGCACTGTGCTGCAAATCATGTTGATGCCGCAGTGTTGCATGCGTGCTTGGTGTGCCGTGGTGTGAAGCATCTTGGGAAAGCTTAACGACATTAAAGGCGCGATAGAAATGCAAGTTTTATGTTGTGTAGGAATGCAAATCCGTTCTTTTTGTGACCTGTCTGCTTCGTCTTCCGCTTGCCTCGCTTTGGTCGCCAGCTGTACAGCATCGAGTCTCCTCACGTCGTGCACAGCTACACAGGGATCGAGGAAGGCGCCGAGCGCTTAATCAGGGTCCGCAAGGCAGCTATCCTCCAGGAGCTGAGGGACAAGCTGGCCAAACAGATGGCCAAGATACAGGCAAGCACCCGCTGGGTCTCCACAAACACACTCACTACCCAAAGCCTTTTGCAGAAAAAAAAGAAAATGCATCCTAATTGTTGCATTAAAGTATTTTGCCTGCTCTCCAAACAGTATGAGAGGAGTGGGGGGGGGGGTGGAGTGGGGGGGAGGGTTCCCCCGCTTCACAGGAACGGGGGGGAGGCCATTCAGCCCCTCGAGCCTGTTCCGCCATTCAATCAGATCACGGCTGATCTGCACCTCGACAATTTGTGCACAAACATTGGCCAGGACAACAGGAGAACTCCCCTAATAAAAACAGAAAATGCTGGAGATACTCAGCAGGCCGGGCAGCATCTGTGAAGAGAGAAACAGAGTTAACGTTTCAGGTCGATGACCTTTCGTCAGAACTCCCCTGCTCGTCTTCAAATCGTGCCCTGGGATCCTTTTTATATCTTTCACGACCTCAGGACGTCCCAAAGCCCGTTACAGCCAACGAAGTACATTTTGAAGCGCGGTCGCTGTTGTAATGTGGGAAACGCGGCAGCCAATTTGCGCACAGCAAGATCCCACAAACAGCACTGTGATAATGGCCAGCCCATCTGCTTCAGTGATGTTGATTGAGGGATAAATATTGGGCCCAGGACACCGGGGAGAACTCCCCCCCTGCTCTTCTTCCAAATAGTGGCCGTAGGATCTGTTACGTCCACCTGAGAGGGCAGACGGGTCCTCGGTTTAACGTCTCATCCGAAAGACGGCACCTCCGACAGCGCGGCGCTCCCTCAGCACGGTGCTGCAAATCATGTTGATGCTGCAGTGTTGCATGCGTGCATGCAGACTGCGAGTACGGCCGATACAAAGACAGTCAGCCTAGATTTTGTGCTCAAGTCTCTGAAGTGGGGACTGTGAACTCACAACTTTGTGACTCGGAGGCGAGAGTGCTACCCACTGAACCACAGCTGACAAGATCCACATCCTGACAAAGAATTTAAAAAGCAAAGAAGAAATGGCAAATGTCATTTCTTTCTTTGTCCCCCCCTGCCCCACTCCTCACTGCGTAGGCATCTGCACCTATTTGCGGCACTTAACAGAATAAGGTAAAACTAACCATTCTGGGCTGATGTGGGCCAAGTGATTTTTAACCCCTGGATCTGTTTCTGTTGCAGGGACTCACAAAACAATGTGCGCAAGTTGTAGGACAGAATCAGCCTTCGCCATTCAAACCTTAGCAGATACTGAAACTGTTAATAAAAGAATGGATTATCTTGAAATGCTTGTAATTGCCTCCCTCCATCTTCTCTCCCTCCCTCCCACTCCCCTCCCTCCTGCTCCCCCTTCCTCCTCCTCCCTCTCTCCCCCCTCTTTCCCCCTCTCTCCCCTCCCTCCCTTGCCCCCTCCCTCCTGCTCCCCCTCCTGCCTCCCCCTCCCCCTGCCTCCCCCTCCCCCTCCCTCTCCCCCTCCCTCCCTCTCCCCCTAAAAATAGGGGCCATAAGTATAAGATAGTCACTAATAAATCCAATAAGAAATTCAGGAGAAACTTCTTTACCCAGAGAGGGGCTAGAATGTGGAACTCGCTACCACAGGGAGAGGTTGAGGCAAATAGCACAGGTGCATTTAAGAGGAAGCTGGATAAACACACGAGGGAGAAAGGAGTTTGCACATTCTCCCCGTGTTTGCGTGGGTTTCCTCCGGGTGCTCCGGTTTCCTCCCACAGTCCAAAGATGTGCGGATTAGGATGATTGGCTATGATAAATTGACCCTTAGTGTTAGGGGGATTAAATACGTGGGGTTACGGGGATAGGGTGGGATATGTGTTGGTGTAGGGGTTACGGGGATCAGGTGGGATATGTGTCGGTGCAGGCTCGATGGGCCGAAATGGCCTCTATCTGCACTGTGGGGTTTCTGTGATTCTGTGAATAGAAGGATATGTTGAGATGAAGAGGGGTGGGAGGAGGCTTGTGTGGCGCATAAACACCGGCACGGACCAGATGGGCCGAATGGCCTGTTTCTGTGCTGTGAATACTTTGCAATACAACAGGTTTGGTTCCCTACAGTCACACTCTTTGTATTTATTAAAGTACAGTATGAATTACGCTACACATTAATTGCTTTCCTTTTAGTGAGTGTTGACAGGTTAGTAAAATGCACTCCAAGTATTGGATGACGTGCGCGATTAAGGTTAGATGCCACTCACGGCTGACTGTGGATTATTTATTTTACAAATGTACCAAATGCTGCAATATCACATGAGCAGAATATTACCTTACACCCTGACGTAAGAAAACTACTAGGCACTTGGTCTAAGCGTTAAACAAAGCTTTAATCAACTGTTTTACAACATGGAGGTCTGGTTGTGTCCTTCACTAGTTCCTGTTAAGAATGTCCTGCGCAAGCTGGGCCCGTGCCCGAGTATTTATACTCTCCCTGGACAGCGCCACCCGCAGGCCGCTCAGTATCATTTCATAAGTCTTTCTTTCATGAATGACTAATTCATGTCACACCCTGTAAAGTTGCCAAGATTGGTTGGACGTATTCCAGGAGGTCTCCCGCCATTGGTCGCCCGACATGTCCATACTTGTGGCACCCCGCCTTCCTACAACGATTGGAAAGTGAACAGACTCTTACTAGACTGTGTGATTCTTGACTGTCAGTCAAGCAGCCTTTACCTCGCCCCCCCAACCGTCTCCAATATTTAATAATGGAGAAATGTTAGTGCGCAATGAAAATGGAAAAAAAAATATGCACCTTTTTAATGCCCTATGATTTTCCTCCCGGGTTTCTTGCAGCGGAGATGAACTTTTAATTCTCGGAGAGTTGGCCGCACCAGATCCCTGATGGGTTAGTGTGTAAGCCATACAGAGCCGAATAGTCCCAGCTTTCATCCTCTGCTGAGTTAGTCACTCTGTACCCTGGGTTAGGAAAGGCAGAATTAGCCAGGTTTCTGTCCGATGACTGATGTTGGGACAACAACAACATCTTGCATTTATCTAAAGAAAGACTCGCATTTCTACAGCACCCTTCACGGCCACCGGACGTCTCAAAGCGCTTCATAGCCAATGAAGTACTTTTTGAAGTGGAGTCGCCGCTGTAATGCGAGAAACACGGCAGCCAATGTGGGCACAGCAAGCTCCCACAAACAGCAATGTGATGACGGCCAGCTCACCTGTTTTTGTTATGTTGGTTGAGGGATAAATACAGGAAACTTTGGTTTATCCGGAGGTTAACTGTCCGGAATGCTCGAGCCACCGGCAAAAATCAGGAGCCGTTTCGTTAGGTTTTTTTTCTTTTCGTTGCTTTTTTTTCACCAGTCAGGCTCTGCAAGGTCTCGCTGAAGCTGTTGCTAAGCTACAGAGACACTTGCAAGGTACGGCCGACTGGTTAGAAGCTGTTGCTAAGCAACAGGGTTTGTTGCCAGATACGGAGCTCAAAATCTCCGTATGTTTCAACATTAGCGCTGGTTTGTCCGGCAGTTTTGATGGGACGGCAACAGCTCGGTCCCGTCGGTGCCGGATATCACAAAGTTTCCTGTATTGGCCCCAGGAGCATCCCCAGATGGTGCCTTTAACGTAGTAAAATGTTCCAAGGTGCTTCACAGGAGAACAGGATTGACAGGGCAGATGCTGAGAGGTTGTTTCCCCTGGCTGGAGAGTCCAGAACTGCGGTCACAGTCTCAGGATAAGGGGTCGGCCATTTAAGACTGAGATGAGGAGGAATTTCTTCACTCAGAGGGGGGTGAATCTTTGGAATTCTCTACCCCAGAGGGCTGTGGAGGCTCAGTCATTGAGTATATTCAAGGCCGAGATCGATAGATTTTTGGACTCTAGGGGAATCGAGGGATATGGAGATCGGGTGGGAAAGTGGAGTTGAGGTAGAAGATCAGCCATGATCTTATTGAATGGCGGAGCAGGCGCAAGGGGCCGAATGGCCTACTCCTGCTCACTTCCATTTCTCTACCATTTTGGCAGACCCTTACAAATTTATTTTCCCCCCCCCCAGAAATATTTCTGTCCTAATAACTCCTTAGTGTCAGCCATGGCTCAGTTGCTAGCCGTGTTGTTTCCTGGTCAGAAGGTTGTGGGTTCACGACCCACAACAGTACATGGGTCTAGAGGTGCTGTAAATGGCAACAGCAGAACAGTCTTTAGTTGTCCCCTTTGCCTTGCACCATCATTCCTTTTGTCATTTAATCACCCTATTACAGACCTTCCCTCTTGTTCTTTCCTCGCCTCCCCCCATTCCCCCGACTTTCCCTGCCTCTGGAATTAGTTTTGAAGTGTCATCGCTGTAGGAAAATGCAGCACCATGAGACAGATGACCACCTGTTTTTGGTGGTGCAACAAATTTTGGCCAGGACACCTGAACCACTCACTGGCTCGTCTTCGGATAATGCCACAGGGTCTTGAATCTCCACCTGAACAGGCAGGTGGGGGCTCAGTTTAACGTGTCATCCAAAAAACGGCACCTCCAGCAAGGCAGCACTCCCTCAGGACAGTGGAGTGACGCTCGAACCCACCAATGTTTGGCTTTGAACCGAGAGTGAAGGTTCATGCCCAGTGTTGTGAGGCTAGTGCAAAAGCAAATATGGTATTAGGATGTTATGCCATCACAATTAAATATAAAAGAAAAAATACCCTTCTGTCTCTGTATAAGCCCATGGCTGAGCTTCATCGAGAATGCAGTGTCCAGTTTTGGTCTTCTTACACGGTGGGTGATGTAGAGGCCCTGGAAAAGGTTCAGAGGAGGGTTACTAGACTGGTACCTAGCTTAACATAAGAATATAAGAAATAGGAAGAGGAGTCGGCCATACGGCCCCTCGAGCCTGCTCCGCCATTCAATGCGGTCATGGCTGATCATCCAAATTCAGTACCCTGTCCCTGCCTTCTCCCCATATCCCTTGATCGCTTTAGCCTTAAGAAATATATCTAACTCCTTCTTGAATATATTTAATGAATTGGCCTCAACTGCCTTCTGTGGTAGTGAATTCCACAGGTTCACCACTCTCTGGGTGAAGAAATTCCTCCTCATCCCTGTCGTAAATGGCTTACCCCTTATCCTTAGACTGTGGCCCCTGGTTCTGCACTCCCCCGCCATCGGGAACATCCTTCCTGCATCTAGTCTGTCTAGTCCTGTTAGAATTTTATAAGTTTCAATGAGATCCCCTCTCATTCTTCTAAACTCCAGCGAGTATAAGCCTAATCGACCCAATCTCTCCTCATACGTCATTCCTGCCATCCCAGGTATCAGTCTGGTGAATCTTCGCTGCACTCCCTCCATGGCAAGAACATCCTAATGCAAAGAGCCTTCAATTACCACAATGGGCTTAGCGAGCTGGGGCTTTATATTGCAGCTAAACGTAGACATTATGGAGATTTGATGAACGGATTATACTTGGTCTATGGGGATGGGCTATTTGAACTAGATGGACGAGCGAGGACCACGGAACATAAGCATAACTTACGCAAGCACCGAGCTAGGTTAGATGTTTGGTGGCACTTCATATTTCAGAATCGCCAACCTCCGGGAACAAGTTGGTGGCACGTGCAGAGAGCATGGATTTGTAGCACGCATTCAAAAGGGAGCTGGATAAGAACATAAGAACAGGAGTTGGCCATACGGCACCTCGATCCTGCTCCGCCATTCAATGCGATCATGGCTGATCATCGACCTCAACTCCACTTTCCCGCCCGGTCTCCATATACCTTGATTCCCCTAGAGTGCAAAAATCTATCATAGAAACATAGAAACATAGAAGATAGGAGCAGGAGTAGGTCATTCAGTCCCTTGAGCCTGCTCCGCCATTCAACGAGATCATGGCTGATCATCCAAACTCAGTACCCTGTCCCTGCCTTCTCCCCATATCCCTTGATCCCTTTAGCCTTCAGAAACATATCTAACTCCTTCTTGAATATATTTAATTAATTGGCCTCAACTGCCTTCTGTGGTAGAGAATTCCACAGGTTCACCACTCTCTGGGTGAAGAAATTTCTCTTCATCTCTGTCCTAAATGGTTTACCCCTTATCTTTAGACTGTGACCCCTGGTTCTGGACTCCCCCACCATCGGGAACATCCTTCCTCCATCTAGTCTGTCTAGTCCTGTTAGAATTTTATAAGTTTCAATGAGATCCCCTCTCATTCTTCTAAACTCTAGCGAGTATAAGCCCAATCGACCCAATGTCTCCTCATACGTCATTCCTGCCATCCCAGGTATCAGTCTGGTGAATCTTCGCTATCGATCTCAGCCTTGAATATACTCAAAGACTCAGCATCCACTGCCCTCTGGGGCAGAGGATTCCAAAGATTCACCACCCTCTGAGTGAAGAAATTCCTCCTCATCTCAGTCTTAAAGGGCCGACCCCTTACCCTGAGACTATGCCCCCTAGTTCTAGACTCCCCAGCCAGGGGAAACAACCTCTCGGCATCTACCCTGTCAATCCCCTTCAGAATCTTGTATGTTTCAATGAGATCACCTCTCATTCTTCTAAACTCCAGAGAGTATCGGCCCAATGGACTCAATCTCTCATCATAGGCCAGTCCTCTCATCCCAGGAATCAATCTAGTTGCACCACCTCCAAGGCAAGTATATCCTTCCTCCAAGGCAAGTATAAGTTCCTGAGTGTGGCCAACATAACCTCACATAGAAGGTAGGGGTATCATGGGATGTGTCTCCCAGTCACCATAATCTCCTGGAAGTTGTTTGATTGCCTTCAGGAGCGGAGTGGAATTTCACCGTTTTTTAATCTTAAATTGGCTTAAGGCTTTTTTTTTTTTTAAATCAGCTCCCTGGGAGATTGCATGCCTGCCGGGGCACGCTTGGTGTGCAGAGGTTACATCAAAGCCATATAGGACAGGCTCGATGCACCAATTGGTCTTCACCTGTCCTTTTTGGATTCTCCTATGTACCAGCTGAGCCAAGCTTATGCTTGCCTCCATCAATACAGTTACGGTACTTTAAGGCAATTCAGGGTATGTGATGCCAAACTGAAAATGGTGGAAATGCTCAACAGGTCAGGTTGGGTTGCCAACTCTGATTGGACCTATTCCTGGAGCTTTTATCACATGATCCCCCCACCGAACCCCCCTCCCCCCCCGTCCCCACTCTCCCACCTGACATCTCCATTCTCATGACGCTCTGCCTTCCCACGGCCAACTGGAAAGCGAACAGACTCTTCATTACCCAATTGGAGCTTCTTGACTGTTAAACAGACTTCTTTCCCATCTCCAGTGTCAGCTGTGGCTCAGTTGGTAGCACCCTCACCACTGAGTCAGAAGGTTGTGGGTATCAACTCCCACTCCAGAGACTTAAGCACAAAAATCTAGGCCGACACTCCCAGTGCAGTACTGAGGGAGTGCTGCACTGTCGGAGGTGCAGTCTTTTGGATGAGATGAACTGTTCTCTCGGGTGGAGATAACAGATTCAATGGCCACTATTTCGAAGAAGAGCAGGGGGGATATCCCTGACGTCCTGGGGCCAATATTTAATCCCTCAAATCAACAGATGATCTGGTCATTATCACACTGCTGTTTGTGGGAACTTGCAAACTGGTGTTTCCTACATTACAACAGTACAAAACTACACTGCAAAAAAAGTAATCCACTAGCTGTAAAGCTGGTGGTTGTGAAAAACACTGTAAAAAATGCAAGTCTTTCTATTTTGCAGTTTTGTGCCTTGAAGCAAGGGTGTGGCCCACATGAGCACCTCCGACAATGCAACATACCCTTGGTATTCCGGTGTTGGCTAAGTCTCTGGAGTGGGGACTGGAGTCGAACCCACAACCTTCTAGAGGTTAGGGTGCAAAGCCACTCTGAGCACCTTCTACAGAGCAGCACTCCCTCGGTACTGCACTGGGAGTTAGGTGCTCGGCTGAGTCTCTGGAGTGGGGACTCGAACCCACAACCTTCCAGATGTAAGGGCGTGACCTATTGAGTGACAACGGCACCTCTGACAGTGCAGCACTCCCTCGGTACTGCACTGGGAGCTTGATGCTACCTGGGATGGAAGGAATGACGTATGAGGAGAGATTGGGTCGATTAGGCTTATACTCGCTGGATTTAGAAGAATGAGAGGAGATCTCATTGAAACTCATAAAATTCTAACAGGACTAGATGCAGGAAGGATGTTCCCGATGGTGGGGGAGTCCAGAACCAGGGGTCACAGTCTAAGGATAAGGGGTAGAAACATAGAAACATAGAAGATAGGAGCAGGATTAGGCCATTCGGCCCTTCGAGCCTGCTCCGCCATTCAATGAGATCATGGCTGATCATCCAAACTCAGTACCCTGTCCCTGCCTTCTCCCCATATCCCTTGATCCCTTTAGCCTTAAGAAATATATCTAACTCTTTCTTGAATATACTTAATGAACTGGCCTCCACCGCCCTCTGTGGCAGAGAATTCCACAGGTTCACCACTCTCTGGGTGAAGAAATTCCTCCTCATTTCAGTCCTAAATGGCTCACCCCTTATCCTTAGACTATGACCCCTGGTTCTGGACTCCCCGGCCATCAGAAACATCCTTCCTGCATCTAGTCTGTCCAGGCCTGACAGAATTTTATAGGTTTCGATGAGATCCCCTCTCAATCTTCTAAACTCCAGTGAGTATAAGCCCAATCGACACAATCTCTCCTCATACGTCATTCCTGCCATCCCAGGTATCAGCCTGGTGAATCTTCGCTGCACTCCTTCCATGGCAAGAACGTCCTTCCTCAGGTAAGGCGACCAAAACTGCACACAATACTCAAGGTGTGGTCTCACCAAGGCCCTGTACAACTGCAGCAAGACATCCTTGTTCTTGTACTCGAACCCTCTTGCTACGAAGGCCAACATACCATTTGCCTTCTTAACCGCCTGCTGCACCTGCATGCTTACCTTCAGCGACTGGTGCACAAGAACACCCAGGTCTCTTTGCACTTCCCCTTCTCCCAATCTATTGCCATTCAAATAATAATCTGCCTTCCTGTTTTTGCCACCAAAGTGGATAACCTCACATTTATCCACATTATAGTGCATTTGCCATGTTTCTGCCCAATCACCCAACCTGTCCAAATCGTACTGGAGTTTCACGACATCCTCCTCACAGCATACCCTCCCACGCAGCTTTGTGTCGTCTGCAAATTTGGAGATATTACATCCAATTCCCTCGTCCAGATCATTAATATATATTGTGAACAGCTGGGGTCCTAGGACCGATCCTTGCGGTACCCCACTAGTCACTGCCTGCCACTTGGAAAACGACCCGTTTATTCCAACTCTTTGCTTTCTGTCCGCCAACCAGTTCTCTATCCAAGTCAATACCTTGCCCCCAACCCCATGTGCCTTAATTTTGCACGCTAATCTCTTATGCGGGACCTTATCGAAAACCTTCTGAAAGTCCAAATACACCACATCCACTGGTTCTCCCTTATCTATTTTACCAGTTACATCCTCAAAAAATTCCAGTAGATTAGTCAAGCATGATTTACCTTTTGTAAATCCATGTTGACTTTGTCCGATCCAGTCACTGCTTTCCAAGTGCTCTGCTATTACATCTTTTATAATGGACTCTAGCATTTTCCCCACTACCGATGTCAAGCTTACCGGTCTATAATTCCCCGCCTTTTCTCTACCACCTTTTTTGAATAGTGGGGTAACATTAGCTAAGCCATTTAAGACAGAGATGAGGAGGAATTTCTTCACCCAGGGAGTGGTGAACCTGTGGAATTCTCTACCACAGAAGGCAGCTGAGGCCAATTCATTAAATATATTCAAGAAGGAGTTAGATATATTTCTTAAAGCTAAAGGGATATGGGGAGAAAGCAGGGACAGGGTACTGAATTTGGATGATCAGCCATGATCTCATTAAATGGCGGAGCAGGCTCGAGGGGCCGAATGGCCTATTTCTGCTCCTATTTTCTATGTTTCTACAGAGCAGCACTCCCTCTCTTTACTGCACTGGGAGTTTGGTGCTCAGCTGAGTCTCGGGAGTGGGGGACTCCTACCCACAACCTTCCAGATGTAAGGATGTGACCCGTTAAGCTGATGACAGCACCTGTGACAATGCAGCACTCCCTCAGTACTGTACATCTTGGGAGTCGAACTCACAACTTCCTAGATGTAAGGGGGTGACCTATTGAGCGACAACAGCACCTCTGACAGTGCAACACTCCCTCAGTACTATAAGTCTGGGGAGCTTGAACCCACAACCTTCCAGGTGTAAGGGGGTGACCTATTGAGCGACGACGGCACCTCCGACAGTGTAACACTCCCTCGGTATTGCACTGGGATGGGAGTTTGATACTAAGCTAAGTTTACGTTGGAGCGGGATCTGGAATCGAACTCGCGATCTTATTGACTGCGAGACCAGGTGCGCTGCCCACTGAGCCACAGAGGTCATTGACCTTTATAAGTGAGGGACAGGTGTGTGTGAGGATGGTGACGTGCATTGCTCCTCGCGTGCGCGCACGTCGCCCCCCCGCCGCCGCCTCTCTCGCGAGAGCCCGGAGGCGCGCTCGGGCTGTGTAATGGCCGCCCAGCACAATGGGCCGGAGCGCCGCTGAGCTGAGGGAGAAGAAGAAGAAGAAGAAAAGGGAGGTGTTAAAATGGAGGCCGTCGCTACAGCGACCACGGCAGCGACAGCCATGCAGGCTGAGCCGGAGCTCGAGCTGGAGCCCGAGCCCGAGGCCTCGCCGGCCGTCCCCGGCCCGCTGGAGCGCTGCGGCCTGTGCCGGGAGCCGCTGCGCCACCGCCAGCCCCGCCTGCTGCCCTGCCTGCACTCGGTGTGCCGGGCCTGCCTGCACCAGGGCCTCAGCGCCGGCCCCAGGCCGCCCGGGGAAGGTAAGGCCTCCACCACAGCAGACTGGGCTTCTTCATCCCCTCTCACAGCCCAGACCAGGGCTTGTACAGCCCTGCAATTGAGAAGGTTAAGCGATGATCTGATCGAAGTTTTCAGGAAATTAAGGGGAACAGATAGAGAGAGAAACTGGTTTTGGAGTCTAGGACTTTCTAAAAATTAGACTTTCAGGAGTGAAATTAGGAAAGACTTCAACACACAAAGGGTGGTAGAAGGTTGGAACTCTCCTACAAACGGCAATTGATGCTGGATCAGTTGTTAATTTTAAATCTGAGGCTGATAGATTTTTGTTAACCAAAGGTATTCAGGCAGGTAAATGGAGTTAGGTCGCAGATCAGCCATGATCTCGTCAAATGGCGGAACAGGCTCGACGGGCTGGATGGCCTCCTCCTGTTCCGATGTTCCCAGTGGAGAAGGTTGAGAGGCGATTTGATCGCGGTAGAAACATAGAAGATAGGAGCAGGAGTAGGCCATTCGGCCCCTCGAGCCTGCTCCGCCACTTAATGAGATCATGGCTGATCATCCAAATTCAGTACCCTGTCCCTGCTTTCTCCCCATTTCCCTTGATCCCTTTAGCCTTAAGAAATATATCTAATTCCTTCCTGAATATATTTAATGAATTGGCCTCAACTGCCTTGTGTGGTAGAGAATTCCACAGGTTCACCACTTTCTGGGTGAAGAAATTCCTCCTCATCTCTGTCCTAAATGGTTTACCCCTTATCCTTAGACTGTGACCCCTGGTTCTGGACTTCCCCGCCATCGGGAACATCCTTCCTGCATCTAGTCTGTCTAGTCCTGTTAGAATTTTACAAGTTTCAATGTCTCACTTCAACACACAAAGGGTGGTAGAAGGTTGGAACTTTCCTACAAATGGCAATTGATGCTGGATCAATTGTTAATTTTAAATCTGAGGCTGATAGATTTTTGTTAACCAAAGGTATTCAGGCAGGTAAATGGAGTTAGGTCGCAGATCAGCCATGTTCTCATCAAATGGCGGAACAGGATCGAGGGGCTGGATGGCCTCCTCCAGTTCCTATGTTCCCAGTAGAGAAGGTTGAGAGGAAATTTGATCGAGGTATTCAAAATCATGAGGTATTGACAGTAGATAGAGAGAAACTGTTCCCTTTGGCGGAAGGGTCGAGAACCAGAGGAGACAGATTTAAGGTGATTGGCAGAAGAACCAAAGGTGACATGAGGAAAAACTTTTTTTTAAGCAGCGGGTGGTCATGATCTGGAACGCACTGCCCAAGAGGGTGGTGGAGGCAGATTCAATCGTGGCTTTCAAAAGCGAATTGGATAAGTACCTGAAGGAAAAAATTAGCCGGGGAAAGGGCAGGGGAGTGGGACGAACTGAAGTGCTCTTGCAGAGAGCCGGCATGGGCTTGATGGGCCGAATGGCGTTCGATTGTGCTGTAACCATTCTATGATTTTACAGCTGTGGTATCAATCATTGGTCAAAAACAGCCCTGGTCATGATTTCAGTGCCATAGCCACCAACTTTATACATTATTGACTCGTCTCATTGCATCAAGTGAAAATTTGAAGTTAATTACAACCTGTTGTTCACCAAGAAATCAATTAGGGAATTCAGAAGAAACATCTTTACCCAGAGAGTGGTGAGAATGTGGAACTCGCTACCACAGGGAGTGGTTGAGGTGAATAGTATAGATGCATTTAAGGAGTGGTTAGATAAGCATATGGGGGAGAAAGGAAGAGAGGGTTATGCTGATAGAGCTAGATGAGAATAGACTGGAGGAGGCTCGAGTGAAGCATAAATGCCGGCATGGACTGGTTGGGCCGAATGGCCTGTTTCTGTGCCGTATGTAATCCTATGTTGAGTGGATAAAAATCTATGGCGGTGAAGGAGGGGGGGAAATGTGGGGAGTGAGGATCTGGGGAGGGGAGATCTGGGGAGTGAGGGGGTTTGTAGTGGGGGTCTGGGAGTGGGATTGTGGAGGGGGGAGTGAGGGGATTGAGCGGGTCTAGAGGTGGGAGTGAGTTCTGAGTCTGGTAGTGAGGGGATTGTGGGGAATGGTGGAGAAAAGGGGTCTGGGGAGCTCGGTGTGAGGGGATGAGATCGGTACAGTAGAGATAAAAGATCTTGGCTCGGCAGATTGTGATGTAGAACTGGAATCAGTTTGGGTGGAGCTAAGAAATAGCAAAGGGCGGAAAACATTGGTGGGAGCTGTGTACAGGCCACCAAACAGTAGTGGTAATGTAGGGCACAGTATCAATCAAAAAATTAGAAGTGCATGTAACTGAAAGGCAGTACGGTAATCATGGGGGACTTTAATCTACATATTGACTGGGCAAATCAAATTACCACTAATGGTGTGGAGGACGAATTCTTGGAATGAATGCGAGATGGTTTCCTGGATCAATATGTAGAGGAACCAACTAGGAAACAGGCTATTCTGGATCTGGTACTGTGTTATGAGAAAGGGCTAATCAATAATCTCGTGGTAAAGGGGCCTTTAGGGACAAGTGACCATAATATGATTGCATTTTATATTAAGTTTGAGAGTGATGTAGTCCAATCTGAAACTAAGGTCTTCAATCTAAACAGAGGAAACTACAGGAAACTTTGATTTATCCGGAGGTTGTATGTCCGGAAACCTCGATCTAACGGCAGAAATCAGCAGCCGTTAGGTTTTTTTCTGTTTTTTTCTTCTCCTAGCATTTTTTTAAACAGTCAGTCTCTGGAAAGCTACAGAGACGCTTCCAAGGTACGGGCCGACTGTTTACAAGCTGTTGCTAAGCAACAGTGTTTGTTGTCAGTTACGGAGATGAAAACCTCCGTATCCTTCAACATTAGCGCTGGTCTGTCCGGAAGTTTTCATAGATCGGCATCACGGCGGCCCTGTCGGTGCCGGATATCGTGAAGTTTCCTGTACAAGGGTATGAGGGACAAGTTGGCCATGGTAGATTGGGAGACTACACTAAAAGGTATGAAGGTGGACATACAGTGGCTAACATTCAAAGAAATAATGCATAATTTGCAACAAACATATATTCCTCTAGGGCATAAAAACCCAAAAGGAAAAGTGACCCAACCATGGCTAACAAAAGAAATTAAAGCTAGTATTAAGTCAAAGGAGGAAGCTTATAAAGTTGCCAGAAAAAGCGGTCAGCCTGAGGATTGGGATCTTTTTAGAAATCAGCAAAGGAGGACCAAGAAATTGATAAAGAAAGGGAAAATGGAATATGAGCACAAACTAGCGAAAAATATAAAAACGGATTGTAAAAGCTTCTATAGGTATGTGAAAAGGAAAAGACTGGCGAAGGTAAATGTAGGTCCTTTACAGTCAGAGACGGGAGAATTTATAATGGGGAATGAGGAAATGGCAGAGAAATTAAATAAATACTTTGTTTCTGTCTTCATGGAGGAAGACACAGAAACCTCCCAGAAATACGAGAAAACCAAGGGTGTGGCGAGAGTGAGGAACTTAAAGAAATTATTACTAGTAAAAAAACAGTACTAGCAAAATTAATGGGACTAAAAGTCAATAAATCCCAAGGACCGGATGACCTACATCCTAGGGTTTTGAAAGAGGTGGCCATTAGAATAGTGGACGCATTGGTTGTCATCTTCCAAAATTCTATAGATTCTGGAACGTTTCCTGCAGATTGGAGGATAGCAAATGTAATGGAGGGAAACACAGGATTGGGAATTATTGGGTTTGGGCGTTGAAGAAGACACTTGGAAGTGAGAAGAGAGTTGCTACTTAGATGAGGTAGGGCATGGTGTTTGTTTGGATGTTGTGTGGTTGGGGTTGATGAGGGGGGGTGTGGGTGTGGTAATTCTCTCACTGGGGATGTGCTTGGGAGTGAGATTGGTGCTTGTTATGGGTGAATTATGGAGGGAATATGAGCAGCCACCGGGAAGCATGTTCTATTGGGAACGAGTAACCTGATAAGATTCTGCTCTGTAATAGTAAGGTCCAGTAAGCAGCGCGAGGGATATGAGTCCAGCACTCTTTCCACTATACCATAATAATCGTTAAACTTCATACTTAACATCTATACAATTGCATTGTGCAGATTCCTGACATACTTACTTTTCCTCTCTATTTTGCTGGTGGTGATTTAATCCCATGTGAAGTATGAAAAGTATTTTTGCACAGCGATGCTGGTTGTATTTCACTGCTTTGGAATTTACATTTTGGGCATACCTATCCCAGCAGTTTACCTTCCAGGCCCAGGTAAACCTATATATATGATATGTGATATAGAATCATAGAATGGTTACAGCACAGAAGGACACCTGGTATATAGACCGGTTTATAGACCGGTAAGCCTGACATCGGTAGTGGGGAAAATGCTAGAGTCCATTATAAAAGATGTAATAGCAGAGCACTTGGTAAATAAACAGTGACAGGATCGGACAAAGTCAACATGGATTTACAAAAGGTAACTCATGCGTGACTAATCTACTGGAATTTTTTGAGGATGTGACTGGTAGAATAGATAAGGGAGAACCAGGGTGGATGTGGTGTACTTGGACTTTCAGAAGGCTTTCGATAAGATCTCGCATAAGAGATTAACGTGCAAAGTTAAAGCACATGGGATTGGGGGTAAGGTACTGACTTGGATAGAGAACTGGTTGGCAGACAGGAAGCAAAGAGTTGGAATAAACGGGTCTTTTTCCGAGTGGTAGGCAGTGACTAGTGGGGTACCGCAGGGATTGGTGCTAGGACCCCAGTTATTCACAATATATATTAATGATCTAGACGAGGGAACCTGTGGAATTCTCTACCACAGAAGGCAGTGGAGGCCAATTCATTAAATATATTCAAGAAGGAGTTAGATATATTTCTTGAGGCTTAAGGGATCA
Organism: Somniosus microcephalus; assembly: GCF_052327205.1. Lineage (NCBI taxonomy): Eukaryota > Metazoa > Chordata > Chondrichthyes > Squaliformes > Somniosidae > Somniosus > Somniosus microcephalus. The sequence goes on from NC_141014.1 coordinate 36,315,193, forward strand.
AGGGATATGGGGAGAAAGCAGGAACAGGAAACTTTCGATTTACCGGCACCTAAATAACCGGAAATCTCAGTTAACCGGCAAAATTCAGGAGTAGGTTCAGGTAAGTTTTACTTCATATTACTTGCCTTCCTCGATCTGTTGCTGTGCAAGGGTGTGGCTGCAGCTGTTGCTAAGCTACAGAGACGCTTGGAACTTGTGGCCATTGTTCTGCACTTGTTGCTAAGCAACAGGGTTTGTTGCTTTATACAGAGCTGTCAGCTCTCCGTATCTTTTACTATAGCGCTCGGTTATCCAGAATTTTTGATGAACCGGCACCACGTCGGTCCCGTCGGTGCCAGATAAAAAAAAAGTTTCCTGTACTGAATTTGGATGATCAGCCATGATCTCATTGAATGGCGGAGCAGGCTCGAGGGGCCGAATGGCCTACTCCTGCTTCTCTATCTTATATATATGTTAAGTATGTATCTATCACTAGGCAGAGTGTTTGGACTGCTTAACTTACCAGTTTTAATCGAGATATCCGAATGTTAAACAGCGCCGCTGAGGAAAGCAGCAATCGCATGTGGGACTGCCGAGTCAGCGGAATCGGCTGATGCCACAGCTCCACAGAAAGCTGCTCCTGCCTCAGTCACATTCTGTGCATTGAAAAGTATGTGGCGGGGGGGGGGAGGGGTGATCAGGCAACTGGGAACAATGTAGGCTTGTGGGGCAGTGCAGTGAGGGCTGAGGGCGCTCCAGCATCTACTGTGCTTTCATTCAGTGGAACCCGCTTGCACTCTGTAAATGCAAGTCGTTGTCGTGTTAACCCGGCTCTCCAGGCACGATCCAAGTTTGGGAGAAAATTTCTACAATTGTGCTTCTCTCTTTTTGTTCGAATTGATCCAGTGGAACAACTTCATGCCACATTGTGCCCTGCTTGCATCGAGGGAGGTTGATTGTACAGAGCTTTCAGTAACTGGTGCGTCATGGGTGATTGTTAACTCCAGCTACTTGGGACCAGTGGGTAGATGTTCAACTCCGACACCATCAGTCATTGTCTCTGGAATTTCAGCAAAGTGCAAAGCTGTCCTATTAGATCCATTGGAACTGCGAAACTGGTCAATACAGTTATGAATTCTTTCCTCAACTTGAACTGTGCTTAGAGAGAGCATTTAAAGTTGTATACTACAACAACAGCAGCTTGAAGTTATATAGCGCCGCTAATGTAGTACAAAGTCCCAACAGGCTTCACAGAGGAGTGAGAATGGATGCTGAAACCGGAGAGAAATTAGATACTATGAAAAGGTGGGTGCGCTGCCGATCAGTTACTGATGGGAGGAGTGTTGAGAGTACTTTCAGTATCGCAGGGAGTATGTCTCAACAATAAAGCCTACTGGCTTAAGTGGAATTTCTTGCACAGCATGTTGGCAGCATAACGTGAAATAAGTCATCACATTTAACCACTGAATATAGTCTAACATCATTCCACAGCAACACCTTGTATACAGCGCCTTTAACGTAGTGAAATGTCCCAAGGAGCTTCACGGGAGTGTAATCAAACAAAATTTGACACCGAACCACATGAGATATTAGAACAGCTAACGCAAAGCTTGGTCAAAGAAGCAGGTTTTAAGGAGCATCTTAAGAGGAGAGAGATGTAGAGGGGCGGAGAGGGCATTTCAGAGCTTAGGTTATAAACGTTCAGTCTTGATAGCTGTGACTGGTGTGGCAGCATTCTTGGACTCTCTAGCCTTGGTCTACCTCTCCCCTATTCGAGTCTAAGTACTGCTGCCGGGCTGCAGCCTTGCTGATCACTCTTATCCACATACACACACGTGCAGACAGGCAGACGCAGAGAGAGAGAGAGACGTACGCACTCACTGTCAGCTATGGCTCAATTGGTAGCACACTCGCCTCTGAGTTAGAAGGTTGTGGGTTCAAGTCCCACTCCAGGGATTTGACCACATAAAGCTAGACTGACACACCAGTGCAGTGCTGAGGGAGTGCTGCACTGTCGGAGGTGCCGTCTTTCGGATGAGATGTTAAACCGAGGCCCCGTCTGCGCTCTCAGGTGGACGTAAACGATCCCATGGCATTATTTCGAAGAACAGCAGGGGGGAGTTCTCCCTCATGTCCTGGCCAATATTTATCCCTCAACCAACATAACAAAAACAGATGATCTGGTCATTATCACATTGCTGTTTGTGGGATCTTGCTGTGCGCAAATTGGCTGTTGTGTTTCCCACATTGCAACAGTGACTACACTTCAAAAAGTACTTCATTTCTTACACACGCACAGGCAGGCAGACGCACACGCGCAGACACGCACACGCAGACACACGCACGCACACGCGCAGACACGCACACGCAGACACACGCACGCGCGCAGACACACGCAGACGCAGACACGCACGCAGACACGCACGCACACGCAGACACGCACGCAGACACGCACGCACACGCAGACACGCACGCAGACACACGCAGACACACACACAGGCAGACACACATGCACACAGACACACACGCAGAGACGCGCGCACACACGCAGAGACGCGCGCACACACGCAGAGACACGCGCGCACACAGGCAGAGAGACACACGGGCAGAGACGCGCGGGCGGGGAGGCGCGCGGGGACGCGCGCGCACAGGCAGACGCGCACACACGCAGAGAGGCGAGCGCGCACGGGCAGAGACGAGCGCGCACACGGGCAGAGGCATGGGCAGAGACGGAGAGGCGGACGCACACACACTGGCAGAGAGAGACACACACGCAGAGACACACACACTCTGGCATTGAGATGTGCGCACACGCAGGAGGAAACGAGCGCGCGCAGGAGGAGACGCACATGCACACACACACAGATGGGTAGCCAGACATGGCAAAGTGACTAAGGTTGGGAACTAAATATTCCAGGATACTTAACTTTTAGAAGAAATAAGCAAAATGGAAAAGGAGGAGGGATAGCCCTGATAAATGATGGGATAAAGACAGTAGAGAGAAAGGATCTTGGCTCCAAAAATCAAGAAGTAGAATCAGTTTGGGTGGAGCTAACTAACAGCAAGGGGTAGAAAACATTGGGAGTTGTTTATAGGCCCCCAAACAGTTTTTGTAATGTAGGACAGAGTATATAAATCAGAAAATTGGAGGTGCATGTAACAAGGGTAATACAGTAATCATAGGGGAATTAATCTACATATAGACTAGGCAAACCAAATTTGCAGTGATAGTGTGGAGGACGAATTCATGGAATGTATGCAAGATAGTTTTCTAGATCAGTATGTTGAGGAACCAACGAGGGAACAGGCTATTTTAGATCTAGTATTGTGCAATGAGAAAGGGTTAATTAATAACCTTGCAGTAAAGAGGCCTTTAGGGAAGAGTGACCATAATATGATCGAATTTTATATTGAGTTTGAAAATGATTTAATTAAATCCGAAACTAGGGTCATGAATCTAAATAAAGCAAACTACGTAGGTATGAGGGGACGAGTTGGCTAAGGTAGATTGGGAAACTACATTAAAAGGAATGACGGTAGACAAGCAATGGCTAGCATTTAAAGTATAAATACATAATCTACAACAAATATACAATCCTTTAAGGCACAAAAACACCACAGGGAAAGTGGTCCAACCGTGGCTAACAAGAGAAGTTAAAGATAGTATTAGATCAAAGGAAGAGGCTTATAATGTTGCCAAAACGAGTAGAAAGCCTGAGGGTTGGGAGGATTTTAGAATCTAAAGGAGGACCAAGAAATTGATAAAGAGAGGGAAAATAGAATGAGAGTAAAACTAGCGAGAGACATAAAAAGAGACTAAAAGATTCTATAGGAATGTAAAAAGGAAAAGATTAGCGAAAGTAAATGTGGGTCCCTTACAGGCTGAGACAGGAGAAATTATAATGGGGAATAAGGAAATGGCAGAGAAATGAAACAAATACTTTGTGTCTGTCTTCACGGAAGAAGACGCAAAAAACTTCCCGGAAATAGTGGAGAACCAAGGCTCTAGCGAGAATGAGGAACTGAAAGAAATTAGTATTAGTAAAAAAAAAGTACTGGAGAAATTAATGGGACTGAAAGCCGATAAATTCCCTGGACCTGATGGCCTACATTCTAGGGCTTTGAAAGAGGTGGCTATAGAGATAGTGGATGCATTGGTTGACATTTTCCAAAATTCCATAGATTCTAGAACGGTTCCCGCAGATTGGAAGGTAGCAAATGTAACCCCAGTATTTAAGAAAGGAGGGAGAGAGAAAACGGGGAACTACAGACCAGTTAGCCTGACATCAGTCGTAGGGAAAATGCTAGAATCTATTATTAAGGACGTGGTAACAGGGCACTTAGAAAATAATAATAGGATTGGGCAGAGTCAACACGGATTTATGAAAGGGAAATCGTGTTTGATGAATCTGTTAAGAGTTTTTTGAGGTTGAATGGATGTGGTGTATTTGGATTTTCAGAAGGCATTCGATAAGGTGCCACACGAGGTTATTAAACAAAATTAGGGCTCATGGGGTTGGGGGTAATATACTATCATGGATTGAGGATTGGTTAACAGGCAGAAAACAGAGAGTAGGAATAAACGGGTCATTTTCGGGTTGGCAGGCTGTAACTAGTGGGGTACCGCAAGGATCAGTGCTTGGGCCTCAGCTATTCACAATCTATATCAATGATTTGGATGAGGGGACTAAATGTAATATATCCAAGTTTTTTGCTGATACAAAGCTGGGTGGGGATGTAAGTTGTGAGGAGGATGCAAGGAGGCTTCAAGGGGATATAGACAGGTTGAGTGAGTGGGCAAGAACATGGCAAATGGAATATAATGTGGAGAAATGTGAAGTTATCCACTTTGGTAGGAAAAATAGAAAGGCAGAGTATTTTTTAAATGGTGAGAGATTGGGAAATGTTGGTGTTCAGAGGGACCTGGGTGTCCTTGTACACGAATCACTGAAAGTTAACATGCAGGTACAGCAAGCAATTAGGAAAGCAAATGGTATGTTGGCCTTTATTACAAGAGGATTTGAGTATAAGAGTCAAGACTCTTACTGCAATTATATAGGGCCCTGGTGAGACCACGCCTGGAGTACTGTGTACAGTTTTGGTCTCCTTACCTAAGGAAGGATATACTTGCCATAGAGGGAGTGCAACGAAGGTTCACCAGACTGGTTCCTGGGATCGGGGGATTGTCCTATGAGGAGAGATTGAGTAGACTAGGCCTATATTCTCTGGAGTTTAGAAGAATGAGAGGTGATCTCATTGAAACATACAACATTCTTACAGGGCTTGACAGGGTAGATGCAGGGAGGATGTTTCTCCTGGCTGGGGATTCTAGAACCAGGGGTCACAGTCTCAGAATAAGGGCTCGGCCATTTAGGACTGAGATGAGGAGACATTTCTTCACTCAGAGAGTGGTGAATCTTTGGAATTCTCTACCCCAGAGGGCTGTGGAGGCTCAGTCATTGAGTAGAGTCAAGACAGAGATCGATAGATTTTTGAATATTAAGGGAATTAAGGGATATGGGGATAGTGCAGGAAAGTGGAGATGAGGTAGAAGATCAGCCATGATCTTATTGAATGGTGGAGCAGGCTCGAGGGGCCGACTCCTGCTCCTGCTCCTATTTCTTACGTTCTTATTGATTGGCACCCCATCCAGCACCTTAAACGCCACCACCAGCGCAGTGTGTACCATCTACAAGATGCACTGCAGCAACTCGCCAAGGCATCTTCGCCAGCATCTCCCAACCTGCGACCTCTACCACCTAGTAGGACAAGTGTGGCCGGCGCTTGGGAACACCACCACCTCCAAGTTCCGCTCCAAGTCACACGCCATCCTGACTTGGAAATATATCGTTGCTGGGTCAAAATCCTGCAGTTCCCTACCTAACACGGACTGCAGCGGTTCAAGAAGGCGACTCATTAACACCTTCTCAGTTAGGGATAGGGAATAAGTGCTCGCCTTGCCAGCAACACCCACATGTTCATGAGGCTAGCACAGAAAAAATACCTGGCATAATACCCCTGTTATAAAACTGTCGACTCACTGTGTACAATGCCATGAGCAATCTGCTCGTGGACTTGATATTGATATCGTTCTTTTAGGATGTAGAGCACGATAGTATTGAACGTGGTGTTTTGAAGCACTGAGGAGCGGTGGTTGCGGGGTGTGACAGAACTTGGGTGGGGCCTTGAGCTTCTGAAGCATTGGGGATGGCCCGTTGGGTTTGATGACACTCGAGTGGGGTGTGAGACCACACCTTGAGTATTGTGTGCAGTTTTGGTCGCCTTATCTGAGGAAGGATGTTCTTGCCATGGAGGGAGTGCAGCGAAGATTCACCAGACTGTACCTGGGATGGCAGGAATGACGTATGAGGAGAGATTGGGTCGATTGGGCTTATACTCGCTGGAGTTTAGAAGAATGAGAGGGGATCTCATTGAAACTTACAAAATTCTAACAGGACAAGACAGACTAGATGCAGGAAGGATGTTCCTGATGGTCGGGGGAGTCCAGAACCAGGGGTCACAGTCTAAGGATTATGGGCAAGCCTTCTAGGACTGAGATGAGGAGGAATTTCTTCACCCAGAGAGTGGTGAACCTGTGGAATTCTCTGCCACAGAGGGCAGTTCAGGCCAGTTCATTAAATATATTCAAGAAGGAGTTGGATATATCTCTTAAGGCTAAAGGGATCAAGGGATATGGGGAGAAAGCCGGGACAGGGTACTGAATTTGGATGATCAGCCATGATCTCATTAAATGGCGGAACAGACTCGAGGGGCCGAATGGCCTACTCCTGCTCCTATCTTCTATGTTGTGGAACAGTTTTTTCTGGTTGGTTCCTGGAAATTAAGTACTGTTTTCCTTTGGCTAGATTGAACAAATGCCTCGATAAATATCAACGATCTGCTCTCTGCAACAGTCAGTAAACACAGGGTCGCTTTAATAAGTGAACATTTACTTTCAATAACAATATTTTCATTCTCTTGGAAAGTGCGGTCTTTTGAACAGCATATGCTGTTTATGGAAATCCTTGCAATTTTTCAACAACATGAAAGCAAAATTGATCTCGGATAAAAAAAATCACCTGTCTCTGACAAAAGTTCCAAAATTTATGGTTCATACTTGGTCCAGAATAATTGATTACCACGCCTGTTTTTCAGGTTTGTCTATTTGACACAAAGGTAGTCAGGCGTATTAACAGTGCTGGACATGCACATTTGACACAGAAGAGTAAGTTTCTTAACTCCAGTCAGCTCATCTGCTGAAACCCTCATCTATGCCGTTGTTACCTCTAGACTTCACTATTCCAACTCGCTCCTGGCCGGCCTCCCACGTTCTCCCCTTCCTAAACTTGAGGTCATCCAAAACTCGGCTGCCCCGTGTCCTAACTCGCACCAAGTCCTGTTCACCCATCACCCCTGTGCTTGCTGACCTACATTGGCTCCCGGTCCGGCAACGCCTCGATTTTTAAAAATTCTCATCCTTGTTTTCAAATCCCTCCGTGGCCTCACCCCCTCCCTATCTCTGTAATCTCCCACAGCCCCCGAGATAGAAACATAGAAGATAGGAGCAGGAGTAGGCCATTCGGCCCCTTGAGCCTGCTCCGCCATTTAATGAGATCATGGCTGATCATCCAAATTCAGTACCCGGTCCCTGCTTTCTCCCTTGATCCCTTTAGCCTTAAGAACTATATCTAACTCCTTCTTGAATATCTATATATATAAAAGAGCCCTTCTGTCTGTCCGGATGTCTGTCTGTTCTCTATACTTTTGAAAGTTAGAGAGCGTACCGACGCGCGCGTCGCCTCAAAAGAAAGCTTGCGATTCCGGACCGGTCATAGGCGTATTTACGTTTCGGCCGGACAAAAATCCCGCCCGCGGTATCCGAAAAACGTTCAGCGTTCCGCTCATTAGCATCTCATTAGCGACCGTGTGACGTCGAGGTCGACCAATCGGACGGACGCGTGCCATCCTACAGTTGTGTCGAGTGACTCGACGATTGACCAATCCTACGCTTCGGTGACCTGACCGGTCGACCAATCAGTGCGTGTGTGGGCGGGCCTTATCCTTCTGAACCGAGGTGAGTGGCCGCCATCTTGATTTTTCACAATTTTTTCCCCCACACTTTGTGTGTTAGGGAACTAAGGTAAATATTTTAATGATGTGTTAGGGAATTAAATAACAATTTAATAGGGGGGGGGAGAGAGCCTCGGGAAATCGCGCGGGGGGGGAGAGCCTCGGGACATCGCGGGGGTGGGGGGGGGAGAGCCTCGGGAAATCGCGGGGGGGGCTAGCCTCGGGAAATCGCGGTGGGCTCGCGCCGCCCGCACTGACCGCGCATGCGCCGCCCGCACTGACCGCGCATGCGCCGCCCGCACTGACCGCGCATGCGCCGCCCGCACTGACCGCGCATGCGCCGCCCGCACTGACCGCGCATGCGCCGCCCGCCCGCCCACAGCGGCCGTCCATCAGCCGCGCGATACGCGGGGGACCTCAGCTCCGGACCTCAAGCGCTAGGCAGGGGGAGGGGCCGGAGAGAGGGACAGAGGGGAGTGGGGGAGGGCGAGGGGAGGGAGGGAGACAGGGGAGGGGTGGGGGAGGGTAGGTGTGGGGGTGGGGGAGGGAGGGAGAGGAGGGGAGGGGAGGGGAGGGAGAGATAAGACAGGGAGAGGACATGACAGGGAGAGGGGGGACACACAGGGGCAGGGAGACCAAGCGCCCCAAAATTGCCCTCGCAACGCGGGGCTCCCCAGCTAGTATTTAATAAGTTGGCCTCAACTGCCTTCTGTGGTAGAGAATTCCACAGGTTCACCACTCTCTGGGTGAAGAAATTCCTCCTCATCTCAGTCCTAAATGGCTTACCCCTTATCCTTAGACTGTGACCCCTGGTTCTGGACTCCCCGCCATCGGGAACATCCTTCCTGCATCTAGTCTGTCTAGTCCTGTTAGAATTTTATAAGTTTCAATGAGACCCCCCTCTCATTCTTCTAAACTCTAGTGAATATAAGCCCAATCGACCCAATCTCTCTTCATACGTCATTCCTGCCATCCCAGGTATCAGTCTGGTGAATCTTCGCTGCACTCCCGCCATGGCAAGAACATCCTTCCTCAGATAAGGCGCGGAGATGTCTGTGCTCCCACATATGCTCAACCATTGGTGGCCGTGCCTTCAGCTGCCAGGACTCTGTAAGCTGTTGAATTCCCTCCCTAAACCTCTTCGCCTCTCTTTCCTCCTTTAAGACGCTCCTTAAAACCTACCTCTTTGACCAATCATCTGCCCTAATATCTCCTTACGTGGCTCAGTGCCACATTTTGTTTTATGACGCTCCTGTGAAGCGCCTTGGGAGGTTAAAGGCGCTATATAAATACACGTCGTTAACTCCACTTGGAGCTAAAATGAAAAGTGATGGGGCTTGCCATGATTGACACAGGCAGCAGCTGATCTCACAAGAAGATAGTCAGAAGAGCCTAATTCAGGTTCAGCTTCCAACTTAGAAAAATCTTCAGCTTTTCCCCTGGGGGAAAGAAATATTTCTGTGAAGGTCATTTTTTATTTACATTTTGTAACTACAAATGCTGCAGCTGCGAATCTGTTGTGTCTCTGAAGTAACATTAAGCAGTCCGTAATTGTTTAAATAATTTAAGTTTACCTAGGAAAATTTAAATTCTTGCAGCTTGTTTGGAAATCATTTGATTAGACAAATGAAGTCGGACGCTCTATTGCAGAGAGGAAAGATGGTGGGAAATTGTATCCGCACATAAATTATGGCATTTCCTTCACCGTGGCAGAGTAATGACTATGGGAAATATAGAAATTTCAAGCCCAGGTTTTTGAGAGGAATAGATGCCTTCAGGTACAAATCTTAATAAACGTACTCGAAGACAGAAAAGATCATTTATATGTAAATATATTAATCTGAAAGAAACACTTGCATTTATATATAGCGCCTTTCACGACCACAGGATGTCCCAAAGCCAATTAAGTACTTTTTGAAGTGTAGTTACTGTTGTAATGTAAAAAGAAAGAAAGACTTGCATTTCTGTAGCGCCTTTCACGACCACCGGACCTGTCTCAGTGCTCTACAGCCAATGGAGTACTTTTGAAGTGTGGTCACTGTTGTAATGTGGGAAACGCGGCAGCCAATTTGCGCACAGCAAGCTCCCACCAACAGCAATGTGATAATGATCAGATCATCTGTTCTTGTTATGTTGGTTGAGGGATAAATATTGGTCCCAGGACACCGGGGAGAACTCCCCTGCTCCTCTTCAAAATAGTGCCATGGGATCTTTTACGTCCAGCTGAGAGAGACGGGGCCTCGGTTTAACATCTCACCTGAAAGACGGCACCTCCGACAGTGCAGCACTCCCTCAGTACTGCCCCTCCGACAGTGCGGCGCTCCCTCAGTACCGCACTGGAGTGTCAGCCTGGATTTTTGCGCTCAAGTCTCTGGAGGGGGAACTTGAACCCACAACCTTCTGACTCCGAGGCGAGTGTGCTAGCCACGGCTGACTGGAAATATAGATCATTTTAACATTGTTAAAATCTTAGTTTCAAAAATCGTCGTGAGCGATTTGCTTGTTCATCTCCTGAGATATTTGCATATGAACAAATTGCAATCAATAAGCTCAAATTGCAATGAATAAAATTGCATTTCAGCTGGAAGAAATATCTACATCAGCCAATCAGTTGCAAGTATGTAAAAATTGCCTGAAATTCTGCATATAATTAAAATTTAACAGCTGAAATATAATGGACAGGGAAATGTGCATATGTTGTATGCAAAATTTTAGGCCATTTACTGGTGTGTAACTATGCAGCTTGCAATCTTGACGGCACCTCCCAACCCGTGGCCTGTACCACCTAGAAGGACAAGGGGCAGCAGGCACATGGGAACACCACCACCTCCAAGTTCCCCTCCCAGTCACACACCATCCTGACTTGGACATAAATCGGCCATTCCTTCATCGTCGCTGGGTCAAAATCCTGGAACTCCCTCCCTAACAGCACTGTGGGAGCACCTTCACCACACGGACTGCAGCGGTTCAGGAAGAAGCTAGACCACCACCTTCTCGAGGGCAATTAGGGGTGGGCAATAAATGCTGGGCCTTGCCAGCGACGCCCACATGTCTATTGCTCAACCTTAGTCTTCTCTCCAGTTTTATCACTTTGCTTCCTGCTGGGTGTCCTCCCAACACCTCACCCAAGTCGCCATTCTTCATGCGTGACTCTAATTGGTGAGTGTTTGACCACGGGTCATCACAGTCATGTCTGATTCTGCCCTCATCCGACATCCACGCAAGAGCCTTTGGATAGTGAGCGGGTGTGAGAACCCATTGGGTTAGTTCCCTCTCGCCCAGGGGCACTTAAGCCAATTCTTACACGATGCACTGACTGAAATTGGCAAACTCAATACGAATCAGGAATTGAACCCGGGGACATTCTGGGAAAGTTGGTGCACCCTGCTTTTCCCAACTGAGCCATTGGAATAGCTGCAATCTGTCAACTTTATTTCTAGCATGTATAGATTCTCAGCTCCAATCTTGAGAACGTAGATGAAGACGGGTTTTCTTGCCTCCAGTCGTCCTCTGTGCGGCGTTATTTTCCTTTTCCTTTCCCTTCTTTTCCTGCGACCCGTTTAATGGGATTTGTACCTCTTTAGTAAGACCTTTTAAAGGGAAGTAGAAATGCCACTTGATTTGGTGATCTTGAATGGCTGAAAAATAGTCAGGTGGAAGGAATCAAAGGGACTGATCAGTACTGATTAGATTCTCTTGGTATGAATTTTTAAAATTACTTTAATTAAACTAGACCACAAGAGCTGATCACTCTGCAGCTTTCTCCTGAGTAGAAAATTGTAGATTTATCACGTTTTTTTCATTCTCTGGATGTGGACGTCACTGGCACAATCAGCATTTATTGCCCGTTCCTTAGTTGCCCTTGAGAAGGTGGTGGTGGGCCGCCGCCTTGAACCGCTGCGGTCCGTGCGGTGCAGGTGCTCCCACAGTGCTGTTCAATAGGGAGCTCCAGGATTTTGACCCAGCGACCATGAAGGAACGGCCGATCCACGTTCAAGTCGTGATGGTGTGTGACTTAGCGGAGGTGGTGTTCCCATGCACCTGCTACCCTTGTCCTTTTTAGGTGGTGGAGGTCACGGGTTTGGGAGGTGCTGTCGAAGAAGCCTTGGCGAGGTGCAGCTTGTAGATGGTACACCCTGCAGCCACGTTGCGCCAGTGGTGGAGGGAGTGGATGTTTAAGGTGCTGCTGCCAATATTTGGAATGACTGAGAGCTTCGTGACAGAGGAAGAGCATTACGCTGCGCATTATCTTTGAAAAATATTGAAGCAAGAAAAATCAATCCCTCAGTACTGCACTGGGAGTGTCAGCTAAGAACATAAGAAATAGGAGCAGGAGTCGGTCATTCGGCCCCTCGAGCCTGCTCCGCTATTCAATGAGATCATGGCTGATTTGATCTTGGCCTCAATTCCACTTTCCTGCCCTCTCCCCATAACTCGTATTCAAAATTCTGTCAATCTCTGCCTTGAATATATTCAATGACCCAGCCTCCACAGCTCTGGGGTAGAGAATCCCATAGATTCACGACCCTCTGAGAGAAGAAATTCCTCCTCATCTCCGTTTTAAATGGGTGCCCCCTTATTCTGCAACTATGCCCCCTAGTTCTAGATTCCCCCATGAGGGAAACATCCTCTCAGCATCCACCCTGTCCAACCCCCTCAGAATCTTATGTTTCAATAAGATCACTTCTCATTCTTCTAAACTCCAATGAGTATCGGCCCAACCTTTGTCCTCAAATCCCTGGAGTGGGAACTTGAACCCACAACCTTCTGACTCAGAGGTGAGACTGCGAGAGGAGGGCTGTTGGTGCCCAGTTGAGTATCTTGTGCACTAGTTTATGATGATCAGAAAATCATCTTTCTCTTTTTTTTATCTCTATCACAAGTCTGTGTTTCTGAAACTTGAGGTGTAACTGCGATGCTCTTGGGCTATTCTAATGAATTATGATTATGAAACCTAATTTGTACGAGTAAATGGGGATAATTAGAAAATACCCTCCCATATAATTTATGATCTAGTTTCCCTGAACCCAACGTGTAAGGCGTTGCACAATTAGGGAAATATACTATGCGAATTGGACTAACTTTACTCGTGTAAATTGAGTTAATTCAGCAATGCTAGTCATCTAATTAGTGTTATGCAGATTACATGCAGGAGAGGGTTGCTTTAACTGGTCCCAACTCGACCTGAAACGTTTGGATTTGTGCTCTCGGAAACTGCAGAATGTGATACCTCATTAGATTATTCAGGGTATTAAGCTCCCCGCTTGACTCTTTTATATAACAAATAAATCTTGGTGCCGTGTTAACTGAGATTTTTCCTATTATAAGTGAATGACAACTTTACGGGGGGGGGGGGGGAGGGTGGCGGGGGGTTTGCATTGAAATGACAAAGTGCTCGTATTCTATACGATACCGAGACATAGTTTTTAAACTGGAATATAACTGATTAATTCGAAAATCAGCCCGGATAACTGAAACCACAAGGACGGAGCATATGTAAATAAATCTAATTAGCATAATTAATGTTGCACCCCAGTACAGCATTATGCTTCCAAGTTTCATAGAGTATAGCGGAAAGTATAATTTTAGCCTCATTTGCTTGTGCAATTATGCATAATTAGCATATATATTCATACTTTATTCCTAATGGTATAACTAATATACGCTCCCAAGTTTCACAAGAATAAAGCTTGTGGCCTTCAACAATGTCTGTCTTCTAATGAACCCAATTTAAAAATGAAAATCAGGTCTAATTAGCATAATGCATGGTCCCTAAACGTTTCAATGCAGAAATGATTGTGGGAATCTTATCCCATTCTGCTGCAGTCTGACCAAAGAATATTTTTTCCCCCCTGACAATGTACCACAGTGCATGTGAATGTAATATGAAGATGAACTGTGCATAGTAGGGGAGGCTCCTTATCTGAGGAAGGATATACTTGCCTTAGAGGCAGTGCAACGAAGGTTCACTAGATTGATTCCTGGGGTGAGAGGTTTGCCCTATGAGGAGAGATTGAGTACATTGGGCCGATACTCTCTCGAGTTTAGAAGAATGAGAGGGAATCTCATTGAAACACACAAGATTCTGAGGGAGATTGACAGGGTCGACGCTGAGAGGCTGTTTTTCCCTGGCTGGAGTGTCTAGAACTAGGATAAGGGGTCGGCCATTTAAGGCTGAGATGAGGAGGAGCTTCTTCACTCAGAGGGTGGTGAATCTTTGGAATTCTCTGCCCCAGAGGGCTGTGGAGGCTCAGTCGTTGAGTATATTCAAGGCCGAGATCGAGAGATTTTTGGACTCTAGGGGAATCGAGGGATATGGGGATCGAGCGGGAAAGTGAAGTTGAGGTCAAAGATCGACCATGATCTTATTGAATGGCGGAGCAGGCTCGCGGGGCCATAGGGGACTTTTTTTCCTAGGATATTTTTGTGTCAATCCAGTAAGCTTCATGAAGACATTGTGGTTGAGCATGTTTGATTTTGGGCAAGTGGTGGTAAAAAAAAAGCACATTTACAACTGATAAATATTCATGTTCCATTGTACATTGAGAATGCTGTTATTGAGATTCTATATCTAACACGGTTCTCTTCCTACTGCCCATGCCTTGATCTCAGAATCCCACACTCAAATCACCTTTCCTGAATATAGTGCCTCTCATGCTTGTCTGAGCATTGGAGTCTCAATGATAGCTCATACAAGTGGCATTTCTTCATGAAGAGTTTGGGCAGTGAGTGTCAGCAGACTATTCTCAATCATTACAGCCAAGCCCAATTCTCCCCTGTTCATACATGCACACCTCCTGCAGCAGTTGCTGGGCAGCAATCTTCGGCAGCACCTCCCAGACCTGCGACCTCTACCACCTAGAAGGACAAGGGCAGCAGGCGTCTGGGAACACCATCACCTCCAAGCCACACAACATCCTGACTTGGAAATATATCGGCCGTTCCTTCATCGTCGCTGGGTCAAAATCCTGGAACTCCCTCCCTAACAGCACTGTGGGAGCACCTTCACCACACGGACTGCAGCGGTTCAAGAAGGCGGCTCAACACCACCTTCTCAAGGGCAATTCGGGATGGGCAATAAATGCCAGCCATGCCCACATCCTGTGAACGAATAAATAAAAGTGGAAAATCTGACCATTTCTTGTCCCCTTGCTCAGCCTCCGTTGCTGAAGCCACTTATAGCACCCTGCTAACCACCCAGTTGCGATGGCTAATTGCCCAGGAACTTTCTGCACTGTGGTGCATTTTTTTGAACTGCGTCACTTTGAGAAGAATTTCCAAGGAATGAATGCTCTTGCCTTTCCTCAGGACCGGTTGGTTGCCTGTGCATTTGTGTTGTTTGTGCATGGCTAAGTATTTCTTCCTACCACCTTTAGCACCATTCACAGCTCCCATGATAATGGAGCAGTCTATGCCAGCCTACAGCAGGGCCTGGGTTGAAAAGTAGTAAGTAATATTTGCCACCAATGTCAAGCACTGAGCATCTCCAAAACAACAAGGCACAGACTTAACTCGTCGTGACATTCAGTGGCACCACCATTGGCGAGTCCCCAACTATCAACACTGAGGGTTGCTATTGACCAGATGTTTAACTGGACCAACCGTTTTAGCACTGACCGCAAGAGCAGAGCGGAGGCTGGGTATTGGGACAAGTGGGTCGTCTCCTGACCACTTAATGCCTTCCCACCACAAACAAGGCTCAAGCCAGGAGTGTGATGGGATGCTCAGCAGTCTCCTGGATAGGTGCAACTGCAACAACACTTGGAAAGCTTGACACCATGCAGTACAAAGCAGCCCGCTTGATTGTTATCTCTTCCACGGAACTCAATGTACACCACCACCCCCCCCCCCCCCCCAACCCCAGCATCCTGTGGCCACAGTATGTACTATCTAGAGCGGGGGTTCTCAACCTTTCTGCTCCGAGGCCCCCCTCCTGTGTTATAAAAATTCCACGGACCCCCTGTAAACACAACACAAGTACTTTTTCTGTATAAAAATTAGTTATACAATTAAACATATTATTTTTGTTTTACTTAATGTGACTAATTCGGAAGAGAAATTCCAATTATATATTAATAGATAGATAACTGGAAATTAGATGCAATTTTATTTTTTTGTTACTGTTAAGTCAGTGACAAACTAACACAGGATATGACCTGAGGCAAGCCCTAAAGCCCAGTATTACTGACACCCACCGGAGCGTGAGTGGGTGTAAAGAGGAACCCCTCCTTTGGTGACTCTCTTGTCACTGCTGCTGATTTATTATTCACTGGCTGCTGCTCCAAACCGATTGAATTGAGGAAATCCGCTATCTTTTTGATGCTGCTGGTGGTCACCTCAGTGTGCTCCCTGTTGGCCCAGTCCTGGATCGCCCTGCCCTGCCATGTCTGAAGCACAACCACGTCCCCCGAACCGACCCAACCCCTCCTGTAATCGCCGCGCTAATTAGCTTCGCATCGGCTATCCAAAGCGCCAAAAAAAACAAACGACCAGATTGGCCCATTCTAACCCAGAAGTGTGAGTTACATAGAAGATAGGAGCAGGAGTAGGCCCCTCGAGCCCGCTCCGCCATTTAATGCGATCATGACTGATCATCAAAATTCAGTACCCTGTCCCTGCTTTCTCCCCATATCCCTTGATCCCCTTTAGCCTTAAGAAATATATCTTAACTCCTTCTTGAATATATTTAATGAATTGGTCTCAACTGTCTTCTGTGGTAGAGAATTCCACAGGTTCACCACTCTCTGGGTGAAGAAATTCCTCCTCATCTCAGTCCTAAATGGCTTACCCCTTATCCTTAGACTGTGACCCCTGGTTCTGGACTCCCCGCCATGGGAACATCCTTCCTGCATCCGTCTGTCTAGTCCTGTTAGAATTTTATAAGTTTCAATGAGACCCCCCTCTCATTCTTCTAAACTCCAGCAAATATAAACCTAATTGACCCAATCTCTCTTCATACGTCATTCCTGCCATCCCAGGTATCAGTCTGGTGAATCTTCGCCGCACTCCCTCCATGGCAAGAACATTCTTCCTCAGATAAGGCGACCAAAATTGCACACAATACTCAAGGTGTGGTCTCACCAAGGCCCTGTATAACTGCAGCAAGACATCCTTGCTCCTGTACTCGAATCCTCTCGCTATGAAGACCAGCATGCCATTTGCCGCCTTAACCGCCTGCTGCACCTGCAGCTTAGGCAAATATTATTGGTCAGGAGGGCGGCGGAGTGAGATGACGGATGAAACGAGACTTTGTATTGGTTAAACGTGAAGGAGGGCTCAGAAGAACCTGGTTAATTGATTGACAAGAGGTTACATCTGGATTTTGATCGGTTTCATTGAAGGAAGAACAAGAAATTTGAATGGTGTATCTTGGGTTAACGCTATGTTGGCGGACCCCTTGAAACCTTCTCGCGGGCCCCCTGGTTGAGAACCCCTGATCTAGAGCGTGCACTGCAGCAAATTGCCAAATTGATAACATCTCCCAGCCACTCAGCCTCTACCATCGAGAAGGATAAGAGCAGTAATGTTTTGGGAACAGCATAACCTTTAAGCTGCCTTCTCAAGACCTGCACCATTCTGACCTGGCCATATACCACCCTGCTTCAGTGTCGCTCGGTCAAAATCCTGGAATCCCCTACCTATCACCATCATGCGGACACCATCAGTGCAAGGACCACTGCAGTTGAAGGAGAAGGCCCATCACCACATCATCGGCGCAGCTAGGGATGGGTAATAAATGGGGCCCTGCCAGTGTCGTCTACATTGTGTACGAATAAAACCCATAGCTGGGAGACTGGATTCGAAAGGCTCTCGGCACCGAATCTTAAATAAATGCCTTCATTGAAAAATATGTACTTGAAAATTTAAAAAGAAATTGTCGGATTGCATCTAAGCTGTCGTGGAAAGGCCGAAGCCATCTGCTGGGAAAAGTGAGTTCCAGGTTTCTCTCAGCCCACCGAGCGTCTTCTGACATCAATGATGCATGAAGCTGCAGAGAACCGCACCTCACTCTCAGAATGTGCTCTGTAACCAAGGCAACCAGCTCGCACTCAAACTAAAACAAATTAAACCAGGGCCACAGTTTTGAAGGGCTGGTGTTAACAGCTATTAGGCTGACCGTGACAAAGTACGCCCCGTGGAATGGCAGTGCAAGAGATTCTGCTTTTAACTCCTGCCGCGTGCACGAGTTTAACAATCGCACATTCTCGTTCCTGCCAATTTTCTCCTCCACACCGGAGCTGTGCTGGGGCATGGTTCCACAGTTGGCAGTCATCCATTCACCCTGTACATGTAGCTGATTGTTTTTATTTGTGTTCCTAGACAGTGAATGTTGGCAGACTGTTCAGTTATGGGAGAGAAGTGTAGCCTAGCACAATGCTGTTGCTCACCTGGTGTTGGCTCCCAGGGAATTTCCAGGAGGAGCCAGAATCAGGAACACTGGCTGGTTTTTTTTTCCCTTCGCCGCTGCCTATTCCAGGGACACTGAGGTTCATTGTATTGTCCCCTACTGCCAACTTGGCTGAAAGTAACTAATTCAGCACAGTTTGAGAATGAGGCCTGGGGGGGCGTTTCAGGTCTTTATACCTTGGTTACAAGTTGTGCTCACAGCTGCGCTATTGGAGGAAACTATAATTACGGCAATTCAGCCAAGGTGGCAGTCGGGGGCCAGCACAATCTTTCGGATGAAACGTTAAAGCCCGTCTGTCCTCTCAGGTGGATGTAAAAGACCCCATGGCACTATTTTCATGAAGAGCAGGGGGAGTTCTCCCCAGTGTCCTGGGGCCAATATTTATCCCTCAGTCAACATCACTTTAAAAAAAAAAAAAAAAAAAAAGTTTCTGGTCATTATCATATTGCTCTTTGTGGGGGCTTGCTGTGCGCACATTGGCTGTTGCGTTTCCTACATTACAACAGTGACTACACTTTATTAAAAAAAAAAAAAAAAAGTACTTCATTGGCTGTAAAGTGCTTTGGGCCGTCCTGACATCGTGTAAGGCGCTATAGAAATGCAAGTCTTTCTTTCAATTACAGGAAACTCTCGATTTACCGGCACCTAAATAACCGGAAATCTCTCTTAACCGGCAAAATTCAGGAGTAGGTTCAGGTAAGTTTTACTTCATATTAGTGGCCGTGTAACCGGGGTTCCTCGATCTGTGGCCGTGTAACCGGGGTTCCTCGATCTGTGGCCGTGTAACCGGGGTTCCAGGATCTGTGGCCGTGTAACCGGGGTTCCTGGATCTGTGGCCGTGTAACCGGGGTTCCAGCATCTGTGGCCGTGTAACCGGGGTTCCTGGATCTGTGGCCGTGTAACCGGGGTTCCAGGATCTGTGGCCGTGTAACCGGGGTTACTGGATCTGTGGCCGTGTAACCGGGGTTCCTGGATCTGTGGCCGTGTAACCGGGGTTCCTGGATCTGTGGCCGTGTAACCGGGGTTCCAGCATCTGTGGCCGTGTAACCGGGGTTCCAGGATCTGTGGCCGTGTAACCGGGGTTCCTGGATCTGTGGCCGTGTAACCGGGGTTACTGGATCTGTGGCCGTGTAACCGGGGTTCCTGGATCTGTGGCCGTGTAACCGGGGTTCCAGCATCTGTGGCCGTGTAACCGGGGTTCCAGCATCTGTGGCCGTGTAACCGGGGTTCCTGGATCTGTGGCCGTGTAACCGGGGTTCCTGGATCTGTGGCCGTGTAACCGGGGTTCCTGCACCTGTTGCCATGCAACAGGGACGCCTGGACCTGTGGCCTGTACGGGGCTCTCGTGCCTTGGTAAGTATACCTCTCTGTAATCCGGACTTTTTGATCAACCGGCAGCATGCCGGTCCCGTCGGTGCCGGATAAAAAAGAGTTTCCTGTAGTTCTAATTAAGAGGCAATTGGGATTCTTGCATAGAAACACTAGTCAGAGTACATTTTTACTAAAAATTGTAAACTATGGAAGTTATCAACAGATTTTACATATCTTTTCCATCTCGGTAGATACTATGGCGTTAAGGTTTTCCCCAATGGCTCAGTTTATTTATCCGCCGAGTAGCTAAGCGATGAAGTCATGTTCAGTGCCTGGTCCGTGCTGTTTACTGATCTCAGCCAAGAGAAGTGGCAGGAGTATGACCATTTGCTTCAGCGCTCAGGTTTAGTAGAGAGAAAATGGGTCAAAGTTCCTGCTCCTGATCTGCATAGAGTTGCCCCTCTGTGTGCACATGCTATCTGGTGAAGACAGGATCAAGCTCCTTGTGATCAAATAGCCTGCCAGCGCTTATCATTGAGGGCACACTAGGATAATGCACATTTGAATCAAGTACCGAATGTGCTCGTAGAGCTATGCCCCAGTATGGAGTTGGTGGATAAAATTTAGGGAGGGAAAAAACACCACACCACACATGCAAGATGGCTTGGAATTTTGTGGTAAAAAGAAAGACTTGCAGCAATGTTCCCTGCGAGCTGCGCTTTGTTCTGCGCGGCCTGTTTTCTTTTGATGCGCGGTCTCTAAATTTCTGCGCAAGTGTGTTTACAACGGAAAAGCCGGCGAGCGGCCTGCGCGGGACCTTTGAGATTACCCGCGTCGAAATTGACTTGCATTTCTATAGCACCACTCGCCCTCAGGACGTCCCAAAGCACTTTACAGCCAATGAAGTACTTTTTGAAGTGTCGCCGCTGTAATGTAGGCTGTTGCTTGCTGTGGTGCGTGTATTATTAGCTGCGAGGTGCGGAGTTTAGATTGCTGTCTTTAAAGCAGGGCTATCCAAGCCTTTTCGTCAGCCACATACGTTCGAACATGGATCCTCGAGGCCCACATGAAGGTTTACGTTTACGCTCCCCTTGATTTACATGTATCTCAAGTATCTGATCCTTGTGCACCAGTCGCTGAAGGTAAGCATGCAGGTGCAGTAGGCGGTTAAGAAGGCAAATGGTATGTTGGCCTTCGTAGCGAGAGGATTCAAGTACAGGAACAACGATGTCTTGCTGCAGTTGTACAGGGCCTTGGTGAGACCACACCTTGAGTATTGTGTGCAGTTTTGGTCGCCTTATCTGAGGAAGGATGTTCTTGCCATGGAAGGAGTTCAGCGAAGATTCACCAGGCTGATACCTGGGATGGCAGGAATGACGTATGAAGAGAGATTGGGACGATTGGGCTTGTACTCGCTGGAGTTTAGAAGAATGAAAGGGGATCTCATTGAAACTTATAAAATTCTGACAGGACTGGACAGACTAGATGCAGGAAGGATGGTCCTGATGGTCGGGGTGTCCAGAACCAGGGGTCACAGTCTAAGGATAAGGGGTAAGCCATTTAGGACAGAGATGAGGAGGAATTTCTTCACCCAGAGAGTGGTGAACCTGTGGAATTCTCTACCACAGAAGGCAGTAGAGGCCAATTCATTAAATATATTCAAGAAGGAGTTGGATATATTTCTTAAGGCTAAAGGGATATGGGGAGAAGGCAGGGACAGGGTACTGAATTTGGATGATCAGCCATGATCGCATTGAATGGCAGAGCCAGCTCGAGGGGCCGAATGGCCTACTCCTGCTCCTATCTTCTATGTTTCTATGATCCTGCTGTTCAATGATTTAGGATTTATTGGCCCATGATACAGCAGTGCTTCCCAAACTTCCAGCCCCACACAATTTAAACAGGACAAACCAGTAAGAAATAAATAAATACTTGTAGGAGCGAGTAGCTGGATTGTCGGCACTTGGGGAGTGCATATGGCCCCATGGCAGTCGTTTGGATAGCCCTGCTATAAAGGGCACCTTATTCAGTGGGAAAGCAAGAGGACCTGGCGTCTTTAAAAAAAAAAAAAAAACAGACGCAAGATTGTTCTGGGACATTCTTGGAATTATTTACTTATAAATTGGCTGAGAGAGGTGAGTGTACATGACTAGAACATTCTATGCTGTTGCAAAGGTCAAGGCAAGGCCTTTAGAACAAATCTGTTGGCAGGGCTGTCGGTTAGTGCTGAGGCCCACTGAACAACAAAGATTCCATGGAATGGAGCAGTAAATCAAAAAAATTAGATTGTGATCCCTGGTGGGTGAAATAGGCTTTCAGCGTGTTTATGGAGGATGCATAAAATTAATAGCAATTTTGATGAGGATGTTGGGAATCGGTTGCTTTTGGATCACTGGAAGAGTTGTCTCTTTCCTCTTTCTCAGCGGGTTGAATGGGTGAAATGGTACATGGTCATGGTCATGGGTATGTCCTTCCTTATCTGCAGCAGAAGTTTATGGGTGATTTAGAGCCTTGTTCATAGAATCATAGAATGATACAGCACAGGAGGAGGCCATTCGGCCCATCATGCCTGTGCTGCCTCTTTAGTAGACCTATCCAATTAATCCCACTCCCCTGCCCTTTCACGGGATTGGGGGTAATATACTGGCATAGGTGGAAGATTGGCTATCTAACAGAAAACAAAGAGTTGGGATAAATGGTTCGTTCTCAGGCTGGCAATCAGTAACTAGTGGTGTTCCGCAGGGGTCAGTGCTGGGACCCCAACTCTTTACAATCTATATTAACGATTTGGAGGAAGGGACCGAGTGCAACATATCCAAGTTTGCCGACGACACAAAGATGGGAGGGAAAGCAGTGAGTGAGGAGGACATAAAAAACCTGCAAAAGGACATAGACAGGCTAAGTGAGTGGGCAGAGATTTGGCAGATGCAATATAATGTTGGAAAGTGTGAGGTTATGCACTTTGGCAGAAAAAATCAAAGAGCAAGTTATTATCTAAATGGAGAGAAACTGCAAAGTGCTACAGTACAAAGGGATCTGGGGGTCCTGGTGCATGAAACACAGAAAGCTAGTATGCAGGTGCAGCAGGTGATCAGGAAGGCCAATGGAATCTTGGCTTTTATTGCAAGGGGGATGGAGTATAAAAACAGGGAAGTCTTGCTGCAGTTATACAGGGTATTGGTGAGGCCACACCTGGAATACTGCGTGCAGTTTTGGTTTCCATATTTAAGAAAAGATATACTTGCTCTCGAGGCAGTTCAGAGAAGGTTCACTCGGTTGATTCCGGAGATGAGGGGGTTGACGTATGAGGAAAGGTTGAGTAGGTTGGGACTCTACTCATTGGAGTTCAGAGAAAGGCGATCTTATCGAAACATATAAGATTGTGAGGGGGCTTGATCGGGTGGATGCGGGGAGGATGTTTCCACTGATGGGTGAGACTAGAACTAGGGGGCATAATCTTAGAATAAGGGGCTGCCCTTTCAAAACTGAGATGAGGAGAAACTTCTTCACTCAGAGGGTAGTAAATCTATGGAATTTGCTATCCCAGAGAGCTGTGGAAGCTGCGACATTAAATAAATTTAAAATGGAGATAGACAGTTTCCTAGCAGGTAAGGGAATTAGGGGTTACTGGGAGCGGACAGGGAAGTGGACGTGAGTCTAGGTTCAGATCAGCCATGATCCTATTGAATGGCGGAGCAGGCCCGAGGGGCCGTATGGCCTACTCCTGCTCCTACTTCTTATGTTCCCCACAGCCCTGTCCATTTTCTCCCTTCAAGTATTTATCCAGTTCTCTTTTGAATGTTGCCAATGAATCTGCTTTAACCACCTCTTCAGGCAGTGCAATCCAGATCCCAACTCGCTGTGTAAAAAAAAATCCTCATGTCGCCTCTGGTTCTTTTGCCAGTCACATTAAATCTCTGTCCTCTGGTTACCAACCCTTCTGCCACTGGAAACAGTTTCTCCTTATTTGCGCTATCAAAACCGTTGATGATTTTGAACACCTCTATTAATCCTCCTTGTAACCTTCTCTTTAAGGAGAACAACCCCAGCTTCTCCGCATAACTGAAGTCCCTCATCGCTGGTGCCATTCTAGTAAATCTCTTCCGCACCCTCTCCAAACCCTTGACATCCTTCCTAAAGTGTTGTGCCCAGAATTGGACACAATACTCCACCTCGAGTACAGCAAGAGCACATGAACTTTTTAAAGCTTCACTTATGCTGGAGGAAGTAAAGCAATCTACCTGAAAGAGCAGCAGTATCCAGAAGCGTGACTACCTGCAGAGCTACATCTAGAAAAGTGCTGTCCAATAGAAATACTTCGCCTTTATTGCAAGGGGGGTTGGAGTATAAGAGTAAGGAAGTCTTGCTGCAATTATACAGGGCCTTGGTGAGACCACACCTGGAGTACTGTGCACAGTTTTGGTCTCCTTACCTAAGGAAGGATAGACTTGCCTTGGAGGCGGTGCAACGAAGGTTCACTCGATTGATTCCTGGGATGAGAGGGCTGTCCTATGAGGAGAGATTGAGTAGATTGGGCCGATACTCTCTGGAGTTTAGAAGAATGAGAGGTGATCTCATTGGAACATATAAGATTCTGAGGGGGATTGACAGGGCAGATGCTGAGAGGTTGTTTCCCCTGGCTGGAGAGTCTAGAACTAGGGGGCATCGTCTCAGGATAAGGGGTCGGCCATTTAGGACTGCGATGAGGAGGAATTTCTTCACTCAGAGGGTGGTGAATCTTTGGAATTCTCTACCCCAGAGGGCCGTGGAGGCTCAGTCGTTGAGTATATTCAAGGCTGAGATCGATAGATTTTTGGATACTAAGGGAATCAAGGGATATGGGGATCGGGCGGGAAGGTGGAGTTGAGGTCGAAGATCAGCCATGATCTTACTGAATGGCGGAGCAGGCTCGAGGGGCCGAATGGCCTAGGCTTCCTACTTCTTATGCTCTTAAATTGCTGAATAGCCACAGGTGTAGCACGGCGACACAGTTTTAGCACATGCACTAATTTTATTAGAAGCTGCCTTACAAACAATACAGGGTAAACGTACTTCACAAGTATATTCACTTAACGTGTGGAAAAGAAAAAACTTTTTTAGATTATTGGTGGGGGAAAAAATCTAATTCCATAAGGATGCAACTGGAGTTGAAAGTGAGATTGAACTGAAGACAGTTAATGTACTAAATGATTACTCCCTGGAAGTATTCACTGAAGAATACATTAGTAACACACCAATTTGTCATGGGAGGCACTACAAGTATGGTTAATGATTTTGACATCCTTGGTATGGATCCGAGACAGACTGATAAATCCCCAGGTACAGAAGGCATGTACCTGGAGTTGATGAAAACAGTGGAGCCCTCACCGGACGTGAAACAAGCCAACGTGATGCTTATTTTCCAAAGTAAAAGCCATTAGGCAAACTTAGGCAACTGCAGACCCCATTAGTCTTCCCAAAGTAACTGGCAAATGATGGAGCTGATCATGAGGAACAAGCTGGAGGATGTTCGCCCATCACCCCTGTGCTCGCTGACCTACATTGGCTCCCGGCTAGGCAGCGCCTCGATTTCAAAATTCTCATCCTTGTTTTCAAATCTCTCTGTGGCCTCGCCCTTCCTATCTCTGTAATCTCCTCCAGCCCCCACAAGCCCCCCCCCCCCCCCCCCGAGATCTTTGCGCTCCTCTAATTCTGCCCTCTTGAGCATCCCTGATTATAATCGCTCAACCACTGGCGGCCGTGCCTTCTGTTGCCTGGGCCCCAAGCTCTGGAATTCCCTGCCTAAACCCCTCCGTTTCGCTACCCCTCTCTTCATTTAAGACGCTCCTTAAAACCTACCTCTTTGACCAAGCTTTTGGTCACCTGCCCTAATTTCTCCTTATGTGGCTCGGTGTCAAATTTTTTTGCCTTGTAATATTCCTGTGAAGCGCCTTGGGACGTTTTACTACGTTAAAGGCGCTATATAAATACAAGTTGTTGTATGAAACAATCCTAATAAATGACTTCAGAAGGGGGGACTCCTGCGTGAGCAACTTTCTTGGACTTCCTGATGGTACACTAAAGCAATAGGCTCCCCTTGACTCCCAGAAAGATTTTGATAAGGCTCACCAGTAACGGCTTAAGACAATGGGTGTCCATGGCGATACATATATAAGGAATTGCCTGCAAGAGCCAAAGCACTAGACACTAGTTAGTGCACTGATCTTGTGACGGGGCGGTGTATTGAGTTGAGTGCCTCTGGAATTGTCCTGGGACTCTTGTTTTAATTTGCATTAATGACTTCGATTCAGAAATAAAATACAATTTGGAAATGGACAGAAGATACTGAGGGTGAGGGAGAGGCAAGGCAGTCAGATCTGATACAACCAAGGAACTGCAGAAGGATTCCAGGCATTTGTGTGTGGGATATGTCAAAATATCTCAATGCTACATTGCAAGAAAATGGGAGACGCCCTAATGACTGGTGCTGTGCTCACTAGGGGAGAGACTGAAGGAGTCCTGGGATTGTTAGACTTCTTGGATTGAAACAAACACTTCAGATTATTTACTAACTTTAATTCAGGAACACTAAGAATGAATGTCCTGTAGTCCCCAATGCGCTGCAGTCTACTTCACAATTGTAGTCAAAGCCACTGATGTATATCATGTAGAGAATCACAGAATGTGATTTTCCTCCCCCCTTCTCCCCAAAAAATGGGTAAAATTCCTGGAATCGCAGGTAATAAGTAACTCGAGAATTTGACTGATTCTGTCACCCTAAACGAGTTGCTCCCAAGTTTGAAAAATACTCTTTATGAAAATGTGATGTGGCAACATGTGCAGGATTAAAGCTGTTAAAAGGCACATGTGAGGCTCAGTAACAACACAAGCCACAAAGGAGCCACGGCGAGTGATGTGGTTAATGAAGGATGGCAAATTCTATAATGAGAATATTACAGGTTTCATTACATGGCCTGAGGGTGTGTGAGAAGAAAGAGCCGTTGAGCATGTTACATACAAATGTCTACGGATTAAAGCACAATTTAGGACTAATACTGCAATTGCAGAAACATCTGCTTATGGAGTATGTCTCGCCTGTGTCTTCCAAACCACAGACTAATTCTACCAGACAGAGTAGGTGATGTGCTCCTATGGCTCTGTTACTATCTCTGCAAAAGTGCCCAAGAACAACTGGATCTCCACTTAACTTCTCTTCCCCCACCCCCTCCCCATGGGGGAATACTTACGTGTTGTTAATAATAATAATTCAACTTTATTGTCATTGTACAATGAAATGTGATCTTGCAAGCTCCCATGAGTCCAGTACAAATAACATTAACATTAACATTAAACGTAAATAGCACCGTCCTGGGAGAAGCAAAGCCGCTGCGTCTGTGCGCGCTGCCATTCCATTTCCACCATTCCTCCTGTCCGACAATCTTCAGCCCAACGCCCGGGCCTGCTCACCAGCCGCCCCTCCCGGGGCTCCTTCCGTGACCTTCTCACCAACCGCCCCTCCTCGGGGCTCCTTCCGTGACCTTCTGCACCTGGTCTTCCCTGATGGTCACCCCTCTAGGTACTAACCAGGCCTGGCTCTGCTTAGCTTCCAAGCCTTGCCAGTGACCCTGTCCCTAGTCCCAGGAATGGTTGCAGTAAACCTGCTTCATTGCAAACATTATGGCACCGTGTTATTGCAGTGCCCTTGGAGTAATGGATTTAGAGCAGAGTCACTCCAGTCAAAATTTCCTTGAAGTTTATTACTGGGGCCAGCCATTGTGCTAGGTTAGGATTGTTTTATATGTCCTTGTAAATGCTGAAAGGAACTCCTTGATGGAGTGGATCATTAACATCCCTAACTTGCTTTTATGTCGTGCCTTTTCCGTAGAAAACATCCCGAGGCGCCTTGGAGAGGAGGGGGGGAAAACCGAAAAAAGCAATAAAGGAATGGATGGCGAGTTATGGTTGGGAGAAATGGTCAAAAGGATAGATTTGAGGAGGATTTACAAGGCGGAAATGGGTTTCGAGAGGGAATTCCAGGGAAGTCGGGCTGATGCAGTTGGAGGCTCTGCCACTAATGGGTTAATAAGGGGGGGATGCACCAAAGGTGAGTTGGAGAACTAAAGAACAGGACCAGCGGGTTGCAGGATGTTGCAGAGGTAGATCAGGTCAAGGAAAGAGCGATTTGAAGGTCAGGCTGAGGATTTTAAATGCATTAGAGAATGGGGGCCAGTGTAGGTCAGCAAGACCAGGACATTGTGTGGACCAGGATAAGTTTTTTTTCCAGACAGGTTGGAGTTTGTAGAAGATGGGAGGGCAAGCAACGAGGATGTTGGAGAATTAGTGCCTGGAGGTGACGAAAATGTGGGAAAGTGTTCAGTAATTTACAATTTGAAATGGGTTGAATTGCCGAGCCTGCATTAGCTTGGGGCATTTTAAGTTGCTGTCTGCTATAAATAATTGCAGACGCAGTCTTTAGAAATGTTGATTTTCTTCTCACTGTCTTGATGCCACTTGTGATGTCTAGTGTCCAAACAGTTAGCCTTGTCCAAGAATGCATGCCAGTGTAGTTTTGTACGGTACTGTAATAAAGTATGTTTAATTGCTAACTTTGCCATTATATGGCCCTGCGTTCCTGTAGCCTGCATTTGTCGCTGTACATAGCCACGCTCCTGTACGAGTCTGTCGGAAGGACATCAACATCTGCCTTCAATGCTGGTGTTTACCCATGAGGATTGTGGCCACTGATTGTTGTAATGGACGTTCATTGCAATGCGAATTGAATCAGCTGAATGCTGAAAAGCACTGGACCATCACAGAACTAGCACCACTTCCTAGTTAGTGCGCACAAAGTATCTTGCACAGCAATGTGGTGACATTTTAGCGGAAAGAGTTTGTTGAGTATCTCGGCTGCTGCCACTGCTGCACAAAAGCATTTCTACCAGATTGCCTTGGTGGGAGCTGATGTGGTCTTAGTGTCACAAATGCACTCGAGGTTCTGATAAGCATCTTGAGTTCCATTGATTATACTAGCCCAATCATTTTAAACTCTGGCATAGTATGTTTGTACATGTGTTTATAAAAACAAAAATACTGTAAGGATTGAAAATCTTTCCACACAGGTTCCCAGTCCAATTATGCAGACACCCTTGACTAGTTACATAGATACATAGATACATAGAAGATAGGAGCAGGAGTTGGGTCACTCTGTCCACTCTGGCTATAAATCTGGAAGTAGTTTTGATTTCTTCTCCGTGATGAGCAAAAGGATGGTTGCTGACCCAAAGATTCAGGAAACTGGACTATGGTGTGGGGCGGGGGAGGGATAGAAGAGGACAATCCCATCCCAGGGATTCAGCATATCTGGCAATAGAGTGTTAACGCAATTCTACTTCAGAGCCTTGGTGACCTCTATTATAATACTTGACAACATTGTGGACGAGTTCTTGGTTTACTGCTGGTGGGTGTCCAGTGATGGGCTGCATTGTTGGTTCCATGTTGCTGATAACCTAGCCAGTACAATGGCCCGTCACTGCCATTGGATATGTTTAATTTATGTCATCCATGCCGTTGTCACCTCCAGTCCCAACTGTCCGAATACCCTTCGAGCCGGTCTCCCAAGCTCCGTTAATTTCAGCTCATCCAAAGCTCGGGCCATGTGCTATCCTGCAGACTGCTCCGCACACCCGTCACCTCTGTCCTTCCAGATTTACACTGGTGCCCCAACATCTGCAGTTTATATCCCATGTTTAAATCCATCCCTATCTCTAACATCCTCCAGCCCTATCACCCCTCCCGGAACACTACGTTCCTCTGACTCTGGCCTTTTGTACATTCCTCACTCCCTCCTTCCCTCCCTCTTCCTCACCATTGGTGGACCTGCCTTCAGCCGTCTAGGTTCCATGATCTGGAATTCCCTCCATAAGCACCGCCGCCTCTCCAGCTCCCTCTCCTCCTTTAAGACCCTCCCTAAAACCCACCTCTGAGTAAGCTTTTGGTTCCCTCCTAATATCTTTCCTTAGCTCCGTGTCCATTTATGTGTGATTATTACTGCATCCGTCAAGGGCTCGGAGGCATTTTTCTGTGCTAACGGCTGTGTAAATGCAAGTTGTTTCAGTATTGAAGTAATGTACTTCATTTTGTGCTAAAAAATTAATGTTCAATCACCCAGAAATCTCTTTCCCTCCCTCCTCCCCCCTCCTCCCCCCTCCTCCTCCCCCCTCCTCCCCCCTCCTCCCCCCTCCTCCCCCCTCCTCCCCCCTCCTCCCCCCTCCTCCCCCCTCCTCCCCCCTCCTCCCCCCTCCTCCTCTCTCCTCCTCTCTCCCCTCCCCTCCTCTCCCCTCCTCTCCCCTCCTCTCCCCTCCCCTCCCCTCCCCTCCCCTCCCCTCTCCTTCCCCTTCCCCCTCCAGTGGAATTTTCCAACAGGTAGAAACTGTGGACGGGTAATGAAGTGTGCAGTTAGGCAGATGTAATAACTTAATGCTGGGTTCGTTACCACCTCTTGTGTGCTTATTTGTAGCAATCATGTAGCCAGTTAGTTTGCATTCCATTGTTCGACTTCCCCATTTTTACACAGCGTTAAGGATTTTGTTATTTCCGAGCTTTCATACAAATGAAGGAACCTTTTTGTTCCAATTTTACTTCCCCCCAGCCCCACCCCCCCACCATTTTTCACCGCTTCCTCCTCTCCTCGAGCAGGTGGTTCTGTACTTGGGGATATGCCCAAGTGTGAGCCTATATCGTGATTGTTGACGGGCTGTTCCAGCATGTGGGGCATCACAGTTGATCTGAAGCCTGCCCTTGCCTGATGTTTCCACATGCATCCCGGTGGATGATGTTGGATAGCGATCAGGAGCAGAAACCTTAGCCAAACTGCTCCTTACCCAAGGCAGCAAAACCTCTTCTGTCACCTCAGCTGAAGTCAGCTTAAGAGCCTTTTTAAACAAAGAAATCTTGCTGTTAACTTTGATTGCAAACCTGCTTCTGTCTGTCCAAACCACGCTGAGAAGATGGGGAAAACGGTTCGCCGGTTTTTGAATTTCTGTTTCGAGTTTTTCCTGTTATTTCACCAACACCGACCACTATTTCCCTCCGCTTTATTCTGTGGTTTGTGTCTACGTGCTGACAGAATGTTACCTGCTACCTCCTTATTTTACAGGGTTGCCGCCAATGAGAAGAGTGCCATTGGAGACAGTCATTGTAAACCACCTAGCACCAATGGTGTCAAACATTCTTTGGGTGGAGTTTTGTGTTGCATCAGAGTCAGTGTGGCACAGATACAGGAAACTCTCGCTTTACTGGCACCTAAATAACCGGAAATCTCTCTTAACCAGCAAAATTCAGGAGTAGGTTCAGGTAAGTTTTACTTCATATTAGTGGCCGTGTAACTGGGGTTCCTGGATCTGTGGCCGTGTAACCGGGGTTCCTGGATCTGTGGCCGTGTAACCGGGGTTCCTGGATCTGTGGCCGTGTAACCAGGGTTCCTGGATCTGTGGCCGTGGAACCGGGGTTCCTGCACCTGTTGCCATGCAACAGGGACGCCTGGATCTGTGGCCGTGTACGGGGCTCTCGTACCTTGGTAAGTATACCTCTCTGTAATCCGGACTTTTTGATCAACTGGCACCACGCCGGTCCCATCGGTGCCGGATGAAAAAGAGTTTCCTGTACATGGTTACTGTCTGTGGCACTTAGAGCAGGTGCACAATCCTCAGGAGTCGAGCACTGGGCACTCTTTTTTTTCGGAGTGATAATTTGCAAGGTTTTCTGCGTCCTTCTGTGCGTGCGCCCCCGTTTGGGGCGCCTGAAGACCGTCTGGGGAGCCTGAAGACCGATTTGGGACTGCACGTGTGCACTCGATCGGTCATGCCATGCGCCTGGACTCCGAAGTGCCGACTGGCGAGGAAACCAGAAGTGGGGCCTGCTGAAGCACATTGCAGAGCCTGGAGCCTTGTATTTTTTGCCCATTCCTAATTGCCCTTGAGAAGGTGGTGGTGAGCCGCCGCCTTAAACCGCTGCAGTCCGTGTGGTGAAGGTACTCCCACAGTGCTGTTCGGGAGGGAGTTCCAGGATTTTGGCCCAGCAATGATGAAGGATCAGTGGTATATTTCCAAGTCAGGCTGGTGTGTGACTTGGAGGGGGACTTGGAGGTGGTGGTGTTCCCATGCGAGTGCTGCCCCTTGTCTTTCTAGGTGGTAGAGGTCGCGGGTTTGGGAGGTGCTATTGGAGAAGCCTTGGCGAGTTGCTGCAGTGCATCTTGTAGATGGTATACACTGCAGCCACGTTGTGCCGGTGGTGGAGGGAGTGAATGCTGATCAAACGAGCTGCTTTGTCCTGCATGGTGTCGAGCTTCTTGAGTGTTGCTGGAGTTACACTCAGCCAGGCAAGCGGAGAGTATTCCATCACACTCCTGACTTGCGTCTTGTAGATGATGGGTCAGATTTGGGGAGTCAGGAGGTGAGTCACCGCAGAATACCCAGCCTCTGACCTGCTCTTGTAGCCACGGTATTTATGTGGCTGGTCCAGTTAAGTTTCTAGTCAATGGTGACCCCCAGAATGTTGATGGTGGGAGATTTGAGGATGGTAATGCCATTGAATGTAAAGGGGAGGTGGTTGGTATCTCTCTTGCTGGATGGTCATTACCCGGCACTTGGGTGGCGCGAATGTTACTTGCCACTTATCAGCCCAAACCTGAATGTTGTCCAGGTCTTGGTGCATGCTTCATTATTTGAGGAATTACGACTGGAACTGAGCACTGCAATCATCAGCGAACATCCCCACTTTTGACCTTATGATGGAGGAAAGATAATTGATGAAGCAGCTGAAGATGTTTTGTCCTGAGGAACTCCTGCAGCCATGTCCTTGGGCTGAAGTGATTGGCCTCCAACAACCACAGCCATCCACAGCGCCTCATAGATGTCCAGTTTTGAGCTGCTAGCTCTGTTCTGAATCTATCCCATTTAGCACGGTGGTAATGCCACACAGCGCGATGGAGGGTGCCCTCAGTGTGAAGACGGGACTTTGTCTCCACAAGGACTGTGCGGTGGTCACTCCTACCAATACTGTCATGGACAGGTGCATCTGCAACGGGTAGATTGGTGAGGACGAGGTTAAATAGGTTTTTCCCTTGTGTTAGTTCTCTCACCACCTGCTGCAAGCCCAGTCTGGGCAGCGATGTCCTTCAGGACTCGGTACTGATACCGAACTACTCTTGGTGATGAACACTTCACTATCGCTAGCCTGTATAGACCCGATATCGGGAAGATCTGGGCCAAACTGACAATCTTGTGAACCCAAAGCGTGTGTGGCATACAGAGTGCCAAATGTACAGAAAGACATGCTTACGGGAAAAAAAGGTGAGAGAGAGAGAAAGGTTTGAGGCAGGTAGAAGAGACAAAGACAGGGAGGGACTTGCACAAAAAAAAAGGCGAGATAGAATCACAAAACAGAATATAAAGATGGCAATGAAGAAAGTGTGAAAGGCAGAGAGAGAAAGACTGGAATATAAATAAAGATGTATTGGAGAGTCGGAGATAAAACAGACACAGTAACAGGAAGAGTGTTTTTATCTGTGAGAAATGCTATGGGAGATCAACTAGTTTTCATTAACTGAGATATGGCAAGTTCTGTATTTACAATGTATGTGGATGTTACTGGGACATCAGTGAATTATTCTGTTTGACATCAAGTTAATTAGAAAACCCTACTCTGTTAACTCAAAAGTACAAGTCCTATCCTTGGAAAAATATGTAGGGTATGACTTACGCAAACCAATCTAATCCAATTTGGATATGCAAATAATCCAGAAACCACTCTAGGCTCAGATATGAATCCTATTCCTAAAAAATGCATTTGCATCTGACATGAATACTGATTTTATGGGGGTGTGCACAACACAAGTTTTCACATGAAAGTCCGCAAAGTTGTTATCTTTTATTTGTTCATGCGATGTGGGCATCGGTGGCGAGGCCAGCATTTATTGCCCATTCCAAATTGCCCTCGAGAAGGTGTTAGTGAGCCGCTTTCTTGAGCCACTGCAGCCCGTGAGATGAAGGTACTCCCACAGTGCTGATAGGGAGGGAGTGCCAGGATTTTAACCCAGCAATGAAGGAAGAATGGCGATATATTTCCAAGTCGGGATGGTGTGTGACTTGGAGGGGAGTTTGGCGGTGGTGGTGTTCTCATGCGCCTGCTGCCCTTGTCCTTCTAGGCGGTAGAGGTCACGGGTTTGGGAGGTGCTGTCGAAGAAGGTTTGTCGAGGTCACCAGATTTATATCTGGGGACACCACGCATTGTAAGCAGTGTCTTGCGAACTCTATTTTATATTCTGTGTTTGCTTACTTTTACTAATAAATTAGTTCTTGAATTTTTTTTATTACTACACAGAATCTATGTGCTAATGAAAAAACATTCTACAATTACAGCACTGTTTTTCTTTGATTAGCTGGTATTGTCGCTCAGACATTAGGGAATGGTCACTGGGGATATGTTTGTATTTGTAAGAGTCTTCTGTGCAGAAAAAATTGAAAGCCGATCTTGACATGAATACTGATCTGATTTTATGGGGGTGTGCATAACAAGCTTTCACATGAAGTCCACAAGGTTTTTTTTTTATTCGCTCATGTGATGTGGGCGTCGCTGGAAAGGCCAGCATTATATATGCAAAAATATGTACATTATTTAAATAACATACCTTTTATATAGTCTTTGTCAAATAGAGACTATCCTGTTGATGCTGCTTGCGTGTCCGTCTATATTATATGTAATATATATATATATATATATATAATTTTTTTTCCTTGACTTGAGTCCCGCAAGGTTTATGAGGAAATAGATTGTACAGGAAATCTCTCTTAACCGGCAAAATTCAGGAGTAGGTTCAGGTAAGTTTTACTATATATTAGTGGCCGTGTAACCGGGGTTCCTGGATCTGTGGCCGTGTAACCGGGGTTCCTGGATCTGTGGCCGTGTAACCGGGGTTCCTGGATCTGTGGCCGTGTAACCGGGGCTCCTGCACCTGTGGCCGTGTAACCGGGGCTCCTGCACCTGTGGCCGTGTAACCGGGACTCCTGCACCTGTGGCCGTGTAACCGGGATTCCTGCACCTGTGGCCGTGTAACCGGGACTCCTGCACCTGTGGCCGTGTAACCAGGGTTCCTGCACCTGTGGCCGTGTAACCGGGGCTCCTGCACCTGTGGCCGTGTAACCGGGGCTCCTGCACCTGTGGCCGTGTACGGGGCTCTCGTACCTTAGTAAGTATACCTCTCTGTAATCCGGACTTTTTGATCAACCGGCACCACACCGGTCCCGTCGGTGCCGGATAAAAAGAGTTTCCTGTATTACAGAGATCACCCTCCAGAGACTTGAGCACATAATCTAGGCTGACAATCCCAGTGCAGTACTGAGTGAGCACTGCATTGTTGGAGGTGCCGTCGTCTGGATGAGACGATAAACTGAGGCCCTGTCTGCCCTCTCGATTGGACTTTTTAAAAATTCATTCTCTGAACGTGGACATCGCTGGCAAGGCCGGCATTTATTGCCCATCCTTAATTGCCCTTGAGAAGGTGGTGGTGAGCCGCCGCCTTGAATACAACCAAGTGGCTTGCTAGGCCATTTCAGAGGGCAGTTAAGAGTCAACCAGATTGCTGTGGGTCTGGAGTCGCATATCGGCCAGACCAGGTCAGGACGGTAGATTTCCTTCTCTAAAGGACATTAGTGAACCAGATGGGTTTTTACGACAATCCAATAGTTTCATGGTCACCATTACTGATACTAGCTTTTTATTATTCCAGATTTATTTAATTGAATTTAAAATCCCCAGCTGCTGTGGTGGGATTTGAACTCACGTCTCCGGATCATTAGTCCAGTGATTGACCATTAGGTGTATGCAGTGTAAGCCCAGGATTCTTTTTGAACTACAGGAAACTTTGGTTTATCCGGAGGTTGTATGTCCGGAATACTCGATCTAACGGCAAAAATCAGGAGCCGTTTTCTATAAGTTTTTTTTAGATCTCGTTCTTTTTTTTCCCCAGTCAGGCACTGCAAGGTCTGTAGCAACAGCTTCAGCTAGAGACGCTTGCAGCTGCAGCCGACTCTTTAGAAGCTGTTGCTATGCAACAGTATTTGTTGTCAGATACGGAGATGAAAACCTCCATATGCTTCAACATTAACTTTGTATGTCCGGCAGTTTTGATAGATCAGCAACACGCCGATCCCGTCGGTGCCGGATATCACAAAGTTTCCTGTAAATGCATTTGTAGCATCTACTGGAAAAAATTGACAGCATAGGTCCCCTAATTATATTAACTGCCCATCCATTATAGATCCCCTACAATAAAACATTTAAATTGAATCTTACAGTAAGAAAGAAAGACTTGCATTTATATAGTGCCTTTCACGACCTCAGGACATCCTAAAGTGCTTTACAGCCAATGAAGTGCATTTGAAGTGTAGTCAGTGTTGTAATGTAGGAAATGTGGCAGGCAATTTGTGCACAGCAAGCTCCCACAAACAGCAATGTGATAATGACCAGATAATCTGTTTTAATGATGTTGATTGAGGGATAAATATTGGCCCCAGGACACCGGGGATAACTCCCCTGTTCTTCTTTGAAATAGTGCCATGGGATCTTTTACATCCACCTGAGGGGGCAGACGGGGCCTCGGTTTAACGTCTCATCCGAAAGACTGCACCTCCGACAGTGCGACGCTCCCTCAGTACTGCCCTTCCGACAGTGCGGCGCTCCCTCAGCACTGCACTGGGCGCGTTAGCCTAGATTTTTGTGCTCAAGCCTCTGGATTGGGACTTGAACCCACAACCTTCTGACTCCGAGGCGAGAATGTTACCCACTGAACCACGACTGACGGGTGCTTTTGCACGGAGTTGGATACTGAGCGGGTGGGGTGTATGTTAACGATGTTCTATAGGTGTGTATTGGGTTTTAGCTGAAAGATTGTGTTGTACAGGGTATATATTGGGTATTAGCCGACAGACGAGCTGGATCAATTTAAGTGGCTTCCTCCTCCTCCCGTTTATCCTGCTCTCCTGATTTGAACGGACGGTGCACACTGCAGTATTTAATCGGAGTTATCCGATTCATGTGGGACTAGCAGTCCATGGCCACATTAAGACATGGGAGGGAGAAGAGAGACATACTGCAATTAAACTAATTTGCATACAACAAATTTGCGATTGCCAGCTGATACGCTTATTAATTTGCATGTCTTGCATGCAACCGAAGGGAAATGTATAATTGTGGAGTATTGCAGGAAATGTTAATGTCGAGGTTCTCTTTCTCAGTCTGGTGGGAGACCAGTGTAATCGTGCTCTGCTTTTACATCCATTCTTTGTCACTGCCCTTTTTGAAATCTCCCTTGAAAGGGTTGCTGTCATTTTCAGCCCGCAGAGCAAGCCGCTCACTGATTTGACAGGCCCAGTGATGACAGGAGGGTTTAATGGCTTTTCTTGCATTTCTGCAACAGCTTGCATTTCTATAGCCTTTAATGTAGTAAAATGTTCCAAGGCGCTTCACAGCGTTTTCAGATAAATATTTGACATTGCGTTGACACTAGTTGATCTTGTGTGGCTTTGCACAAAGGGACTGAAGACCAAATGTAATCTTCAAGTGAAGTAGGGTTAGAGGGCAGGGGATAATTGGACCAGATGTAATTCAGTCCTCATTTTTAAAGGGATTCATTCTGTCTTTATTTTCATATATTTTGATTTTAATTTGTTTATAGTTAAATAGCAAAACTTACAGGAATTTGGGAAACAGAGTAGTAGATTTGTTTGGAGCATGGGAATTTCTCTACAGTACTGGCCGGGGAGCTGGGAGACGTAAAACTGAGTACGATAGCAAAATACTGCGGATGCTGGAAATCCGAAATAACAACAGAAAATGCTGGAAAAACTCAGCAGGCCAGGCAACATCTGTGGAGAGAAAACCGAGTCAACGTTTCGAGTCAAACTCTTTGTCAAGACAAAGAGTTTGACTCGAAACGTTGACTCTATTTCTCTCTCTACGGATGTTACCTGGCCTGCTGAGTTTTTCCAGCATTTTCTGTTATGACGTAAAACTGAGGCTCTACAGCACCACCATTGGCTGGAGGTCATAACTAC
The DNA here is from genome assembly GCF_052327205.1 of Somniosus microcephalus. Lineage (NCBI taxonomy): Eukaryota > Metazoa > Chordata > Chondrichthyes > Squaliformes > Somniosidae > Somniosus > Somniosus microcephalus. The sequence goes on from NC_141014.1 coordinate 36,353,050, forward strand.
AGCGTGACAATTTTACATAGACAGTTTCTGTTATAAATATGGACATAGAACAAGAATAAGGTATTGTAGACAGGGGAACTGATAGGGTAGATAGAGAGAAACTATTTCTGCTGGTTGGGGACTAGAGGGCATAGTCTAAAAATTAAAGCCAGGCCTTTCAGAAGTGAAATTAGGAAATACTTCTACACATACAGGGTGGTAGAAGATTGGAACTCTCTTCTGCAAACAGCAATTGATGCTAGATCAATTGTTAATTTTAAATCTGAGATTGATAGATTTTTATTAACCACAGGTATTAAGGGATATGGAGTTAGGTTGCAGATCAGCCACGATCTCATTGAATGGCGGAACAGGCTTGAGGGGCTCAGTGGCCTCCTCCTGTTCCTATGTTCCATTACCGTAGGTACTGTGGAATCTGCGCTGCAATGTAAATGGGGCAGATTCCAAAGCCCTGGGCGCTCTGCCGTATTAGAGAACCACTTCTACAAGAAGTGACTTATAAAAGGGTATTGGATTCAGTTCAGGTGGGCCTCAGCAGATTGTAGGGTACTTTTATTAATGGAAAATACTTTCTTGCTGTTTGGGAGAATTGCGCGGTCTTCAGGACACTCGCACTTGTAAGGTTTCCTGGATCTGCTAAGTTGACACGTCATGTTCAGCGGGTAAGTGGGCACATTGGCATTGCGGTGGAGCAGGAGGTGTTAGAACTGCAGCCTGAAGCTGTGGGTGTTTGTTCCAATTAATTGGCCTCTACTGTAGTTCCACCAAAGATGTGTTTTGTGTAGGTCTTAATAAGGAGTGAGAACAGGATCGTATCAGCTAATGCTCCAGTGAGGCACCACCTTATCCTTTCTAAATGGAATTTAGTAATGCCAACTGAACCCACAACCTTCTGACTCAAGAGGCGAGAGTGCTACCCACTGAGCCACAGCTACCAAGGACTGCTCGGAAGCAGATTTCTACCTGTAATCTCGAAAGTACAGGAAACTCTTTATTATCCGGCACCGACGGGACCGGCGTGGTGCCGGTTTATCAAAAAGTCCGGATTACAGAGAGGTATAGTTAAAAGGTACGAGAGCTCCGTACACAGCAACAAACCCAGGCTTCCCTGTTGCTTAGCAACAGGTGCAGGAACCCGGGCCACAGACCAAGCGTCCCTGTTGCTTAGCAACAGGTGCAGGAACCCCGATTACACAGCCACAGATCCAGGAACGGCCACTAATGTGAAGTAAAACTTACCTGAACCTACTCCTGAATTTTGCTGGTTAACAGAGATTTTCGGTTATTTAGGTGCCGGTAAATCGAGAGTTTCCTGTATTCCCAATCTTAATCTTGAGGAAACACAGAAAATTCCCAATGAAAGAGATACCTTGGGTCACCTTGCTGTGGCTGTCCAGAGCATTGGAAATCTTTGCACAGTTTGTCAGCTGGCCCCATGTGCCAGATATTGGTGTATGGTGAGTTGGTGGGGGGGATTTCTAATTTGGGGGAGTGGAGGCCAGGGCATGCAAAAATCGTATGAATAAAACTGAAATCTCCCCACCGCAGAAAATAAATGGAATTAACGCAATCACTCAGTTAAGACACACTGATTACAAGAGGAGTAAAAGATTAAAATTATATGAAAGGCTGCTTAATCACTGTAATGAGAGGGCTATTTTTTACTTTGCTACCGCGCGTGCTATTCTTGGAGATTTTGACTTGTTTGTCTGGGTTTCTTTCTGGGCATATACTTGGGGTGCGCACGGGAATTATTCAACAAGTTGCATCAATCTGATTCAAAAGTGCTGCCATTTTTAGGGGTCCTGCAGGCTTTCCACTTGACCTGTGGGCTGTCGTGAGCCCTGGTTGGGAACGTGAAGTTTTCGACCAAAAGTTTGACTCTTTGGGAAGCCCATCTCTCTGAAGCCACTGGGAAGCCTTAAACCAAACCCATGCTCGTATTGAAACACGCTAAAACTTTGAGTGCGCCTGAGGTTTTACTACGCTAGCTGCCGAGCCTTGTTTGAAATGTCTTTTTTTAATTACGTGCGCAACTTTGTATGAAAATGTACCCTTGTGATGCTGCACAGTAATTAATAGGAAAGAGTTCGCCATTTAAATTATGGTGCTGGACTATGTTAAAAGGTACCGTGCTGAATTCCCTGTCTCTCTGTCCCCTAGGGCTCATTTACTGCCCAGTGTGCAGGCAGCAATGTTACATAAAGGACGTCGTAGAGAACTACTTCCTGAGGGACATCGGCGAATTGGACAGCGGCTCGAACAGGAAAGCTATCCAGGTAGCGTGCACTTTAATTGCTTCCCTCTTATCGCAGGCCTCCGCCACCCATTGCACCAATGCACAACACTTCCCTCTGCAGTTCTGTGTTCGTGAATGATGGTTGCTGTGTGCGGTACAGACAAAGCCAACCATGCATCTGTAGATGATGAGGCGAGTGGTTGATTACAAGGACTACTTTTACCCTACATCTTTACCCCCTGAGGTTCCAGACCTGGGAATGGTCCATGGGCAGTGTAGAAAGAAGCTTCACTTCTCATCTGACCAGCAATGTTCCCTTAAATTTTTTTTTTGGGTGCGAGGCCCCTTTAACAGGCTGTGCAGCCCATTCAAATTTTCACGCATGCGTTTTTTTCCATTCAAAAGCCTGCGTGGGGCCTCCAGAGCGCTGCATGGCCGTACAGCTTAATGGGAACATTGTTGACCAGTATCATACCTGCCCTGGCAGTGGTGGGTGATTAGTTGAAGAAAATACCCTATTTTTCCTCATTCACTTATCTTCCACATATAATCATAAGGAAGCAGAGAGCTGAGCTTGTTCCAACTCCTGAGGACAGGTTCTGCCGAGTCCGTTCCTGCCGCTGAGGTAAATCGAGCAAAAACTCCAGTGTGCTGCTCTGACATTACATCCTGGATAATTTGCTTTTGTTCTATCGGTTTCCTTGCCTGAGATTTTCAAGGCCCCAGCAATTTAGAAATCATCATGGTTTACATAGTTTTTTCCTTTCAAAGTCTCAAAGCTGTTAACTAACCAAATATTAATTTGGCTCTTTTCTGAAGGATAATTGGCACATTAAGTGCTTGCGATGGGAGCCTAGTTCCTTCATCCATCACTCCCAAGGGAAACCTTCTGATCTGGAGTTTTGCTTGCGGTTCATTTTATACTCGAGTCTTCTACTTCTCTGCGCGTAGTTCAGTTGAAAGTTACATTATCCATTCCTTTACTTTTCTTAAAGACTTGATGTGTCTCCTGTCAATATTTGCACAAATGAAAACCAATTTGGTTCTTGAGAAACCTTTATAACTTAATCCTAAGTCCCGCTAAATCAGTGCTGACTGTTCTTTATGGCTTCTATGCCCTTTAGTTGAACTCCAATTATAGCATCCCATAGAATGTTCTTGATGTAATAAAACTCACTACGCACTTGGTTTGAGTATAAAGCAAGGCTTTAATCAACTTGTTTCAGAACATGGAGGTCTAGTTGTACTTCACCAGTTCCTTGTCTTACAAAATGTCCCAGGCAAGCTGGGGCCAACGCCCGAGCATTTATACTCCTTGGACGGCGCCACCAGCTGGCCATCCAGTGTTATTTCATAAGTAGTTTCTTGATGATGAGATTTATAACAGTTCTCAAGCACCTTGCCCACTCCTGCTGGGCTAACCGGTCGAGCGCTCCTAGATTCATGTCTCACTCTTCTACTATCATTTGATATCCTCTGGTCCTCGGTACACCACCTATATGAAAGACTGGAAATACAAAACAAGACCCTGCCTTTTCCCCTCTCTCCTTGAGAATTCTAGGATGTACGTGATCTGCTCCAGGTGTCGTGAATTCCTTGAGCTGCTTCATAGCATATACTTTACTGATGTATGCATGTGGCCTAGGTTTCTGAGCTGAACAACAAGGCAGAATTTGTCTGTGTTTAAGTCCAATGTGATTATTTCATTCAGAACCTTTGCCGTTCCTGGTTCTTTATAATATTTCTGCTGCACTCCGAAACATCGAAAAATAGGAGCAGGAGTCGGCCCTTCGAGCCTGCTCCGCCATTCAATATGATCATGGCTGATCCTCTATCTCAATACCCATTTCCCCCTCTCTCCCCACACCCCTTGATGCCTTTGGTGTCTAGAATTGATAGAATTTGTGTCTTACCAATTGATAGGAATGTGCATACCTTTTATATGAAAAAAAAACATTTGGATCCCTCTTGCTGTTGTCTCCGATCTTCCTTTCTATCATCCCTCTTGCCTCTTACTAATTTATCAATTGACTTTCGCATAACTCCCAGACCTGACTCTTCTTGGGGCCATTTTGTGCCGAATTTCTTTATTTTTCAATGCATCATGTCCGAGTCGTGTTTATGGCACACATCTCACTTCCTGTTTATAAAATGTAAAAGTGGTCTGTTGACATTTATAATACCATTTTTGGCATGTTGTCTTGATGTAGTTTCATGCCTCCCACCACTGCTGGCACTGTGTTGAGTCTCCTAACTCCGTCACCATTTTATTTTTCTCCATTGTGCTTCCCTCACCTCGGCCATTTTTATTTCTTGAACAGTCTCCATGGATAAATATTCCTGAATTATTCCTGTGCCTCCATGTTGCATTTTCCTCACTATTTCTCACTTTCTTCCCCCCCCCCCCGGCCCTCTTAGTCGCTGCGGTGTATCTACCCTACTCTTGAGACACCTTGGGCCTCTATGTTGCAGTTCAGAAGCCCATTCGTGGCCTTACAGTGAAGTGGCTTTTGAAGTGCTGGACCAGGATTTCCAAAAGCATTTCCCCATGACTTTGGAGAAGCCCCTGTTCCACAACATAGAGACATAAAAGATCGGAGCAGGAGTAGGCCATTCGGCCCCTTGAGCCTGTTTCGCCATTCAATGAGATCATGGCTGATCATCCAAATTCAGTACCCTGTCCCTGCCTTCTCCCCATATCCCTTGATCCCTTTAGCCGTAAGAAATATATCTAACTCCTTGAATATATTTAATGAATTGGCCTCAACTGCCTTCTGTGGTAGAGAATTCCACAGGTTCACCACTCTCTGGGTGAAGAAATTCCTCCTCATCTCTGTCCTAAATGGCTTACCCCTTATCCTTAGACTGTGACCTCTGGTTCTGGACTCCCCCGCCATCGGGAACATCCTTCCTGCATCTGGTCTGTCTAGTCCTGTTAGAATTTTATAAGTTTCAATGAGATCCCCTCTCATTCTTCTAAACTCCAGTGAGTATAAGCCCAATCGACCCAATCTCTCCTCATACGTCATTCCTGCCATCCCAGGTATCAGTCTGGTGAATCTTCGCTGTACTCCCTCCATGGCAAGAACATCCCTCCTCAGATAAGGCGACCAAAACTGCACACAATACTGCTTGCAGTCCTACTCCCGCACTTCAAAAGCCAGATCTAGTTTAGGATGAGGCACTGGCTTTTGACCTGTTTTCAGGGAATTCCCTTGAATGTTTCCCCACTTTGGGGAAGCCCCCCCCCCCCCCCTGTTATTTACAATAGAGAAACTTTACATAACTGTTTGGAGAAGGATTTTCCGGCTTGCACTCCTCCTTCCCACCCAAGCACGCATTACTCGCTCCGCACCCCCACTCTTTCCGTTGCTCTCCTACTGCCGCCTGCCCTGACCACCCTGAGTGCCTGTTCCTTTCCGCCCGTTCACCCTCTGCCCTATGCTTCCCACTCTGGGTCAGATCCCTCCCCAAGCATAACTTTCATTCGTGACCAGAAAGTACAACTTCTGACCATGATTTCCTCCCCCGCCCGCGACCTACAACCCTGAAAGCGCCCAATGCCTTGTTGGCCTACAGCATTGCCCAGATCCCTTGCCCGGCGCCCTACGGGTACCACAATAAGCAAAGATGGCATGATTGCTGTCACAGGCACCCTTGGGTATTGGGTGGGGGAAGGGGCAAGCTATGTGGTCTGCAGTATCAGGCAAAGTTGCTTCCAGACAACACCAGTGACAGCCAAGCCAGATGGGCTGTATTGAGTACCGTAGCCTGGGGCTGAGGTAGGCCAGGTTGGGGCTTTGAGTTTTCTGTTTGTACTTACTTTGGAAGGCAACCAGCCATCAACTCACTTGCTGCTTGTCTTCTGGCCAGACAAGAGTGCTGTTCAGAGTAGAGCTGCAGTTCCTCTGGAGGAGTCGAAGCAACTCGACATGGAACAGAAGGCCGTACTCGGATGGAGTGCTTCAGATGATTTTTTTTGGTCTCTCCTGAGGCTCCCTGGGTCAAGTTGTTTGCAGACGTCCCAAATTGATAGGGCGCCCATCCAAATTCCTGCTGCAAGCCCACTTGGAGACTGCGAGCAAGGAGCTGGACCCTTCCACATGACACTTGGCACCAAATACAACCTCAGGCTTGTGAGGTGTGTGACTTGTCTTGAATTATTTCAGGTTTCCCATCGGTATGAACTTGTGAAAGTGTGAGCCAACAATACAACAGAGGTACACTACATCGAGTGGGATAGGATTTGATCCCTGGCCTTTTGCCACAGAACTGCAGATGGTACAAGTAAAACCGTGGTTATGCCAACCTAAAACCTGGTGTGCATGTAGAAAATAGAGGGCTGGATAATCTCAAACTGTAGAGAATTTTGTAACTTTATATGTTTTGAATAATTACACTTTGCAGTTGGTTACAGTGCTTCGTGCAGAAGCTGCAGTTTTAAGATGATTTTGTTAATGTGCGTATCCAGTGGAGGGAGCGTTCTCCTGAAGGTAACTCTTCGTTGGGTAAGCTGTTTGAGAGAGAATTGAATGCGCACACAGCTGCTGCAACAGTAGGGACAAGAATAAAGAACCGATCCAGTGATCTCGTAAAAGGGAACCGTTTCTCTTCAGGTTTATTTGAACCCAGTCCTGTAAGCATATAATGCAAGCTAGGAACCAACGCAGGGCATGGTGGCAGACCAGTAATCATCTACCCTCCCCACAACTGTAAAGGCTCCTCCAACTTTACTGGAGAGTCCATGGTTAGAGATCGTGCCATCCTGGGCCAGGTTTATTCTAACTGCTGTTTTGTGCCGTCTTTCGGACCAGCCATATAAATACTGTGGCTACAAGAGCAGGCCAGGAGCTGGGAATTCTGCGGCGAGTGTCTCACCTCCTGACTCCCCCAAAGCCTTTCCACCATCTACAAGGCACAAGTCAGGAGTGTGATGGAATACTCTCCACTTGCCTGGATGAGTGCAGCCCCAACAACACTCAAGAAGCTCGACACCATTCAGGATAAAGCAGCCCGCTTGATTGGCACTCCATCCACCACCTTCAACATTCACCCCCTCCACCACCGGCGCACTGTGGCTGCAGTGTGTACCATCGACAAGATGCACTGCAGCAACTCGCCAAAGCTCCTTCAACAGCACCTTCCAAACCCACGACCTCCACCACTTAGAAGGACAAGGGCAGCAGACGCATGGGAACATCACCACCTACAAGTTCCCCTCCAAGCCACACACCATCCTGACTTGGACCTGTATCGCCGTTCCTTCACTGTCGCTGGGCCAAAATCCTGGAACTCCCTTCCTAACAGCATTGTGGGTGTACCTACACCATATGGACTGCAGCGGTTCAAGAAGGCGGCTCACCACCATCTTCTCAAGGGCAATTAGGGATGGGCACTAAATGCAGGCCTAGCCAGTGACGCCCACATCCCATCAATGAATAAAAAAATAATTAAACCGAGGCCCCGTCCACCCTCTCAGGTGGACATAAAGATTTTTGAAGAAGAGCAGCGGGAGTTCTCCCCGGTGTCCTGGGGCCAATATTTATCCCTCAACCAACATCACTAAAACAGATTATCTGGTCATTATCACAGTGCTGTTTGTGGGAGCTTGCTCTGCACAAATTGGCTCCTATATTACAACAGCGACTACACTTCAAAAGTATTTCGTTGTCTGTAAAGTGCTTTGGGGCGCCCTGAGGTCGTGAAAGGCGCTATATAAATGCAAGTTTTTTTCTTTCTTTAGTAAATCCCAAAACGACAGTGAGTAGGAAAGTTCTGAGGGCAGGAGCACTCAAAGTCACTGAAAATGTAGGAAAGATTATGGAAGACTTGCTTCAACACTGAGTCATCTCCAGTGATTTCTGTTTGTCTCCCGCGTGCTCTCCAGGCCACTTAGAACCTATGACAGATGCACTTTCAGTAAAGCCAGAGAAGCTCATGGAACTCCCTGTGTCCCGGTAACCAGGCAATGCAGGGACTTGCATTACTGATTTGGATTTCTTTTTATTCTTGTACTAGTTCATTGGATCTTCCTTATCTCGAACATATAATATTCTGAGGGGGATCGACAGGGTGGATGCTGAGAGGCTGTTTCCCCTGGCTAGAGAGTCTAGAACCAGGGATCATAGTCTCAGGATAAGGGGTCGGCCGTTTAAGACTGAGAGCAGGAGGAATTTTTTTCACACGGAGGGTTGTGAATCTTTGGAATTCTCTACCCCAAAGGGCTGTGGATGCTGAATCGTTGAGTATGTTCAAGGCTGAGATACAGGAAACTTATTTTTTATCCGGCACCGACGGGACCGACGTCGTGCCGGTTCATCAAAAATTCCGGATAACCGAAAGCTATAGTAAAAGATAGCAACAAACCCTGTTGCTTAGCAACAGGTTCAGAACAATGGTCACAAGTTGCAAGCATCTCTGTAGCTTAGCAACAGCTGCAGCCACACCCTTGCACAGCAACAGATCAAGAAAGGCAAGTAATAAAACTTACCTGAACCTACTCCTGAATTTTGCCAGTTAACCGAGATTTCCGTTTATTTAGGTGCCGGTAAATCGAAAGTTTCCTGTAGATAGATTTTTGGACTCTAGGGGAATCAAGGCATAAGGAGATCGGGCAGGAAAGTGGAGTTGAGGTCGTAGATCAGCCATGATCTTATTCAATGGAGGAGCAGGCTCGAGGGGCCGAATGGCCGACTCCTGCTCCTGTTTCTTATGGTAACATTTATTTTCCCCGATCTTACTGGAAGTTCCATTATAACCTGTAAAGAATTTTAATGTAGCATTCCTCCCACACTAACTTTGGCAGGGTCCATGTAGTTCCTCTGTCTTAGCAGGAAACATGCAACTGATTTCTGTTACTCACTGATTGTCCATGCGGCTCTCCTGGTCCCTCAATACCTCCTCTCTGGTGAAGAAGGCCCAGCAGCGCCTATATTTCCTAGGGAGGCTGAAGGGATGTAACCTGTCACCCCTGATCCTCTCTAACTTTTACCGCTGCACAATAGAGAGCATCCTGACGAACTGTATCACAGTATGGTATGGCAGCTGTAGCTACTATGACCGGAAAGCCCTGCAGCGGGTAGTCAAAACTGCCCAACGCATTACCGGCACCCGGCTACCGACCATAGAGCACATATACCAGAAACGCTGTTTACGGAGGTCACGGTCCATCATCAAAGACCCTACCCACCCCAGCCACAGTCTGTTCGCCCTCCTGCCATCTGGGAGACGCTACAGATGCATTCGCACCCGTACGACCAGATTTAGGAACAGCTTCTTTCCCAGGGCTGTCATCCTACTGAACTCCACAAATAAACTCTAAAGCCTGCACATCTGCCAATGCACTTTATTATGGTTATGTTTATGTTAATGTATTACAAGCCAAATGTGTGTTGAATGTTTAAATGTCTTAATCTAAATGTACACTCTCGGGAGCCGCAAGCCTACATTTCGTTGTACTGCACTTGTGCACTAACAATGACAATAAAGTTGATTATGATGTTAGATGGGAAGCTGACTATACTTATCAACTGCATTGTTTATAGGGAGATATTTGCCTATTTTTTCATATCCTGAAACTGTTTCAGACGATGATTTGAATAAGCAAAACGGGCCACGTTTGTGCAGTCGAATAATTTCAATGCACACTACAATTTTCCTAAAGATACCTGTTGCAGTTTAAATGGCGAGGAATCATTTCTCCCAAGTGACTGGTTTTACCAGTGACCTGTTCACTGTTCCCATTTGATTCGTGCGTAATGTTTCACAGGGCTTGCTAATCAGGAATTCAGTGAAACCGTTGGAACAAGAATATCTTGCCTGCTTGATTGTACTCAAATTTTATTTTACCTTCATAGAAAAAAAAGTAAATACCTTTGTAAGCATAAACACAACAGTGTGACCGCTGTTAGTTTGACGTCCAGCAGAATGCAGTCCTGCCTCCACACCTCTCTTCACTTTTAACCATCTTTACATTTTTCTTCCATGAGCTTGAGCCTCTCCCCAGTTGGCCCAAATGCCACATGGTAGAACTTGGTTCACTTGGTCATTTGAATCAATCCGAACAGCACCAGTGGTTAGGGCACTACAAGTGGTTTCAGTGTCCCTGGGTTAGGCAAGGGAAAATCCAGCCAGGGTTCCTGCTCCAGGTTGCTGTCTGGCAAACCTTGTTACACAGTGCGGTTATTTGGATGTCGGGCATAGATGGATTAAGTTGTGCTGTAATGTCCCTCCTCTTTCCTCTCTTTCCCCCCTCCACGGCCCCCAAACAGACGAATAGCTTATCAACACACCCAGTAGCCCCAGATTGTGAGGGAATTGAACAGGGTAGTCCCTCCTTATTAGTATGTAGTGGTCCCTGTTGGAGGTATGCGTGTGCAACAGGATCAGGCTTGTCTGATGTCCCTATTGTTAATCGTTCCATTATTATCGCTTCTGAGTCAGAAGGTTGTGGGTTCAAGTCCCACTCCAGAGACTTGAGCACAAAAATCTAGGCTGACACTCCAGTGCAGTGCTGAGGGAGTGCTGCACTGTCGGAGGTGCCGTCTTTCGGATGAGACGTTAAACTGAGACCCCGTCTGCCCCCTCAGGTGGACATAAAAGATCCCATGGCACTATTTCGAAAAAGAGCAGGGGAGTTATCCCCAGATTAGCGTGTAAAGTTAAAGCACATGGGATTGGGGGTAAGGTACTGACTGGGATAGAGAACTGGTTGGCAGACAGGAAGCAAAGAGTTGGAATAAACGGGTCTTTTTCAGAGTGGCAGGCAGTGACTAGTGGGGTACCGCAGGGATCGGTGCTAGGACCCCAGCTATTCACAATATATATTAATGATCTAGACGAGGGAACTAGATGTAATATCCAAGTTTGCAGAAGACACAAAGCTGGGTGGGCGTGTGTGCTGTGAGGAGGATGCAGAGAAACTCCAGTATGATTTGGACAGGTTGGGTGATTGGGCAGATGCATGGCAGATGCAGTATAATGTGGATAAATGCAAGGTTATCCACTTTGGTGGCAAGAACAGGAAGGCAGATTATTATCTGAACGGCAATAGATTGGGAGAAGGGGAAGTGCAACGAGACCTGGATGTCCTTGTGCACCAGTCGCTGAAGGTAAGCATGCAGGTGCAGCAGGCGGTTAAAAAGGCAAATGGTATGTTGGCCTTCATAGCGAGAGGATTCAAGTACAGGAGCAAGGATGTCTTGCTGCAGTTGTACAGGGCCTTGGTGAGACCACACCTTATCTGAGGAAGGATGTTCTTGCCATGGAGGGAGTGCAGCGAAGATTCACCAGACTGATACCTGGGATGGCAGGAATGACGTATGAGGAGAGATTGGGTTGATTGGGCTTATATTCGCTGGAGATTAGAAGAATGAGAGGGGATCTCATTGAAACCTATAAAATTCTAACAAGACTAGACAGACTAGATGCAGGAAGGATGTTCCCGATGGCGGGGGAGTCCAGAACCAGGGGTCACAGTCTAAGGATAAGGGGTAAGCCATTTAGGACAGAGATGAGGAGGAATTTCTTCACCCAGAGAGTGGTGAACCTATGGAATTCTCTACCACAGAAGGCAGTTGAGGCCAATTTCATTAAATATATTCAAGAAGGAGTTAGATATATTTCTTAAGGCTAAAGGGATCAAGGGATATGGGGAGAAAGCAGGGACAGGGTACTGAATTTGGATGATCAGCCATGATCTCATTGAATGGTGGAGCAGGCTCGAGGGGCCGAATGGCCTCCTCCTGCTCCTATCTTCTATGTTTCTATATCAACATCACTAAAAAAACAGATTATCTGGTTATCACATTGCTGCTTGTGGGAGCTTGCTGTGTGCAAATTGGCTGCCACGTTTCCTACATTACAACAGTGACTACACTTAAAAAGAAGTACTTCATTGACTAAAGCGATTTGGGATGTCCTGAGGTTGTGAAAGGCGCTATAGAAATGCAAGTCTTTCTTTCACTGTCCAGGCTTGCACCTAATTTTTTTTTAAAAGTTACCAGGAACTGGTGTGTGACTAATGGAATTGTGCCCCTGCATGAATTATTACCTTCTGGAGATAAGGCGGCTGATTGGAGAAGAAAATAAAATATGTTCGACTGTTACATAGCACCTTTAATGTAAAATAAAAAGTCCAATTGCACTTCACCGAGGGGTTGGGGAGGGGAATGGACGGCGAGCTAAAGAGATTAGATGTGACCGACCACAAGCTTTGGTCAAAGATGTGGTTTTTAAGGAGGGTCTTGAAGGTGGAGAGGGAATTGGAGAGCAAAGGAGTTTAGGGGCGGAATTCCACCCCTTTGTTTTGGGTCTTCCTCCCCCCCCCCCCCCCCCCCTTTCCTTTTGTTTCTCTCTCCCACCTGGCAGCTGTCTCCTATCCTGCCAGCACACTTCACACCTAATCTCAGCTGCCTTTTGTCTCCACTGGCCCATTACCATCTCGTCTGGTTTCGAATACCTTTTATTGTCTCTTTTACTTCTTTTGTTCGATCGCAGCCCTGCCTTCGATCTATTTTGTTTGCTTTCCAGTTTTGAAGAAGGGTTTTGACCCGAAACGTCAACTCAAATTTCTCTCCACGGATGTTGCTTGACCTGCTGAGTTTTTCCAGCAATTTCTGTTGTTATAGTGGGACCTAGTTGTTTGAAGGCATGGTCGCCAATGGTGGAGCGATGGGAGGGGGATACACAAGAGGCCAGAGTCAGCGGAACAGAGGTTTTTAAGGCCTGGGGTAGAGGCGGCGGGGGAGGTGGGGTTGGTGTTGTGGGGCTGCCAGAGGATGTTCATTTGTAAATATACTGGGCTGCTCACTGAAATGCCAGCAGACAGAATTTATTTTTCAGATCACTGTAAATTGGAACAGTATAAGCTGCTTTGTGGTTGCTGGGGCATTGCGATCTGTGATAAGAATGAGGGAGTTGGCAGAGGAAGAGTCTGATGGCAAGGACTTGAGGTGCAGTTGTAAAATGAAGTAGTTAATTGAAGACGCGGGGATCCGTGTTTGGCTGTGGAGAGAATTAATAATCAGCACTGAGACGGTACTTCCATCATAAGAGCACGGGCAGGAAGACGAGAGATTTGGCGTGCTCTTTACAATATGAATTTGCTCCAGGTTGGCTCATCCTCCTCCTTGTTAGGCTGCTCCCTGTGGTCACCGACGAGTCATCTGGAGAAGCTCCATTGGGGAAACGGCCTTGGAGTTGATGTGCAGCCACCTGACCGTGGCAAAGCGTGCTTGCTTACTGGGGACGCGCATCTTATTAGTTTTGTCATGAAGCAACTTGGAGAGTCTCGGGGGATAAACTGTTGGCTTGTAAAAAAAAAAAAATCAACATTTTTATGAGCGTGTATTTTTAATATAAAATCGGGAGTTCTTTTTACTCACTGTGCTTTCCCCTAGACTTTCCTCTCCCTCTCCAATATCTACAGGGCATCATCTTCCCTTTTCTCTGCTCCCATTTTCCTTCGCCCGAGATAGGAGGCTTTGTCGCACGTGACCTGCTAAGATACCAGCGATTTTTGGTTAGTGTGACTATACTGGGTTCAATACATGCGAGAATGGGTGCCACATCTGATTATTGAGGATAAGAACCCCCACCCCCACACACACAAATCCACGAGTGACCTTCATTTAAAGTGATATCTCCATGGTGGTTCCAGCTGCTGTATAAACAATGTATAGTGTGAGCATACGTTAAAACATTGGGTCTTCTAAATTCTGCAATGACTCTGAAAATCAAATGACCAGCCTGCAAGCAAGCATATTCCTCAAGTGGGATGATGGAAGCGTGTCCCGTAGAGCAAGTCGTCTGCACTTGGACCTGTGTGCTGATTTTAATATTCTTCCATTGTCTTTCCCCCCCCCCCCCCCCCCCCTCCCCCCCAGGTGTGTACCAGCTGCGAAGACAACGCTGTGTCCTCCAGCTTCTGTGTCGAATGCGCGGAGTGGCTGTGCGATGCCTGCGTAGAGGCTCACCAGAGAGTGAAATTCACAAAGGACCACACCATGAGCAAGAAAAATCCAGGGCTCACGGGTACAAATTTTTCAAACTTTGTGTGTGTGTGTGTGTGCGCACGTGACCTGACTTAAGTAAGCCAGCCTATAGAGTCATAAATCCAACTCCCCTTGTTGGAACGGATTCTTTTACCCTCAGTCTGGTTCAGTAAACACTGAGTCGAACAACTGGAGAATTCAAACGATTTATTATCCGCGGAGTCTTACTCTGATATATCGACACCGACTCCTGCAAGAGTCTGCGAATCCAACAGAGCAAGCAGTTTGTCCTACAGTGTGTTACATTATTATACTTGCATTTGAGAAGACATTAACACATCGTACAGTCTGCACCAATCCCGAGCTGTGCACGTATACAGTTAATTTGACTTCCTGGCCTGGCAGTTTGAAATAAAGAAGTCACATTTTACTGAATGGGTTACAGTTAAGTAAATATCCTGGTAATGGGTTCCTGATCACCTAAACATTATGGTAATGCGTTTGCAATCACGGTAATGTGTTTTCTGATCGCCTATTGTCTGTATAACTTCTGCACTCTGCCTTACATTGTTTCTAACAGCAAGGTGTAACATTGTGGGCGCCAGCCATATTAGCAGCCAAAGATCAGTTTAGCCTTTTTATTTTACTTCTTGCTGCCTTCACAGTTTCTTGTTTCTATTTCCTTGACCTTGGTATTCTCATTCCCTCCTTTTATCATTCTATGATAACCAACCGTTATTCGGTTACGTCTATTTTATTCAGTCGATCAAATTCTTCATTGTCATCGTACTTTACTTCCTTCATTTCACATTCATTGGTCAGTCTTACCATTAACATCTTTGGGCTACCTATTTTCTCCAAAGCTAGCTGCATTCTTCCTAGCACACATTTCATGATTGCTAGTCCAATAAAAATACAGGCGATTGCAACTACTAGGTACATTGCCATATTTACCAACCAGTCATACCATCCTCCAAATCCCCAATCTCCCCAGTTACTTGCTTCCTTCATATTATCCATTTGTTCCCTTATCTTAGTGATAAAGCGGGTGATGTTCTCTGTCTGGTCTCGGACTCCCATAAGGCATTTACCTTTTACTATTGCACAGACACCACCTTCTCGGGCCAGCAGGTAGTCTAGGGCATATCTGTTTTGCATAGTGAATAACCTGAGTTCCGACAATTCTTTAGTGACTGCGTCGAGGGCCCCCATGGTAGCATTACCCAGGATGGTGAGGCCACAGATAAGGTAGTTCCGGTTATTGGCGGCCAGATAGGCTCCAGTATAGCCTATAGAGAACAGGCCAGCAAATCCATATCCTATAGAGGTTCCGTGTCCTCCTAGGGATTCAGGATCTTTCCACTTGGAGCAAAACTCTTTCGAGGCTGCCCTGACTACTATTTTTCGGTGGGATGTCCATTGAGAGGGGCAGGGTACTGTGGTAGGGGTTAAGGTAGCGATGGCTACCGTCTGGGGAGCGGTATCTATTACCATGTAATTAGTAGCTCTTCCTTGGCTCAAGAAAAAGTAGCCTGGTTTGGTATATATCACGGATATGTGTTTCTGCCTTGTGCTTAAATGGCTCGGGGGAAGGAAATAGTCAAAACCTTGGATCTCACGAGTATCAGTAGGCTGGGTATTAGCTATTTTTACTAGCATAAAGGTTTCTCCCCCTACCTTCAGAGTTGTCCCATCCCCTTCTCCACATAAAACTTGTACTCCTTCGGTTATTGACACACATACGGATTGCTCACATGTGCGGCTACCGGTGTCTGGTCCTACCGTACACTGATGGTGGAGGCAGCATGTCACCAAGCAGGTGTAGTTCTGCTTAACCCATACTGACCTACAACCATAGCCCGTCCCATTCCAACAATTCTCATAGCCACCAGGGTTCCTGCTTAGTTTCAGGCAATTGGCGGGCGGGGTTAAGGTATAGGGTATTGTTATATTGGTTGTGGGAGGGAGAAGGTGAGCATCTAAAAGAAAGTCCGGGGGAACAATAACTGGGGTTGGGGCAAACACCCCCTCAACAGATATCAGGGGCGGATAACAAACAATTGACTCTGGTGAGTATAGGGCTGCGTGAGTCTGGAGGAATAGGTTGCCCGTCGGGGTTTCTTCAGGGAAAGTGTGTTGGAGATCTCGTTCATGTCTCTTTGTGAGGATACCTTCTACCCTCGAATAGTCGAAGCTGCTCATAGGGGGCAGTCCATTTCTTTTCTTTTCTTTTCCTGGTTGGACTTTGGATAACACCTTTGTCCTTTGGTATCGGTAGTTCGGTTGCATGGTCCTGCAGTAACAGACTTGGTCACCTGGCGTCGACAGACGTAATCAAATTTACACTTGGTCCAATGGCATGGCAATGTTCCTGTGTGTATGTATCTCAGCATTAGCGAGCGGTGGGGCTGTCTAATAAGCCCAATGTAGGTGTCCCAGTTGATCACGTTCCATTTCCCGAACCCGCCTGGGTTATCATCATTGCACCGAAGCACGTCTCCGTGGCATAGGTGGTGTACCCGCTTGGGCTGGTTCCGCCGGCATGTCCTCCTTCTGGGCTGTCGAGTTATTCCAAGGGTGATCAGGACACTGATAGAGAGGATCCACAGCGACGTCTGCATGGCTGGTCGGCGCGGCACGTCTGTTTAGGGAGAGATTTCTTGGAAGCAAGAGAGGTTAGCATTCTTTAAGTTTCAGGCATAGCATTACTGACAATTTTACAGTGGCGGAGGTGAACCCAAGCACTCTTTCCCTCTACTTTGGCAGCAGTTGGGGTGGTGAGTAGGACTTGATAGGGTCCTTCCCAACGAGGTTCCAATCCTTTTCGCGTCCAATTCTTGATTAATACATACGCTCCAGGCTCGACCTGGGACGGACTGACTATAGGAGGGAGGTCGATGTAAGCAGCGCGTACCCGGGAGTGCAAACTTTTCAATGCCCTGGTTAACGACAAAATATAGTTAGTCATTTCTGCCGTCATGTGGTGAAAGTGGACAGTCTTTGGGACTTCCTGGTTCCACGGGGTTTTGAGAGGTCTGCCATATATGATTTCAGCAGGGCTTAATCTTGCTGCACCAGCCGAGGTAGTGCGTATTTGGAACAAGGCCACGGGGAGTAATTTGAGCCATGTAGTTACCGTCTCGGCCTGTAATTTGGCAAGTTTATTTTTCAAGGTCTGATTAGCCCGCGCGACCAGTCCGGCGGCCTGTGGCCTGTAAGCACAATGTAGCTGCTGTTGGATGCCCATTTGAGTGCAGAACTCCTTGGTTACCTGACCCACGAAGTGAGGGCCGTTGTCTGAACTTAATCGGTTTGGAATTCCGTACCTGGGAATAATTTCTCTCATTAAAACTTTTGCAACAGTGGAGGCTTTGTTATCCGTAGTCGGGTAGGCCTCAATCCACTTACTAAATACATCAACAATAACCAGTACATATTTATAACACTGACACCTTTCTAATTCAATGTAGTCCATCTGGAGGGTCTCAAAGGGACCCGTGGGTAACGGCGTCTTACCCATTTCACAAGGTATGCCTTTTCCCGGGTTATGCTGCTGACAAATGAGGCAGCGACTGCTAATATCTTGAGCCAGAGCTTGTAATCTAGGATGCCACCATGTAGCTAATAACGTCTCACTAGTTGCTCTGGCACCACAATGAGTTGCAAAGTGTATACATTCAATAACCCATAATGCTAGCTCATCTGACATACAAGTTTGCTCGGCAGGGGTGACCCATAATTTAGACACACAATCATATGTACAACCGAGCTGTTTCCACAGTCCCTTATCACGGTCAGGAGTGTCCTCCTGTAACTTAATGACGTCTTGGATGGTTGGCATTGGCTTTTCCGAGGGAGACTTGCTTTTATTTGAGCTTTTAGTCTGGCTCATCATTCTAGGCACAACCACTCGTTGTTCCTGGGACGCTTCCCTCGCTCCCTGGTCAGCGCATCTATTCCCTATATCTACAGGGGTCTGTCCTGCTGTGTGTGCGGAGCACTATATCACGGAGATCTGTTTTGGTAGCATGAGGGCTTGTAGCAAATCAGATACTAATTTCTGATGGGATATCTGTGTTCCTGCAGAGGTTAGGAACCCTCTGTTTTTCCATAATTGTCCGAAATCATGAACCACTCCGAAGGCATATCTCGAGTCTGTATAAACATTAACCTTTAAGTCCTTCCCTAAGATACAAGCTCGTATTAATGCGAACAGTTCTGCTTGTTGGGCGGAATACGGAAGTTCAAAGGCAGCCGACTCCAAAGTATTACTGTCCTGATCTACGATTGCATATCCAGAAAGTCTTTTCCCAAGGGGACTGACGGACGCACTTCCATCTACATACATGGTTGTGTCAGGACTCTGTATTGGGGCATCAGATAGATCCTCCCTGACAGAGGTATCTTCCTTGATTAAAAATAGACAATCATGTCCTGGGTCTGTTTGTTCGAGGGGTGGTTCTGTGAGAAAACATGCTGGGTTGATAGTAGTACAATGCTTCTTGATGCTTCTTAATTGAAATGCGCATAACAGGTCTCTGGCCATGAGATTGCAATCCAGCCCATCTGTGATTACGAATTGGTGTTTTACAGACTCATTTCGAAATGTTACTTCAACTGGTTCTGATATCGGGTACTGGCACACTTGTCCTTGGAATCCGGACAGGCTTTGTGTCTCCCCAGATTTAGGGAGATTGAGCTCTGATCGGACAGATGACATAGCAGCTCCGGTGTCTACCAGAAACGTATGTCGGCTCCCTTCAATCAGCAGGGATAGAACGGGCTCCTTGTCCGACTGGAACCCGTTCGCCACGAGGTTGGCTAGTCAGTACTGGGGAAACGGATTATTCTGGGAGAAGTCTGTATATCTTCCTCGTCCCCGATTTCCCTGCCAACCTCCCTGTTGTCCTTGCATGTGGCCCCCTCTTCCTTGTCTTCGGGAGGGACATTCCCTGCTCCAATGGCCTTGCTGGCCACAATTAAAACAGGTATCTGACCCTGCTTGCCTCCCTCCTCTTCCTCTATCGCCGAAATTTTGTCTTGGGGGAGCGTAGGGTGGGCCATAATTAGGGACGGTTGGTCCGTTGGGATGGCTGGTATCTCTGTACCCTTGTCTATCAACCCACCCTGGGACGCAGTACTGGGGCTCCGTCTGATATCCTATCACATCTTGGGTGGGCTTTGGCTCTTCCTTTTTATCACGTACTCAGTCTTGACCTTGACCTGGGGCTGACTCTCCTGACTCTTACTCTCTTTCCAATAATATTTCACTGCCCTGGCCATCTGGCTGGGACTATTCTCTGACCAGTCCATATTGTTAGTCTTAATTGCTTCAGACACCGAGGTTGGTAGACAATTTATCAGGATAGCACAGTATTGCGGCGAGTTTGCTCCGTTCCGGTAATTAGCATCTCCTGACTGACTCCGATATACCTCAGAGAATCTCTCTAGGAATTCCTCTGCTCCCTCGCCCTTTCGTGGTTTAGTATCCAACACCTTGGATATATCAATGGGTTTCTGCAGGGTGGTGGTTAAAGCAGTGAGTATGGCGCGTTCACGAGCAGCACTCTGTGCGTGTTGAGCCTCTAATGTGGCATGGTCCTCAAAGCCTAGGTTAACCAAAAACCTTGCGTGTTCGGCGGGAGTCAAGATCTGCTGTACTAACGCCCATAAGTCTCTTGATTCAGCATTATAGACGAGTGTAGTAGTCCGGAGGAATTCTACAAACAAGGTGGGGGATTTCTTCCTATCTGGCATCCCGGTTAAGATAGCCATTATCTCGTTAGGTTTCCAGGGGTAGAAGATACCTATGGTTCGGGGGTTATCGGCGGCCACTGGAATATTTGCGTTAAAGGCAGGGTTAGGCATTTGTCTCACCGGCAACTGCCGGGGTGTCGGTTTATGTCTGGCGGGTCTCTCGGTATCGGATTCTGATTCCAGGGATGACAAGTCGTCTCCTGAATCTCCACTGTCAATGTCACTATGGTCCCGGCACTCTAAAAGGGACCTTAAAGCCTTGAGGGTACTCTGGCTCTGACTCTCTAGTCTCTGACTTTGAATCATCTGCCTTTGATTTCTCCGTTTTCGTGACCTTGATGGACTGGGTTGGGGTGGGGAGGGTGGCGTCGGGGGCTGATTATTCTTAGTCCTGAGTCGGGTGTAAAAGGCAACAGGGTCGGTATACTGTGGACCCGGTTGTTGGTCTCCCATCTGGACCGGCGGGGGATTATTTACTTGAACCGTGACTGACGGCGGCGGGGAAACGGCACTGGCAGGTACTTGAGGTGTCGGCGCGGGGGTTTGTGCAGCTGGTGCGGGTGCCACCGGGGGATAGATGTTAACGTACCGGGGGGAGCGTGGGGAACAACCTGAGCCCTGTGATTCCATTCGTCCAAATCATCATCACCATCTCCCTCTGTCAAGGCAAGGCCAACCATTGGATTACGTAATCCACTCTTATCAGCCTTTCCAGGCTCGCTCGTGGTCTTTTCAGGCTCCTGTTTTGAGCGTTTCTCATGAGCGCATTCCTTTTTCAATACCTCTACTGATTTGACTACCCCTCCCCCTGTAAGTGCTATTCCTAATTTTAAGGCATTATCCTGCCAACTTGCTAACAAGGAAGTTTCTTTCAGTTCCTGACAGTACTGTCTCCATAGGGCAATTAGTTCTTTGGCAGTGGTGCCCCTGTTACTTTTCCAAATTAGTTCTTGAGCCTTTTTAGCGGCATCTAGATTCTTAGTTCCTCCTAGTGGCCATTGATCACTTCCTAATTTCTTATTCAATCCTCCCGACAACTGTCTGAGTTGCTTCGCTTTGTCAGGATGTTGTTCACAAAGGGTCTGTAAGGCGCTACCCGATTCAGTCGTGGTATCTAAACAGTTGCCCATCTTACTCCCCTTGTGAACTTTACACGTTTTAAACTTGTTCAGAGCCTAGGCAGGCCAAGTGAGATACGAGGTCGACGCGTTACCTGACACAAGTGCTTATTTCTAAGTTTACACAGTTCCTAGTTATTCCCTCAGTACGTATACTGACCCTCAGTGATATCCGATCACTGACCCTCAGCGATATCCGATCACTGACCCTCAGTGATATCTGATCACTGACCTAAACACCTATCCCTTCCAGTATTCGCCAGACTGACCTGGATCTCGGCGGGACACCACACGGGAGTTAGCGATTGGCCGACTCGTCGTCAGACTGGCGGAATCAGAGGAAAACCGAGGTAGTACAGGAAACTACTTACGTCGGGGGCCCATTTCCTCTCTCCACGTCCGAGACAATTCAACTCTTCGTTCGCAAACTCTCGGTGACTGTCCGTTGAGATCCCACTTCTGACACCAAATGTTAGAACGGATTCTTTTACCCTCAGTCTGGTTCAGTAAACACTGAGTCGAACAACTGGAGAATTCAAACGATTTATTATCCACGGAGTCTTACTCTGATATATCGACACCGACTCCTGCAAGAGTCTGCGAATCCAACAGAGCAAGCAGTTTGTCTTACAGTGTGTTACATTATTATACTTGCATTTGAGAAGACATTAACACATCGTACAGTCTGCACCAATCCCGAGCTGTGCACGTATACAGTTAATTTGATTTCCTGGCCTGGCAGTTTGAAATAAAGAAGTCACATTTTACTGAATGGGTTACAGTTAAGTAAATATCCTGGTAATGGGTTCCTGATCACCTAAACATTATGGTAATGCGTTTGCAATCACGGTAATGTGTTTTCTGATCGCCTATTGTCTGTATAACTTCTGCACTCTGCCTTACATTGTTTCTAACAGCAAGGTGTAACATTGTGGGCGCCAGCCATATTAGCAGCCAAAGATCAGTTTAGCCTTTTTATTTTACTTCTTGCTGCCTTCACAGTTTCTTGTTTCTATTTCCTTGACCTTGGTATTCTCACCCTCACCCCCTCCTGAAGGCTCTGACTCTTGCTGGGTTTATGTACAGGAAACTTTGTGCGATCCGGCACCCACGGGACTGAGCTGCTGCCGTTGCCTCAAAACTTCCGTACTCTCCAGAGTTAATGTTGAGAGATACGGAGATTCTTATCTCCGTATTTGACAACAAACACTTGCTTAGCAACAGCTTCTAAACACTCGGGTGTGTCCCTAAAGCACTGTAGCCGAAGCTGTTGCTATAGCTACAGACCTTGCACAGCTTGACTGTTCAAACAAAGCAAAAAAAACAAACAAAAAGAATAAAAAACGGCTGCTGAGTTTTGCCGGTGGCTCCAGATTGCCGGATAGCTCACCTCCGGATAGCACAAAGTTTCCTGTAGCTCTCATGGACCTCCCCCAAGCTGCTGTTTTTTCTGCCGTTGGTATGGACTGAGAATCTTGGCAGCCTATTCAGCCGTGCAGCTCTTCACAGCCAAGCCCAGTCCTATCCAGCAAGGGTCATTTTCTACAGTGAGCAGGAGCAGGAACCTCGGGTGACCTTTTTGCTCCTCTTTGACTCAGGGGCACTGAGCGTATAATTGAAGTGTCTCGGCTGATTTCAGGGCAAGTAATTGAATCTGGGATACTTTGACATATTACCACAGCATGTGATACAATACCCACTGAACCACCAGGGCATGGAATTCTGCTTGTTCCTTACGACAAGAAACAGATTAGGAGGTTAATATTTAACTCTTATTTTAAAGTAGAATCTCAATCTGAGTTACTAATTTCAAATATTTTAACTTTGGACTTTTAATTAATAGAATTAAAAAATAAAAGTT
The DNA here is from genome assembly GCF_052327205.1 of Somniosus microcephalus. Lineage (NCBI taxonomy): Eukaryota > Metazoa > Chordata > Chondrichthyes > Squaliformes > Somniosidae > Somniosus > Somniosus microcephalus. The sequence continues at coordinate 36,376,018 of NC_141014.1, forward strand.
TAAAACCCTGAATTTAAAAAAAAAACTTGTTTAAAACCTCCAGTTTTAGGGTAAAAATCCCAGTTGATCTCCCTGCTTTTATCATATATACTCGATGGCCGCACTGCAGCAACTCGCCAAGGCTTCTTCGACAGCACCTCTCAAAGCCTCGACCTCCACCACCTAGCAGGACAAAAGCAGTAGGCGCGTGGGAACGCCATCGCCTCCATGTCACGCACCGTCCCGACCTGGACATACCTCGGCCGTTCCTTCATGGTCGCCAGGTCAAAATCCTGGAACTCCCTGTCTGACGACACTATGGCAGCACCTTCACCGCACGAACTGCAGCCGTTGGAAGAAAAGGGCCAACGTTCCCACTAAGCTGCACGCCCGCGTAGTTCTCCGCCGGTCCCGCGGGGGCCGCCGGCCTTTCTTGGTGTTAAGTTTCGTGCCTGCGCGGAACTGTGAACGGGGGCCGCACAGCAACCTTAAAGGAGCCGCGCACCCAAAAAGAATTACGGGGCGCATTGCTCACCGCCACCTTCTCGAGGGCAACTAGTGATGGGCAATAAATGCCGGCTTTGCCGGCGACGCCCACACACCGAGAACGAATTAAATAAAATGTTACAGGTTGAACGTTAGCTGTGTGCAGCAGCTAACCTATGCCATCTGGTGGAAGGGCTGACAATGAAGTGTAACATGTGACATTTTCAAACTGGCCATTTTGACTGTGAAAAGCATTCAGCAGTAGAATTCTAGATTATCTTGTTCCAAACTTCATGTTTGACTAATCTAATTGAATTTTTTGATTAAGTAACGGAGGATTGATGAAGGGAATGCAATGGATGTTGTCTACATGGATTTTAGGAAGGCGTTTGACAAAGTACCACATAGTACCACATAGAAGGCTGGTTAACAAAATTGAGGCTCATGGAATAGGTGGGTCAGTGGCCGCTGACCTTCTCGCTCAGTGTGCCCACTGGGGGCAAATCTTGTCAATCTCCTCCCAATCCAACTCCTCCCCGCCCCCCCCCCCCCCCCCCAGTGCTGACCCTGTGGACGCTGGCAGTGGGGCAGCCATCACCGACCCTCTCCGCATCTCCCTCCAGAATGTCCGTTCACTTGCGAACAAGGCCCTTGCCATCCATGAGCTTGTCGTGGATGATTGCATCGACATCATGGCCCTGACGGAAACTTGGTTGAGGGGTGATGACACCTTACCCTTAAATGACGCCTCCCCACCTGGCTATACCTTCCACCACTTGCCCCGCTCAGACCGCCGTGGTGACGGTGTGGCTCTCATCACCAAATCGCACCTTGGTCAGTCCCCCTACTCCTCCGGCACTTTCTCTTCCTTTGAGCATCTCACCTTATTCCACCCCTCTCACCTCTCATTTAAAATTCTTGTTCTCTACCGCCCACCCAAGTACCATAAGAATGTTATTACCGAGATATCTTCACTGCTCTCCTCCCTCAGCCTCTGCACCGAGCGACTTCTGTGATTTCAACCTCCATCTCAATTCATCATGCGCTCTCTCCTCTGAGTTCACTAGCCTCCCATCCTCCCTTAATCTCTCTCTCCATGTAAACTCCCCAACCCATATTCACGGCCACCCCCTCGACCTTGCCATCTCTCGTCGTGTCAATCGCAGATAAGGCCATCTCTGACCACTTCCTCGTATCGCTCTCCACCTTGAAATGAGATTCAAAATTCTCATCCTTGTTTTCAAATCCCTCCATGGCCTCGCCCCCTCCCTACCTCTATAATCTCCTCCAGCCCCACAACCCCCGAGATATCTGCGCTCCTCTAATTCTGCCCTCTTGAGCATCCCTGATTATAATCGCTCCACCATTGGTGGCCGTGCCTTCTGTTGGCTAGGCCTGAAGCTCTGGCGCTCCCTGCCTAAACCTCTCCGCCTCGCTACCTCTCTTTCCTCTTTCAAAGACGCTCCTTAAAACCTACCTCTTTGACCAAGCTCTTGGTCACCTGCCCCAATTTCTCCTTATGTGGCTCGGTGTCAAATTTTTTGTCTCTTAATACTCCTGTGAGGCACCTTGGGACATTTTACGACATTAAAGGCACGATCAAAATACAAGTTGCTGTTGTAAGAACCTAAGAATTAGGAGCAGGAGTAGGCCTCGAGCCTGCTCCGCCATTCAGTAAAATCATGGCTGATCTTCGACCTCAACTCCACTTTCCCGATCTCCCTTGATCCCCAAGAGTCCAAAAATCTATCGCTTGCGACCTTGAATATACTCAACGACTGAGCATCCGCTGTCCCCTGGGGTAGAGAATTCCAACCCTCTGAGTGAAGAAACTTCTCCTTATCTCCGTTCTAAATGGCCGACCTGAGTGTGCGCGTCTGTGTTCAAGGAGCTGGAATGGTACCAGCCAGTCCTATGAAGCTGCTGTTTAACTTCTTTGGGATTGTAGTGTTAAGCTTGGTGAGTCGGAAAGAGATTTCCCCCCCCCCCCCCCAAGTTTCTTTCCTCCTCATCTTTCGAAACCACCGAGTCCTGTTGGGATACAGTTCCACAGGAGCCCTCCCGTATCTTGCCTAAATTCCTTGTGCGGGAGCTGAGACGGTGAATGCTGGCAGAATATTAAAACATGAGGCATCGCCGCCGGGTGGCTCCATCCTTTTGCCACCAGATAGCCAACCCGGTCACTGAAAAATTAGGGAAAGGAAATACGTCTGTAAACCTGCTGGGGCACAGCCGACTCTGATCGAACCAACCACTTCCTAGTTAAGTGTGCCCCCTTGGTGTGTCGCACAGCAACATGTTAATGTCTTGCTGAATCCAGGCATGTTCATCTCCTGTACAGTGTAAGTCGACCCAGTGACATCGCTGCAGAGCGGAAGCGCATCATTTTTTGTAATCCAATCGGGTGTTGGCAGTTTCATAGCGCTCTTCAGCTGTCGAACCTTGTGCCCTCAGTATCTCGAATAATGGCATTTTGGTTTGGTGACTGGTTTAGGTTTAACTAACCAGCCAATCGGTTGAAGAGCTAGTTTTTGCATTAAACACCGTGGTGCTACAATTGAAGCATTTGTGAGTTTAAAATGTTCAGTTGGTCAGAAAAGGAAAGCGCTTGCAATTATTTATAGAGCTCGGCAATCGATGGTGTTCACTTCTGATTGGGGAGGCCATCTTCAGTAATGTGGGATGGAGAATTTGTTTTGTCGTGCTCTGATTCTCGCTCTCATCCACCTAGTTGATGGGAGGACCAACTGCGAACGGCCGATCTTCTGCTCCATTCACAGACAGGAGACCCTGAAGCTGTTCTGTGAGACCTGCGACACGCTCACCTGCCGAGACTGCCAGCTGCTCACGCACAAAGATCACAGGTATGGGGGGGACTTGCTTCCGTTCACAACCATTCTTGCTCCCTACACTCGCCTCCTGCTTCTGCACATGAAGGCACATTGCAGAACTTTGTGATCATTGTTCTTGGTTACTTGTGATTTGTGCACAGTTGAAAATAGACCGTGCCCAGATGTCTGCCTATCTTCCCCCCCCTCCTGTTGGAATATCTAATTTCTTCAGCTGAATAAGCACTGATTAATCCCTTCAGTTGTTTGTGAGATATTGCACATGCTATGAGGGAGAAATAAACCAAATGCACGCACAATAGATACTGATTGTTTGTCGGAGACCCGCTGTTTTGGCTGTCCTTCCCTCCAAAGATATTCCAGGGGTATCGCTACCAGAAAGGAGCTACATTCATCCGTTTGTTTTAATAGAGCCACAATTTTAGACTGCCACTTTGGAGCTCCCTGGACCTTGGGGGGGAAAGTACAGTCCGTGACGCAGGTGGCGCTGAAGGACAGGGACCGGAAATACCACTTTATTGGCGAAGCATAGTTCTGCACGTCAGCGCATTCACGACGGGAGGAGGTCAACTAGATTGATTCCTGGGATATGAGGGCTGTCCAATGAGGAGAGACTGAGTGCCTATATTCTCTGGAGTTTAGAAGAATGAGAGGTGATCTCATTGAAACATGTAAGATTCTGAGGGGGATTGACAGGGTAGACGCTGAGAGATAGTTTCCCCTGGCTGGAGTGTCTAGAACTAGGATAAGGGGTCGGCCATTTAGGACTGAGATGAGGAGGAGTTTCTTCACTCAGAGGGCGGTGAATCTTTGGAATTCTCTACCCCAGAGGGCTGTGGAGGCTCAGTCGTTGAGTACATTCAAGGCTGTGATCGATTTTGGACACTAGGGGAGTCAAGGGATATGGGGATCGAGCGGGAAAGTGGAGTTGAGGTCGAAGATCAGCCATGATCTTACTGAATGGCAGTGCAGGCTCAAGGGGCCGTATGGCCGACTCCTGCTCCTATTTTTTACGTTCTTATGAAATGAAGTTGATGACCATTGTTTCTTTTTTCGGTCCAAACCTGCACAAAATCTTTCTTTTAAACCCAGGGCTGCATCATTGCTGTGCAGACCATTGTCCTAGTATGCAATTGTTGCCACTGAATGGCACTGTTACGGATGCCTAATGTATTATTCACTGGCAGTCATCAGCGCTAAGCACAGAATGAGGTGCATTAGGTGTCAAATTAGTTAAGACATTTAAAAAAGGCAAACTTTAGATCAATGAGGGATGAACTGAAAGAAGTTAACTGGGAAGTGTTGCTGAGAGAGTCAGGATAAACAAACATCTTGAAAACTATAATGCTGAATGTGCAAGATAAATGTATTTAAGGAATAGCGTACTGAGCCTCAAGATGTGGAATGAGAAAGCGCTGAGGCTTTGGAATTCACGTCCTTGACTATCAAACTACGCCAACATTCAAGATTAGATTGGATAGGTGGAAGGAAAGATAAGGGAGAACCAGTGGATGTGGTGTATTTGGACTTTCAGAAGGCTTTCGATAAGGTCCCGCGTAAGAGATTAGTGTGTAAAGTTAAAGCACATGGGATTGGAGGTAAGGTACTGACTTGGATAGAGAACTGGTTGGCAGACAGGAAGCAAAGAGTTGGAATAAACGGGTCTTTTTCCGAGTGGCAGGCAGTGACTAGTGGGGTACCGCAGGGATCGGTGCTAGGACCCCAGTTATTCACAATATATATTAATGATCTAGACGAGGGAACTAGATGTAATATCTCCAAGTTTGCAGACGACACAAAGCTGGGTGGGCGTGTGTGCTGTGAGGAGGATGCCGAGAAACTCCAGTATGATTTGGACAGGTTGGGTGATTGGGCAGTTGCATGGCAGATGCAGTATAATGTGGATAAATGCGAGGTTATCCACTTTGGTGGCAAAAACAGGAAGGCAGATTATTATCTGAACGGCAATAGATTGGGAGAAGGGGAAGTGCAACGAGACCTGGGTGTCTTGTGCACCAGTCGCTGAAGGTAAGCATGCAGGTGCAGCAGGCGGTTAAGAAGGCAAATGGTATGTTGGCCTTCGTAGCGAGAGGGTTCTAATACAGGAGCAAGGATGTCTTGCTGCAGTTGTACAGGGCCTTGGTGAGACCACACCTTGAGTATTGTGTGCAGTTTTGGTCATCTTATCTGAGGAAGGATGTTCTTGCCATGGAGGGAGTGCAGCGAAGATTCACCAGACTGATACCTGGGATGGCAGGAATGACGTATGAGGAGAGATTGGGTCGATTGGGCTTATATTCGCTAGAGTTTAGAAGAATGAGAGGGGATCTCATTGAAACTTATAAAATTCTAACAGGACTAGACAGACTAGATGCAGGAAGGATGTTCCCGATGGCAGGGGAGTCCAGAACCAGGGGTCACAGTCTAAAGATGAGGAGTAAGTCATTTAGGACAGAGATGAGGAATTTCTTCACCCAGAGAGTGGTGAACCTGTGGAATTCTCTACCACAGAAGGCAGTTGAGGCCAATTCATTAAATATATTCAAGAAGGAGTTAGATATATTTCTTAAGGGTAAAGGGATCAAAGGATATGGGGAGAAAGCAGGGACAGGGTACTGAATTTGGATGATCAGCCATGATCTCATTAAATGGCGGAGCAGGCTCGAGGGGCCGAATGGCCTACTCCTGCTCCTATCTTCTAGGTTTCTATGTGTATTTGTATGTATCTATATGCAAGAGTAGGGATTTAACCTTCAGTAAGCAGTTAGAATATGTATGAGCAGAGGGAGGCTTTTGGTTCTCTTCAGCGAGCAGTGCACAAAATTACATTCACAAGATACGACGTCGAAACCTCCTTGTGTTCCAGGTACCAGTTTCTAGAGGAAGCCATTAAGAACCAGAAAATGACACTGGAAAACCTGGTGAAGAGGCTGACGGAGAAGAAAACCCAGCTGCAAGTGACCACCAAGCAAGTCCGCACCAGGTACGTTGCCCCGTTGGAGCTGGAGGAGCGCTGTCACCAAGCAGTGCTGTTACCTCAGGTGCCTGATTGGGAGGCACACGCCTGCTTTAATTGGGGAGTCCCGACATTAAACAGCACCACTGAGGAAAGGAGCAGCGATCAGCGTGGCTCGCGACCCACAAAGGTTCATTATAGCTGCCATTCCAGACCTTATGTCAAACGAGCAATGGCGGACAGGTAAAGACCCGCTGGCCAATGTTCCCATTAGGCCGGGCAGCAACCGGGAACTCTCACGCAGGCCGCTCAGTGGCTTTATACTTGGGGGGGAAAAAAACCGCGGTAATTTGAATGGGCCGCGTACCCAAAAAAAAAAAATCAGCGGGTCCATCCAGCCTGCCCCACACGATTGGTGACACCTTGTGTATCACAGTATACACTCCCCACCCCACCCGAAACCATGGGATCTCCTGGGAGAGGCAAAAAAACAACAAAAAACCCAGGCCAATTTGTGGGGGGGACAAAATCCCCGATAACCAAGTGAGTAAAAGCATCGCCCTATGTAATACTAAAGCTACACAGGTGCGACAGCCCCAAGGTCTCCGCTGACTCAGGCTGGACACTGCAATTGGTTCAACTCCCATGAGACAGAGAGAGGATAAATAAAGCAGGGTTCCCAGTCCTGATTTGCTTTCCAGTGAGAGTCCCTGCTAAAAAGAGTATATGTAGACATCGGATGATATGATATGCCCCCCCCCCCCCCCCCCCCCGTAGTTTAGTCGCCTGCTAACACTCGCTCTCTAGGCTCAAACCTGAAGAAAATTCCTACCGTTTGCAGGTTGAAAGCTATGGCAGAGGGTGTCGAGACTGAACTTTTTGTCCCATTTCTTGTTCATCTTAAAAATCATACAGGGGTTTAGCTAAACAAGCAACCTAGTTTTTGGAGGGCGGGGACAAAAGAGACTTTAACTTGGGTATGAATGCTAATAGTTTAAAAAAAAATAAGTTCGTAGAGGATATTTGTTCTGTGATGTAACCTTCTGTTTATTCAAAGCATTGTCCTGTGTTTGCAAAGCGTTCAAGGCAGGAAGAGAACATTTCCTTGTTTTGTGCACAAGCTCACCTCTCTAAAATGGCACCAAAAACAACCTGTTACAGCAGGGTGTTAATGAGCCTGCTTCCCTCTGCTGACTTTCCATCTTGCTGTGAGGGTTTAGTTATTCTATAGACTCCAAAATAACCTGGCGGGGGGGGTAACAGCACATTGTTGTAGGTGTGTTCTGACTGTTGGAATCAAAGTGGTTCTGATTTCACTCGTCAGGTTAAGAGATGTTCAGGACATGCAGAAGAAGGTCCAGGTTGAGATCAAGATGGCCATCCTGCAGATAATGAGAGAACTCAATAAACGGGGCAAGACGCTCATCCAGAGAGTGGAGGTAACCGCAGTGCTTACACAACTGATATTGTTCCAGTTATCGTGGTTATCGCTGCCATTTCAAAGCATTGCCTCCCCAGTGGCTTAGTCGGGAACGTACAGCCTGCGATAGCACTGAGTCATGCGGAGCAGAAAGTAGCAGATTTGAACCCCGGCCTGTGCGGAGTTAGCTGACTAGCCACGATATTGGTTGGAGTGCTCCTTTTGATTTCGGCACCCTTTCTTGGGAGTGGAAAAACCCCAGCAAGGGTGCTCGTTCCTAGTTGTTTGCCAGTGGCTCTGGCTGAAAATGCTCGAGTGGATGTCTATTGAGGACAGAGTCAGGCTTGGCTGTGATATCCGCCCCCCCCCCCCCCCCGCCCCCAATAGATTAGCCCGTCGACACTTGCTGCCCAGCCTAATACATAAGAATGGGCTTGGAGGGCTGACGCGCCATTGAACTGTATGACAGTGGGAGTTGAAACCTTCCAGAGAAGGGGGCAGACACCCTCCGTGTTAAGCTGTCACAAAATATTTTTTATTTATTCATTCACGGGATGTCTGCGTCGCTGGCAAGGCCAGCATTAATTGCCCCTTGAGAAGGTGGTGGTGAGCCATCTTCTTGAGCCGCTGCAGTCATGTGGTGAAGGTACTCCCACAGTGCTATTAGGAAGGAATTTTGACCCAGTGACGATGAAGGATCGGCCGATATATTTCCAAGTCAGGATGGTGTGTGACTTGGAGGGGAACTTGGAGGTGGTGGTGTACCACATGTGCCTGCTGCCCTTGTCCTTCTAGGTGGTAGAGGTCGCGGGTTTGGGAGGTGCTGCCGAAGAAGCCTTGGCGAGTTGCTGCACTGCATCTTGTAGATGGTACACACTGCAGCCACGGTGCGCCGGTGGTGGAGGGAGTGAATGTTTAAGGTGGTGGATGGGGTACCAATCAAGCATGTAAGTTCACTCTTGTTTAAACTCTAGTTAGAAGTTTAGTTTTTGTCTTATTCCCCCTCCGATCTTAAACCACTCAGTCTGTGCCAGTTTTCTGACAACCTAACCCACAGATAGGCCCGAATGCTTATAACCTTCTGTAGGTCTGCACCCTCCCCAAGTTACAGGACACAAGTTTATGCCGTTAATTCTCTCCTTGGTGCGTTTGTGATACTTGCAATTATCTAAGGTGTTCCCCCCCCCCCCCCCGGGCGGGAGAGGGATTTGTTACAGGTTGCGTTAGCAGGTGTCAGGGGTCAGATCTCATGCCTGCCCTCTTAGTGAGCGGGCGGGCAAGTGATAGACATACTTGCAAGTTTTTAACTTCTGCTTTGTTCTTCGACAGAGGTTGGCGGAAGAGCGACAGCTGAAGCTGGAGCAGCAACACCTGTCCATGTCCAAACTGTACCGGCAAATGGACCACGTCTTAAAATTTGCCTCGTGGGCCATCAGCACTGATAACTGCACAGCCCTGCTGCTCTGCAAGAAATTGGTATGTAAAAAAAATTGAAGAGCCTAACCGCCGTCTTATCTGCGCAGATTGCTACTTCAGTGGTTAGAATGGTGCTGGAGCAGAAAGTATGTTTGTAGGCACTGTGTGGACACAGCTGTCCCAGAATCAGACAATGCCAACATATATGTGAAGTCGCCTAGGATTGAAATGCTGCACTATGTGGATTACGCCACTTGAGGGACTCTGTTGCTAAAGGGGCACTGATAAGATTCCTCGTCCAGGAGCAGAATGTAGTTTTAAAAGATGAGGCAGCTTAACTGCTGCCGTTGTACATAAGCTTGTGCTCTTTTTTTCCCCAAGTGTCAGTCGTGGCTCAGTGGGCAGCACTCTCTCACCTGTGAGTCAGAAGGTTGTGGGTTCAAGTCCCACTCCAGGTCTCGGCTGACACTCCCAGTGCAGTGCTTGAGGGAGTGCTGCACTGTCGGAGGTGCCGTCTTTCGGATGAGACGTTAAACCGAGGCCCCGTTTGCTCTCTCAGGTGGACGCAAGAGATCCCATGGCCACTATTCGAAGAGCAGGGGAGTTCTCCCTCGTGTCCTGGGGCCAATATTTATCCCTCAAACAACATCACTAAAACAGGTGATCTGGTCATTATCACATTGCTGTTTGTGGGAGCTTGCTGTGCACAAATTGGCTGCTGCGTTTCCCACATTACAACAGTGACTACACTCCAAAAGTACCTCATTGGCTGTAAAGCGCTTTGGGACGTCCTGAGGTGGTGAAAGGCGCTCTATAGAAATGCAAGTCTTTCTTTATCTTTTTCTTCTTCTGTATATGTCCTACTTGCTTAATTTCTGTAAGTAAAGAAACCTGATTAGTTAATGCAGAGTCCGGGCTGAGGCGCTGCTTCTGATTCTCGGGGGACGCGAGCTCAGCTCAAGGGAGGTGCAGCAAGACTGTGGCTAGAGGGGACGTCTCGTTAAAGTACCCTAAAAATTACATCATACCTGCAAGTTGAGAGGCAACCGTCCCATCACAGCTGTGCTGTGCCTTCACCCATGAAACCACAAGGGGCAAGTTGATGTGATTATTGCTCTTATTATTGCCTGCACATTGCACTCCTGCGTACATAGAAACATAGAAGATAGGAGCAGGAGTCAGCCATTCGGCCCCTCGAGCCTGTTCTGCCATTTAATGAGATCATGGCTGATCATCCAAATTCAGTACCCTGTCCCTGCTTTCTCCCCATATCCCTTGATCCCTTTAGCCTTAAGAAATATATCTAACTCCTTCCTGAATATATTTAATGAATTGGCCTCAACTGCCTTGTGCGGTAGAGAATTCCACAGGTTCACCACTCTCTGGGTGAAGAAATTCCTCCTCATCTCTGTCCTAAATGGCTTACCCCTTATCCTTAGACTGTGAGCCCTGGTTCTGGACTCCCCCGCCATCGGGAACATCCTTCCTGCGTCTAGTCCTGTTAGAATTTTATAAGTTTCAATGAGACCCCCTCTCATTCTTCTAAACTCCAGCGAGTATAAGCCTAATTGACTTGTACGTTAGAGCAGCTAAAGGCTAAGGAAACATCCTAACCCAGTGCATGGGATGAGGCCGCCGTCTGTTAAACCTTCCTGTACAGCAGGGGTTCCCAAACTGGTATGCGTGCCCCTGGGTACGTGATGCATCTCCGGGGGTTACGCAGCAGAAATTGTCTAATGGTGGATTTTATTTATTTACTTATTGATTGCAAGTGGGTTGGCTTACAAGAGTAAGGAAGCCTTACTGCAATTGTACAGGACTTTGGTAAGACCACAACTGGAGTACTGTGCACAGTTTTGGTCTCCTTACCTAAGCAAGGATATACTTGCCTTGGAGGCGGTGCAGCAAAGGTTCTCGGGATTGATTCCTTAGATGAGAGGGCTGTCCTATGAGGAGAGATTGAGTAGATTGGGCCGATACTCTCTGGAGTTTAGAAGAATGAGAGGTGATCTCATTGAAACAAATAAGATTCTGAAGGGGGATTGACAGGGTAGATGCTGAGAGGTTGTTTCCCCCTGGCTGGAGAGTCTAGAACCAGGGGTCACAGTCTCAGGGTAATGGGTCGGCCTTTTAAGACTGAGATGAGGAATTTCTTCACTAAAAGGTTGTGAATCTTTGGAATTCTCTGCCCCAAAGGGCTGTGGATGCTCAGCCGTTGAGTATATACCAGGCTGAGATTGATAGATTTTTGGACTTTAGGGGAATCAAGGGATCTGGGGAATCGGGCGGGAAAGTGGAGTTGAGGTCGAAGCTCAGCCATGGTCTTATTGAATGGCGGAGCAGGCTCGAAGGGCTGTATGGCTGACTCCTGCTCCTAATTCGTATGTTCTTATTTATTCCATTTTTATAATGGGCTACTTGAACAAAACTTTAAAACTGGGAATTTGTTACATAAAGTAGTTAATTTACTTCAAGGTGTACCAATGTACAGTGCTTGGGTTTAAAGGGGTTAAAATGGGGAACTACAGACCTGTCAGCCTCACATCAGTAGTTGGGAAAATGCTGGAATCTATTATAAAGGATGCAATAACTGGGCACTTAGAAACTAAAGATTGGGCAGAGTCAACATGGATTTATGAAAGGGAAGTCCTGTTTAACAAACCTATTGGTGTTCTTTGAGGATGTGACTAGTGGAGTAGACAAAGGGGAATCGGTAGATGTGGTGTACAGTAAACTCTTATCCGGCACCTACGGGACCAGGATGGTGCCGGTTGATGAAAAATTCTGGATAACCGAGAGGTAGGCCATTTTTAACACGAACAAAAATAAAAACCACTGACTAACTCTGTCACCGCGCGAGACTCGGACTCGGCAAAATGAGTACTGGATGGATTCGGCAAGATTAGCGGTTATCTATTTTGCCGGTTATTAAAGTATTCCGGATGATTAATTGCGATTTAAACAAGAATTTACTGTATTTTGATTTTCAGAAGGCCTTCGATAAGGTCCCACACGAGGTTGGTGAACAAAATTAGGGCACATGGAATTGGGGGTAATATACTAGCATGGATTGAGAGTTGGTTAACAGACAGAAAACCAAGAGTAGGGATAAACGGGTCTTTTTCAGGATGGCAGGCTATGACTAGTGGGGTACCGCAAGGATCGGTGCTTGGGCCCCAGCTATTCACAATCTATATCAATGATTTGGATGAGGGGACTAAATGTAACATTTCCAAATTTGCTGATGATACAAAGCTAGGTGGCAGTGTCAGTTGTGAAGAGGATGTGAAGAGGCTTCAAGGGGATCTCAACAGGCTCAGTGAGTGGGCAAGAACATGGCAGATGGAATATAATGTGGATAAATGCAAAGTTTGGTAGAAAAAAACAAAGGCAGAGTATTTCCTAAATGGTGAAAGATTGGGGAATGCAGATGCTCAAAGGGACCTGGGTGTCCTTGTACATGAGTCACTGAAAGTGAATGTGCAGGTGCAGCAAGCCATTAGGAAGGCATATGGTATGCTGGCCTTCATTACAAGAGGATTTGAGTACAGGAGTAAAGAAGTCTTACTCCAATTATATAGGGCCTTGGTGAGACCACACCTGGAGTACTGTGTACAATTTTGGTCTCCTTATCTAAGGAAGGATATACTTGCCATAGAGGGAGTGCAACGAAGGTTCACGAGATTGATTCCTGGGATGGCGGGACTGTCGTATGAGAAGAGATTGAGTTAACTAGGCCTGTATTCTCTTGAATTCAGAAAAATGAGAAGGGATCTCATTAAAGCATACAAAATTATTACAGGGCTTGATAGGATGGATGCTGGGAGAATGTTTCCCCTGGCTGGGGAGTCTAGAACCAGGGGCCACAGCCTCAGGATAAAGGGTAGGCCATTCAGGACTGAGATGAGAAGAAATTTCTTCACTCGGAGGGTGGTGAATCTTTGGAATTCTCTACCCCAGAGGGCTGTGGAGGCTCAGTCATTGGGTATATTCAAAACAGAAGTCGATAGATTTCTGACTAGTAAGGGCATCAAGGGATATGGCGATAGGGCCGGTGAATGGAGTTGAGGCAGAAGATCAGCCATGATCTCATTGAATGGTGGAGCAGGCTCGAAGGGCCGAATGGCCTACTCCTCCTATTTCTCATGTTCTTATATTAACATTGTGTGCTGGTAGGGGGTACGTGGGCAGCTGGTAGATCTGGAAGGGGGAACGCAGTAATTAAAGTTTGGGAACCTCTGCTGTACATTAATAATCAGTCAGGCGCTGTAGATATAAGGATTAACTTTTGAGCCCGGATGATCACTATTTGGGACACTTGGTTGATCAGGGGATCTTTGCTTCGCTTTCACAGATCTTCTTTCAGTTGCAAAGAGGCTTGCAATCCAAGGTTAACACGGAGGAGTTGAAGAACGACATTATTACCTTTCTCTGGGACTCTGCCTTCTGGACTAAGAACGCGGCCAACTTTGGTAAGTAGCTGGTCAAAATGGAAGACTTGTTCAGATCTCCCAAACTAATGCTACAGGAAACTTTGTGATATCCGGGACCGGCGTGTTGCCGATCTATCAAAACTGCCAGACATACAAAGTTAATGTTGAAGCATACGGAGGTTTTCATCTCCGTATCTGACAACAAACACCGTTGCTTAGCAACAGCTGCTAAAGAGTCGGCTGCAGCTGCAAGCGTCTCTAGCTGAAGCTGTTGCTATAGCTACAGACCTTGCAGTGCCTGACTGGGAAAAAAAAAGAACGAGAACTAAAAAAACTTATGGAAAATGGCTCCTGATTTTTGCCGTTAGATCGAGTATTCCGGACATACAACCTCCGGATAAACCAAAGTTTCCTGTATAATATGTTATCCCTAGACTTGACTCTTCCAATGTTCTCCTGACAGGCCCTCCCATCTCCCGCCCTCCATAAACCTGAACTCATCCAAAAACTATGCTGCCGGTATCCTAACTCGCAGCAACTCCCGTTCACTCACCACCCTTGTGCTCGGCTGATCTACGTTGGTCCCCGGTCTGGCAACACATCCCCCCCCCCCCCCCCCCCCCCCACTCTTCCTATCTCTAACCTCTTCCAGCCCTACAATCCTCCAAGATCTTGCTCCTCCAATTCTGGCCTCTTGTGCATTCCCGATTTTTAATCGCATCACCATTGGCAGCCGTGCCTTCAGCTGCCTGGTCCTAAGCTCTGGAATTCCCTCCCTGAATCTCTCCGCCTCTCTCTCCTCCTTTAAGACGCTTCTAAAAACCTGCCTCTTTGACCTAGTTTTTGCTCACCCGTCCTAACATTGTGTAGCTCGGTGTTTGATAATACTTCTGTGACGCGCCATGGGACATTTTTCTATTTAAAGGTGCTATATAAATACAAGTTGTTATTGTTGCAATGTGTAGATTTGTGTAATTGTAATATTGTAAAATCAGTCCCTTGATAAATATAAACACATTTTCACACGTGGTTTATTTCCCAACAGGCAATGTTGTGATTGAAGTTCCTCCAACGCTGTCAGCACATGTTCCAGTTCAGCATCCCTCAATGTCTGGCCATTGTCCTCAACCCGCCTCCCAGCACCAGCCCGTCTCCCAGCACCAGCCCACCTCCCAGCACCAACCCGTCTCCCAGCACCAGCCCACCTCCCAGCACCAGCCCGTCTCCCAGCACCAGCCCACCTCCCAGCACCAACCCGTCTCCCAGCACCAGCCCACCTCCCAGCACCAACCCGCTGCCCAGCACCAACCCGCCTCCCAGCACCAACCCGCCGCCCAGCACCAACCCGCCTCCCAGCACCCGCCCGCCTCCCAGCACCAACCCGCCTCCCAGCACCAACCCGCCTCCCAGCACCAACCCGCCTCCCAGCACCAACCCGCCTCCCAGCACCAACCCGCCTCCCAGCACCAGCCCGCCGCCCAGCACCAGCCCGCCGCCCAGCACCAGCCCGCCGCCCAGCACCAGCCCGCCGCCCAGCACCAGCCCGCCGCCCAGCACCAGCCCGCCGCCCAGCACCAGCCCGCCACCCAGCACCAGCTCGCCACCCAGCACCAGCTCGCCACCCAGCACCAGCTCGCCACCCAGCACCAGCTCGCCACCCAGCACCAGCTCGCCACCCAGCACCAGCTCGCCTCCCAGCACCCGCCCGCCTCCCAGCACCAGCCCGCCTCACAGCACCCGCCCGCCACCCAGCACCCGCCCGCCTCCCAGCACCCACCCCTCTCCCAGCACCCGCCCGTCCCCCAGCACCAGCCTCACAATCGAATGGTTGCGACCCAGGGAAACTCTTGGCCCGGCCATGTACCTATGCAGCCCTCCCATCGACTTCCACCGCCCAGTTACCAACAGCAACAGCTCCCACCCCCCCGCCAGCCCCCTCCGCAACAGAACACGCAGCAGGTTCTCATGCGCCAGCCTCATCCAGCGCCGCCCTGGCCCCCGGTGAGTGGACAGACACGGATGCAGCAAGCTGTTCAGCTGGTGAGGCCAACGGCAGCAATGCCGAACGCTAATGGGAGGTACCTGCAGCAGATGAAAGTGCAAGTGGTGCAACAAGGGAACATTGTGCAGATGCAACAACAGCAGCAGCTCATAGGTCAGGTGCTATTACTGCCACAGATGAACGGAGTACAAGTAAGTTAGCTATTTAGAAATTGTTTTTTGTTTTTCTCCCGGTGTATCCTCACAATGAGCCTATGAGGAGAGATTGAGTAGATTGGGCCTATACTTGCTGGAGTTTAGAAGAATGAGGGGTGATCTCATTGAAACATATAAGATTCTGAAGGGGATTGACAGGGTAGACGCTGAGAGATTGTTTCCCCTGGCCGGAGAGTCGAGAACGAGGGGTCACAGTCTCAGAATAAGGGGTCGGCCATTTAAGACTGAGATGAGGATTAATTTCCTCACTCATAGGGTGGTGAATCTTTGGAATCCTCTACTCCAAGGGGCTGTGGAGGCTGAGTCACAAAGCATCCAGTTCTCCAACAACTTCCAGGCATTTCTCCTAACCCCTCTCCTCAGTGTCTTAGTGTCTATTCCACTATTCGTTTATCTCATTACTGTTTGTGGGATTCTGTGACTGCACTCCCAAAAATACTTCATTGGCTGGGATGTGTTTTAGGACATCTTCAGGAATAAATTTTCTCTCATCACCCTGTCAAAATCCTTGATAATTAAATCTCCCTCTTAGGCATCTCTGCTCCAAGGAAGATGGTCCCAGTATCTCAAAACTCTCCTCATGGCTCAAGTTTTCATCCTGCTAAATCTATGCTGTACTTTCCCTATGGCTTTAATGTTCTTAACCATCTCTGCTCTAAGGAGAACCATCCCAGCTTCTCCAGTCTCTTCACATAACAGAAGTTCCTCACCGCCCCCCCCCCCCCCCCCCCCGGTACCTTTCTAGTAAATAAAATTTGGGTTCTCTGGGTCGGCAGCTGAATTGTTCTTTGCGGATGCTGGAGGTTCAAATCCCACCACGGCAGCTGGGGAATTTAAATTCAGTTAATTAAACAAATCTGGAATAAAAAGCTAGCGTCGGTAATCTTCTTCTTGGACAGTCCCTCGGAACCGAGGATGACTTGCTTCCACATTAAAAATGAGTTCTCAGGTGACTGATGAGTCCAATGCGGGACCTACAGTCTCTGTCACAGGTTGGGGCAGACAGTGGTTGAAGGGGCGGGTGGGTGGGGTGCTTGGGTTGACGTGCGCTGTTTGCGCTTGGCTTCCGCTTGCTCCCGGCGAAGAGACTCGAGGTGTTTCGGCCCCCTTCCCGGATGCTTCTCCTCCACTTTGAGCGGTCTTGGGCCAGGGATTCCCAGGTGTCGATGGGGATGTTGCACTTTTTCAAGGAGGCTTTGAGGGTGTCCTTGAAGTGTTTCCTCTGCCCACCTGGGGCTCTCTTGCCGTGTCGGAGCTCCGAGTAGAGCGCTTGTTTTGGGAGTCTCGTATCGGGCATGCAGACTGACATAAATCAGTCATTCATGAAAGAAAGACTTATGAAATAATACTGAGTGGCCTATGGGTGCCACTGTCCAGGGCGAGTATAAATACTCGGGCACGGGCCCAGCTTGCGCAGGACATTCTTAACAGGAACTAGTGAAGGACACAACTAGACCTCCATGTTGTAAAACAGTTGATTAAAGCTTTGTTTAACGCTTAGACCAAGTGCCTAGTAGTTTTCTTAAGTCACGGATGATGTGACCCGTCCATCGGAGCTGATTGAGCGTGGTCAAAGCTTCGATGCTGGCCTGAGCGAGAACACTGACATTGGTGCGCCTATCCTGCCAATGGATTTGCAGGATCTTGCGGAGGCAACGTCAGTAATGGTGACCACGAGACTACCGGATTGTCATAAAAACCCATCTGGTTCACTAATGTTCTTTAGGGAAGGAACTCTGCCGTCCTTACTCGGTCTGGCCTATATGTGACTCACGTGACTCGTGACCCACAGCAATGTGCTTGACTCTTAATTACCCTCTGAAATGGCCTAGCAAGCCACTCAGTTGTCAAGAAGGTGGCTCACCGTCACTTTCTCAAGAGCAGTTAGGGATGGGCAATAAATTCGGGCCTTGCCAACGACGCCCACATCCCATGAACGAATAAGAAAAATGTGCAGCTTTTTTTTTCTTTTTATCTCTACAATTTGAATCCTTTCAATGTAGGTCCACCAGCCTCAGGGCCATACTCAGGGAGCTGCCAAGCCGCCGAACAACGGGCAGCAGCCCGCCACTCTATACCAGCAAATGCCCGTCCAGCAACCTACTGCCGTCAACAAACTGCCTTCCCCCGTGCAGAGGCAGCAGCAGCCCCCGCCCTTCGGACCCAGCACGCCTGGCCGCGGACAGACCCCGCCGGCGCAGCAAGTGCCGACGCCCGTCGGGCAGCCGATCGTCCCCGTCAGTCGACCTTCTCCGCCGGTGCAGCAAGCACTCCGATCAAACACGACTTCCGGCCGCCAGCTGCTAACCAGCGCTGCACCGCAGCAAGCCCACCCCAACGTCCCTGCTGCCACTCCGAGTGTAAGTGTATCGAATAAGTGTGCTTGATTGCTCATTGCTAGTTTAATTCATTGACATTAGGTTTATTTACCATACTGGTGCCAGTTTCGATCAGAAAAAATTGCACTCGCGCAATGTTTAATTTTGTGCCTCTAGGCTTCTTGACCGCGCCTCAAATCTCCCTCCATCACAACCACTAGCAACAGAGCCCCAGCCACCAATACTTTCCCCTTGTGTTAGATAACTCAGCATGCTCTCTCTCCAGACACAAGGCAAGTCTGGAAGAACAAGATCTTAGTACAGGAAACTCTCTTTTAACCGGCATCTAAATATCCGGAAATCTCTCTTAACTGGCAAAATTCAGGAGTAGGTTCAAGTACGTTTTACTGTATATTAGTGGCCATGTAACCGGGGTTCCTGCACCTGTGGCCGTGCAACAGGGATTCCTGCACCTGTGGCCGTGTAACCGGGGTTCCTGCACCTGTGGCCGTGTAACCGGGGTTCCTGCACCTGTGGCCGTGTAACCGGGGTTCCTGCACCTGTGGCCGTGTAACCGGGGTTCCTGCACCTGTGGCCGTGTAACCGGGGTTCCTGCACCTGTGGCCGTGTAACCGGGGTTCCTGCACCTGTGGCCGTGTAACCGGGGTTCCTGCACCTGTGGCCGTGTAACCGGGGTTCCTGCACCTGTGGCCGTGTAACCGGGGTTCCTGCACCTGTGGCCGTGTAACCGGGGTTCCTGCACCTGTGGCCGTGTAACCGGGGTTCCTGCACCTGTGGCCGTGTAACCGGGGTTCCTGCACCTGTGGCCGTGTAACCGGGGTTCCTGCACCTGTGGCCGTGTAACCGGGGTTCCTGCACCTGTGGCCGTGTAACCGGGGTTCCTGCACCTGTGGCCGTGTAACCGGGGTTCCTGCACCTGTGGCCGTGTAACCGGGGTTCCTGCACCTGTGGCCGTGTAACCGGGGTTCCTGCACCTGTGGCCGTGTAACCGGGGTTCCTGCACCTGTGGCCGTGTAACCGGGGTTCCTGCACCTGTGGCCGTGTAACCGGGGTTCCTGCACCTGTGGCCGTGTAACCGGGGTTCCTGCACCTGTGGCCGTGTAACCGGGGTTCCTGCACCTGTGGCCGTGTAACCGGGGTTCCTGCACCTGTGGCCGTGTAACCGGGGTTCCTGCACCTGTGGCCGTGTAACCGGGGTTCCTGCACCTGTGGCCGTGTAACCGGGGTTCCTGCACCTGTGGCCGTGTAACCGGGGTTCCTGGATCTGTGGCCGTGTAACCGGGGTTCCTGGACCTGTGGCCGTGTAACCGGGGTTCCTGGACCTGTGGCCGTGTAACCGGGGTTCCTGGATCTGTGGCCGTGTAACCGGGGTTCCTGGATCTGTGGCCGTGTAACCGGGGTTCCTGGATCTGTGGCCGTGTAATCGGGGCTCCTGCACCTGTGGCCGTGTAACCGGGGTTCCTGGATCTGTGGCCGTGTAACCGGGGTTCCTGGATCTGTGGCCGTGTAACCGGGGTTCCTGGATCTGTGGCCGTGTAACCGGGGTTCCTGGATCTGTGGCCGTGTAACCCGGGTTCCTGGATCTGTGGCCGTGTAATCGGGGCTCCTGCACCTGTGGCCGTGTACGGGGCTCTCTTACCTTGATAAGTATACCTCTCTGTAATCCGAACTTTTTGATCAACCGGCACCATCCCGGTCCCGTCGGTGCCGGATAAAAAAGAGTTTCCTGTATATGGCAGAATGTTGTACATAAATGGCACATGCCCACCTCGCTACACCTTACTGAAATATGAGTGAGTGACAACGCTGTTGTTCCCAGTTCGATCAGGCTTTCTTGTCGATCGGTATTCTTGTGTACCGCTGATTGTAGTCGCACTTCAACAAGTGCAGCCCTGGTTAGAAATTCTGGTGACGCAGGAACCGTTTAGGAAATATTGGGCTGGATTTTCTGACCACCCCCCCCCCCCCCCCCCCCCCCACTGGTGCGTGCGAGGTGTGTACGCGCCCATAGGGGCCTCGCAAGTGCCAGTTTCAGGCAAGCACTGAAATCCTCTTGACAGATCCTCCGCCTGCCCGGGAGAAGGGCCTCCGCGGGGGGAGAGTTCCGCTTTCTGCACAACCTCCGCCCGCTGAAAACCTTTAAAAATCTTACGCCTGCGTAAGACCTGCTTTTTACCAGCGTAAGAGTTTAAAAAATAAATGTTTTCGATCATTTATAATTTAAAAAATACTTCTAGAAAAGGTAAGCTTATCTTTAGACCCGTAATTGAATTTTGTTTTTCAAAAAATTAAATTTGTTAAAAATATTTAATTTAATGCTATTTTAACTAGTTTTAAATACGTGATTTAAAAAAAATTATTTAATTTTTAACTTTTTTAAGTGATCCCCATTCATACTTTTGACAGATCCGTGTGTAGAGACCTGTCAAAAATGTGAATGGGGATTCCCTTCTATGATTGGTTCCCCATGGCCCACGTGATCCCAGGGACGTTTGCGGACCGC
Organism: Somniosus microcephalus; assembly: GCF_052327205.1. Lineage (NCBI taxonomy): Eukaryota > Metazoa > Chordata > Chondrichthyes > Squaliformes > Somniosidae > Somniosus > Somniosus microcephalus. The sequence goes on from NC_141014.1 coordinate 36,396,616, forward strand.
CTGCGCCCCTGGAATACCTGGGCCTCTGCGCATTTCCTAGTGGAGAGGCCCAGGGCCGGAGCCAGCAGGTAAGTGCGTAGACTTTCAGGCCCGATGACCGTAATGCTGCCGTACCTGGTCCAGTCACGAGGGGGAGTGCTAACATTAATCTCCGCTCTCGGCCAAACTCCAGAGGCAGATGCCGGCACTGGATGGCCCTGTGTGATTTTAGGAGTAGGGTATACCTTCTCCTCCCCCTCACGCCCACCATTCGACAGCTGTTACCTAATTTTAGGCTGCGCCACTTAGAGGTCACGTTTGTTATTCCGCCGCATTCTTTACTCTGATGACCTTGTAGCTTGGAAGTTCAAAGCTTATGGATTCCAAGGCAAGCTCCCAAGACTTGAACATATAAATCTAGGCTGACACTCCAGGGCAGTACTGAGGGAAGCACTGCATTGTCAGAGCCTCTTCCTTCAAATGAGCTGCCCCCATCTACCCACTCAGGTGGGCGTTCAAGATCTCGGAGGGCACTGTTTGAAGAAGAGGGAAGGAGTTATCCTGGTGCTCGAGTCAACATTCCTCCCTCAACCAACGTCCGCCAGACCAAACGCATTGACCGGTCACTTGCCTCGCTGCTTGCGGGATCTTGCTGTGTGCGGATTGACTGCTGCGTTTGCCTACATAATGCAGTCGCTGGCCCCCCCAAAAATAACTCGTATCTGCAGCATAAGTTTCTGGGAGAAGTGACAATACGAGGGCTAATCGATTTCCTTATTTTGCAATGTTCTGGGTATAACACCAGACCGCAGACGAGCAAGACTTTCTCTCTAAACATTCGTGCAGTGTCCTGAATAATTCCACTACAGGAAACTCTCGATTTACCGGCACCTAAATAACCGGAAATCTCTGTTAACCGGCAAAATTCAGGAGTAGGTTCAGGTAAGTTTTACTTCATATTAGTGGCAGTTCCTGGATCTGTGGCCGTGTAACCGGGGTTCCTGCACTTGTTGCTAAGCAACAGGGACGCTTGGTCTGTGGCCGGAGTTCCTGCACCTGTTGCTAAGCAACAGGGAAGCCTGGATTTGTTGCTGTGTACGGAGCTCTCGTACCTTTTAACTATAACTCTCTGTAATCCGGACTTTTTGATAAACCGGCACCACGCCGGTCCCGTCGGTGCCGGATAATAAAGAGTTTCCTGTACTTTACTTCGGCGTTGTTGCTGCTGCAAGTTAACCATTTTCACACTGGTCTGAAACCACTGTTGCAAGTTCACCTGGACTCCTCCACTGGAGTAAAGTTCCTCTATAAAGCCTCTGCTGATTGCCTAGTGGATGAAGGTGCATTGCAGTATAGAACCAAGGCCTACAGACCAGAAGGCCCCAGGTTTAATTCCTCGCCGATGCAAAAGTGCTGGCTTTAGTTAGGTGCAGTTTTGCCCCCATGTCTTCTGCGGCGTGGACATTGAGTGAAAGCACTTAGCTGTGATGGCCCCCACAGTTGAATATCCTCCTAACAGTCATTGTCTAGGCTTACAAATACAGATGTGGAGGTTATCATAAGATCCGACCACAGCGACAGTCTGTGTCCCTGGGACTGTGAGCAGCGACAGTGGGTGTCTCTGGGACTGTGGGGACAGTGGGTGTCTCTGGGACTGTGGGGGCAGTGGGTGTCTCTGGGACTGTGGGGACGGTGGGTGTCTCTGGGACTGTGGGGACAGTGGGTGTCTCTGGGACTGTGGGGACAGTGGGTGTCTCTGGGACTGTGGGGACAGTGGGTGTCCCTGGGACTGTGGGGGACAGTGGGTGTCTCTGGGACTGTGGGGACAGTGGGTGTCTCTGGGACTGTGGGTGTCTCTGGGACTGTGGGGACAGTGGGTGTCTCTGGGACTGTGGGGACAGTGGGTGTCTCTGGGACTGTGGGGACAGTGGGTGTCTCTGGGACTGTGGAGACAGTGGGTGTCTCTGGGACTGTGGAGACAGTGGGTGTCTCTGGGACTGTGGGGACAGTGGGTGTCTCTGGGACTGTGGAGACAGTGGGTGTCTCTGGGACTGTGGGGACAGTGGGTGTCTCTGGGACTGTGGAGACAGTGGGTGTCTCTGGGACTGTGGTGACAGTGGGTGTCTCTGGGACTGTGGGGACAGTGGGTGTCCCTGGGACTGTGGGGACAGTGGGTGTCTCTGGGACTGTGGGGACAGTGGGTGTCTCTGGGACTGTGGGGACAGTGGGTGTCTCTGGGACTGTGGGGACAGTGGGTGTCTCTGGGACTGTGGTGACAGTGGGTGTCTCTGGGACTGTGGGGACAGTGGGTGTCTCTGGGACTGTGGAGACAGTGGGTGTCTCTGGGACTGTGGGGACAGTGGGTGTCTCTGGGACTGTGGGGACAGTGGGTGTCTCTGGGACTGTGGGGACAGTGGGTGTCTCTGGGACTGTGGGGACAGTGGGTGTCTCTGGGACTGTGAAGACAGTGGGTTTCTCTGGGACTGTGGGGACAGTGGGTGTCTCTGGGACTGTGGAGACAGTGGGTGTCTCTGGGACTGTGGGGACAGTGGGTGTCTCTGGGACTGTGGAGACAGTGGGTGTCTCTGGGACTGTGGAGACAGTGGGTGTCTCTGGGACTGTGGGGACAGTGGGTGTCTCTGGGACTGTGGAGACAGTGGGTGTCTCTGGGACTGTGGGGACAGTGGGTGTCCCTGGGACTGTGGGGACAGTGGGTGTCTCTGGGACTGTGGAGACAGTGGGTGTCTCTGGGACTGTGGAGACAGTGGGTGTCTCTGGGACTGTGGGGACAGTGGGTGTCTCTGGGACTGTGGTGACAGTGGGTGTCCCTGGGACTGTGGTGACAGTGGGTGTCTCTGGGACTGTGGAGACAGTGGGTGTCTCTGGGACTGTGGGGCAGCGACAGTGGGTGTCTCTGGGACTGTGGAGACAGTGGGTGTCCCTGGGACTGTGGAGACAGTGGGTGTCCCTGGGACTGTGGAGACAGTGGGTGTCTCTGGGACTGTGGAGACAGTGGGTGTCTCTGGGACTGTGGAGACAGTGGGTGTCTCTGGGACTGTGGAGACAGTGGGTGTCTCTGGGACTGTGGAGACAGTGGGTGTCTCTGGGACTGTGGGGACAGTGGGTGTCTCTGGGACTGTGGAGACAGTGGGTGTCTCTGGGACTGTGGAGACAGTGGGTGTCTCTGGGACTGTGGAGACAGTGGGTGTCCCTGGGACTGTGGGGACAGTGGGTGTCCCTGGGACTGTGGAGACAGTGGGTGTCTCTGGGACAGTGGGTGTCTCTGGGACTGTGGAGACAGTGGGTGTCTCTGGGACTGTGGTGACAGTGGGTGTCCCTGGGACTGTGGTGACAGTGGGTGTCTCTGGGACTGTGGGGACAGTGGGTGTCTCTGGGACTGTGGGGACAGTGGGTGTCTCTGGGACTGTGGGGCAGCGACAGTGGGTGTCCCTGGGACTGAGGCACAGCGACAGTGGGTGTCCCTGGGACTGAGGCACAGCGACAGTGGGTGTCCCTGGGACTGAGGCACAGCGACAGTGGGTGTCCCTGGGACTGAGGCGCAGCGACAGTGGGTGTCCCTGGGACTGAGGGGCAGCGACAGTGGGTGTCCCTGGGACTGAGGGGCAGCGACAGTGGGTGTCCCTGGGACTGAGGCGCAGCGACAGTGGGTGTCCCTGGGACTGAGGCACAGCGACAGTGGGTGTCTCTGGGACTGTGGGGCAGCGACAGTGGGTGATTTCATTAGACAAAAGTTTTTTTTAAAAACTGTAATTGTACCAAGTTTTAGCAGCTTCCAGGCCAGTATCTGAGTGCTGATTGGGTGATGTCCCGGCAGCTTTCTGTTCCTGTTGCTGTGAATAGATGTTGTGCAATTTGCAATGGGCCATGCGTGTACAGAGTTTTTCTGGTTAAATTCGTCCTCTTGCCTTCTTGCACGTCGCGGCCTGATTCAGATGGGCAGGCGGCATTCTCCGTGGTTTCCCGCGTGTCGCAGCCTAGCCGGCCACGAGCAGATGGATGAGAACAGACGGGCGGCTCACCCTCTGACTGTCTGCCCCTCCCTGCTGTAAAGCACCGAGCTTCCACTCGAAACAAAATCAAGTCAGAGGCTTACGGCTGCAGCGTAACAGTTAAGCGTACAGCATCGGTGCACCAACACACCACTCCGCCAGGCCACCCGAGCCAAGAGAATCTGAGTTGAGGCCGGCGTGAGCAGCTGGTGCAGTGCCTGATGAAATGGATGTCTTTGTATCTGGGATGGGGATGGGGAGGAATAAGTGGTTACATTTCAGTCATGTATTTCTGCTAGAATCACATAGAATCGTAGAAATTTATGGCACAGAAAGGAGGCCATTCGGCCCATCGTGTCTGTGCCAGCCGAAAAAGAGCCATCCCGCCTAGCTTTTCCCTTGCTTTACTGAAGGCCACACCTTGAGATTCTATGGCCACCAGTTGCCCTTTTCTGGCACTTTGCCCATGTCACTGTTCTTCATGAGAGGCCGGACAGTTAAGGGATTTGTTATAAATCTCATCATTTATCAAGAAACCACTCATGAAATAATGCTGGACGGCCAGCTGGTGGCGCCGTCCAAGGAGTATAAATACTCGGGCGTGGGCCCAGCCAGCCAGGGACATTTTGTAAGACAAGGAACTAGTGAAGTACAACTAGACCTCCACGTTCTGAAACAAGTTGATTAAAGCCTTGCTTTATACTCAAACCAAGTGCGTAGTGAGTTTTATTACGTCAGGATTCATTTATGAATTCACGCTGCCAGCATGGAGCTCTCCCCTCCTCTTCCCTCATGAATGCCCATCAGAAATTCGGGCATTCCCCCCCCATCCACATCCACCCCAGATGATTTTCTACTGGGAGGATAGATTCATAACCTTGGCCGTTGGCTTTTCAGTCACGAGCGCGGTACGGTTGAGCCTGATCTTTCCCTCACCCAGTGGTCATGCGAACTTTCGCCAGGGATTGCCAAATAGTGCTGCGAGCGCAGGGACCCTGGCTGATTTTTTTTGCCTGCCTCAAGCCCGATTGCACTGTTCCCAGCTGCAGCCTGGCGCCGAGATCCGTTAACTCGGCACCAAGCGGTTATCGAACCTGGGGCCACCTTGGCCCATGTGGCTCGGCTGCTCGCCTTCTCAGCCAGCAGACCTCCCTCCATCGCGGCTCCACACACGTGTCATCACAGACCTGGACTGGTGTTGGATCCTGTACCTTCCAGCTCGTCCAGTTTAGTCAGGACATCCAACACACGAGCAGCGCGCTGAGAAAAGCAACAACGGCACACAAGGTCGGCAAAAGCAGTCAGTTTTGCCGGTTCTAAGATAAAGTGGATTCGGGCCCCCTCGTGTTAATTGTATTCAGGCGGTGGAGATTCTCTCGTGTCCATATACAGGAAACTTTCGATTAACCGGAACGCTCTATCCACCAGCAAAATTCAGGAGTCGGTTCAGGTAACTTTTTTTACTTTTAGTTACTTTTTTTACTCCATTTGTTGCTGTGCAAGGGTGTTGCTAAGCTACAGAGACGCTTGCAACTTGTGCCGATTGTTCTGAAGCTGTTCAACAGGGTTTGTTGCTTTATACGGAGCTCTGAGCTCCGTATCTTTTACTATAGCGTTTGGTTATCCGGAATTGTTGATGAACCGGCAACGCGTCGGTCCCGTCCGTGCCGGATACCAGAAAGTTTCCTGTATATGGGAGCAGGCTCGGGAAGTGGTGGAAGCTTATCTTCAGGGTACACGGTATGCAATGTGTGTCTCTAAGTAAAGGCTTGTAAGCGACTGAAGACTAGGCTCTAGTATTCTACCCTTCACCGCCTGACTATCCGACTTTTACACCCAGTGCCGCCCTGAATTCCACTCTTAACCCATTGCAGGTCATGCCTTAGCCATTGAATCATCCAAGCATGCCAGTAACTGGATCGTCCAGTTCCGGGCATACCTGCCAAGCTACAAGTGACCGTGGTGTGTCCATTCTAGGCCAATCCACAGCAGTGTGCACGAGAATAAGGCCAAATTTCATATCCTGCTTTGCTTTTTTTTTTAAAGACTCTGATACGATTTTATTTCCCAACTCAGTGGGAATCATATGACCTGAGGTCATGGGTTCAAGTCCCACTCCAGAGACTTGAGCACAAAAATCTAGGCTGACACTGCAGTAGCAATACTGCGGGAGTGCTGCACTGTCAGAGTTCTCCCCTGCTCTTGACCAATATTTATCCCTCAACCAACATCACTAAAACAGATGATCTGCTCATTATCACATTGCTGTTTGTGGGAGCTTGCTGTGCGCAAATTGGCTGCCGCGTTTCCTACATTACAACAGTGACTACATGTGACGTGCTTTGGGCCGTCCGGTGGTTGTGAAAGGCGCTATATAAATGCAATTCTTTCTTTCTATCCATCATATGACCTTCCTTCAAAACGATGCATTAAGGCTTGGGATGGACAGATGGAGCCAGATGTTACACACGAGACCAGTTGTGAGGAAGGAGACATAACCCTCCATACAGATTGATACCCATCCTTCCCAACCCCCCTTCCTGCCTTCCCCACAATTATTTAACACTCCACAGCTTCACTGAGCTTGTGTCCCACCGTCATTAAAACATTTATCTCGATTTTTCTATTCTCCAGACTCAGGTTGGTGCGAATTGCCGTCGGTCTCCAACATCAAACCGTCGCCTTGGCAACAGCCCGGTTGACCAGCTCAAGATGTTGGTGCAGCAGGCAACCTCGTATCCCCGTGTCATACTGCCCCACAGAGACGGTCCGGCCAATGCCCACGATCTTGCGCAGCAACAGGTAATTACCGACCAATTTGAAAAACCAAATAGGTGCAAGAGTGGCGGGGCTGGCTCACTTCACCATGACTGATCCTTGCAGGAGTTTCCCACCTCTGGTTATCATCACTAGGATTTTATTACGACAAGAAGACCTTCTAATTGTTGGTGAGCTGCATTGCTGTACAAGGAGAAATCTGTGCGCTGAAGCCACGTTAAAGGAATGACCATAAGGGCCTTTACATAGAAACATAGAAGATAGGAGCAGGAGTAGGCCATTCGGCCCATCGAGCCCGCTCCGCCATTCAATGAGATCATGGCTGATCATCCAAATTCAGTACCCTGTCCCTGCTTTCTCCCCATATCCCTTGATCCCTTTAGCCTTAAGAAATATATCTAACTCCTTCTTGAATATATTTAATGAATTGGCCTCAACTGCCTTCTGTGGTAGAGAATTCCACAGCTTCACCACTCTCTGGGTGAAGAAATTCCTCCTCATCTCAATCCTAAATGGCTTACCCTTTATCCTTAGACTGTGACGCCTGGTTCTGGACTCCCCCGCCATCGGGAACATCCTTCCTGCATCTAGTCTGTCTAGTCCTGTTAGAATTTTATAAGTTTCAATGAGATCCCCTCTCATTCTTCTAAACTCTAGCGAATATAAGCCTAATCGACCCAATCTCTCTTCATATGTCATTCCTGCCATCCCAGGTATCAGTCTGGTGAATCTTCGCTACACTCCCTCCATGGCAAGAACATCCTTCCTCAGATAAGGCGACCAAAACTGCACACAATACTCAAGGTGTGGTCTCACTAAGGCCCTGTACAACTGCAGCAAGACATCCTTGCTCCTGTACTCGAATCCTCTCGCTATGAAGGCCAACATACCATTTGCCTTCTTAACCGTATGCTGCACCTACATGCTTACCTTCAGCGACTGGTGCACAAGGACACCCAGGTCTCGTTGCACTTCCCCTTTTCCCAATCTATTGCCGTTCAGATAATAATCTGCCTTCCTGTTTTTGCCACCAAAGTGGATAACCTCGCATTTATCCACATTATACTGCATCTGCCCAATCGTCCAACCTGTCCAAATCGTACTGGAGTTTCTCTGCATCCTCTCCACAGCACACACGCCCACCCAGCTTTGTGTCGTCTGCAAACTTGAAGATATTACATCTAGTTCCCTCGTCTAGATCATTAATATATCGATGCGCTATCAATTACTCATAAAAGACGGAGAGTTAGGAGAGTAACTAAAAGGCTTTTATTAGCAAAGAACAGAGCATGCCTCTCGTGGTTGACTGGGTTCCAAGAAGGCAGGGGGCTGCAGGGCAATCACCTTTATACCTGGGCCTGTGGGTGGAGCCAGGGGCGGAGCCAGCAGAGACATGCTGAGGCATGCATAGGTACAACCGTGTGCAACAACAACGGTGAACAACAATAACAATGGTTTACCACATATATATTGTGAATAACTGGTCTTAGCACTGATCCCTGCAGTACCCCACTAGTCACTGTCTGCCACTCGGAAAAAGACTTGTTTATTCCAACTCTTTCCTGTCTGCCAACCAGTTTTCTATCCAAGTCAGTACCTTACCCCCAATCCCATGTGCTTTAACTTTGCACGCTAGTCTCTTATGCGGGACCTTATCGAAAGCCTTCTGCAAGTCCAAATACACCACATCCACTGGTTCTCCCTTATCTATTCTACCAGTTACATCCTCAAAAAATCCCAGTAGATTACTTGAGTACTGTGTGCAGTTTTGGTTGCCTTATCTGAGGAAGGATGCTCTTGCCATGGAGGGAGTGCAGCGAAGATTCCCCAGACTGATACCTGGGATGGCAGGAATGACGTATGAAGAGAGATTGGGTCGATTAGGCTTGTATTCGCTGGAGTTTAGAAGAATGAGAGGGGATCTCATTGAAACTTATAAAATTCTAACAGGACTAGACAGACTAGATGCAGGAAGGCTGTTTGTAAGTTATACTTCACTTAGTTTGCATCTTAAGCATACTCGTTACTCTCGATGGAGCACGACCTCAAGATGCAATGTACGGTGAAAGCCTTTTCATACTTGCTTCTTCCAAGGGCTTAATGCCTCGCGTTATTGTAAAGTAACGCAGCTACACAATGCACAGTCACTTAGTGACCTCTAGGTTAGGGTGCAGGTTATGTACGTGCTGTGCTCCTTCGACTTCCAGCATTTCGAGACGACTTTTCTGCTTGTAACAGCATCAAGGGCCCAATCCCAACCTGCAGCAGCACCTCCCTGGCAAAGCGTAGGTGAGAAAGGCGCACATTTCCTCCCCCCCCCCCCCCCCCCCCCCCGACATGCCAAGGTAGCTCTGGTCGGGTTTTGCGGACCCACACACTTGGGTAACAGCGAAGTCTGTGCGACCTGCCTGATTCCTCTGCAACTGCTCCTCAAACCTCGGGCAAGAGGAATCCCTTGGCAATGGTGCTGAATTGAAAGTAGAACTCCCTTCAATGGTAAGAAATAAAAACATCAGGAAAATGGCCAAAAAAGGAACTAGATTAAATTATTATTATTCCTCACCTTGATGACAAAATTCACAAAAAGGGGCGATTAATGAACTTGGCTGCCAAAGAATCTTGATTACTTGGCATTTTTTTAAGGTGCTGTTGTGCTGTCAAAAAGTGTTTGTTTGGACCCTCTCATTCCCAGTTGGCAACTGTGAAGGGTGATTATAACCATTGCTTTTGGTCCTCTTTAATCAGTTGGATATTATGCACTAGCATTTTACTTTGGTGCATAAACTAGTTTTGGAGGAAATGGTTTGTTGGACGGCTCCAGCTGCCCTGAAGTCTGTCCCTTGCTTACAGGAAGCCTGGCGGGTGGGCTGGGAGAGGGGAGAGCCCCCTGTCGTCTTTCACTCGCGGCGTGGCTGTGTGGGCACTTGGAAATGTGCAATCTCAAGTATGGGCATGGGTGGAGGAGATACCAGGTAACTGGAATGGGGGTGGGTGGGTGGGGGGTGGGTGGGGGGTTGGTGGGGGTGTGGGTGGTGGGGGTGTGGGGGGGGGTGGGAGAGAGAGACAGAGAGACTTTGCAACGGTGATGGTGAAAAATCAGCTGGCATTAGTGGCAATGTTCCCTTTAATCTGTGTGGCCGCACAGTACCTCCAGGGAACCCCCACAGCCGGCTTTTCAATACAAAAACCGCGCAGGCACGGTATTTCGGATGGCCCGCTTAACCCCTTAAAGGGGCCGCCCGGCGCCAAAAAAGATTCGAGGGAACATTGATTCGTAGTGATTGAGATCATGATGGAGGGAAGTCGGGTGGCATTGGGGGTAAGATCCATGTTGCTATGTCTGGGAGAGTGCAATGGGCCTGATTTAAACTTGGTTATTCCTGTAAATCCGGTGTGTAATTCAGTTAATCCCTCTTCTGCAGAGTTTTCCTTTGTTGCTTATCTCATTACCAAATGCTGTCTTGTGTTGCAGTATTCCTATCCGGGCCCCTCTCTGGTGCCACAGCAGGTTGGTAGAGATGATAGCTTACTGTACTCTCTGATTCTGACCTCCGATGGAGCACTGTCCTGGTCTGAGTCGGGTGCGGAAGGATTTGTTGAAGGGCAGCCTGCATATCACGTTCCTCGTGCGTTTTCAGAACCAAGGAGGGGTGTGCCCTTCAAGGTTAGCGGAAAACAAATTGTGCCACATTCATGTCTTGTTCCTGTTGTGGGGCCAAGTGACCCCTCATTCCATCTTCAATTTAACCATTTTCCCCACGGTTTTATTTTTGTGAATGGAGGGGGCAATACATACATTTCAACTCTGATACTCCATCATGCTACATTCATTTCTTTGTATGTTGAGTTAAAGAACGCAGTGGTTTAAAGTCACCATCTCCATTCTTTCTGTCTCCAGCCACTTAGAGGCCATTAGAATCGGAAATATAGACTGGCCCCGCTCGCTGGGAGGGGCTGAGGGGGCCCCGCTCGCTGGGAGGGGCTGAGGGGGGCCCCGCTCGCTGGGAGGGGGTGAGGGGATCCCGTTCTCTGGGATGGGGTGAGGGAGTCCCGCTCGCTGGGAGGGGTTAGGGAGTCCCATTCTCTGGGAGGGGGTGAGGGGGCCCTGTTCTCTGGGAGGGGGTCCCGCTCGCTGGGAGGGGGTGAGGGGGCCCCGTTCTCTGGGAGGGGGTGAGGGGGCCCTGTTCTCTGGGAGGGGGTGAGGGAGTCCCACTGGCTGGGGGAGGGTGAGGGCGTCCCACTGGCTGGGGGAGGGTGGCTAGCGTTGCTGACTAGAGGAGGGGAGAACTGGTGGGCCGAATCCGTGACTGCAGGCATAAAATTCAATTTTTTTAGTGATGTATTGTTGAGTGACATCCAGTCAGAATGTAGCTGTTGTGCTGTAAAGAAGTTTGAACACTCACCCCTTCCTCAGATGCACATATTCATTTCTCCTTGTCCCCTCGCAGACAGCACCCCCCCCCCCCCCCCCCCCCCCCAAAAACCTCCCTTCTAAAACAAGGCAGCAGAATCCTACCCGTTAATAAACAGCCGCTTGCAGCCACGAAACGACTGATGCTTTACAGATTAAAACGAAATGTCCGGGGAGAAACGGCTTCACTATATATTTTCTGCCTTATTAACAGCTGTCGGATGCCAGTTGCAGCACCGAGCAAGAGGAGCAGAGAGATCGCATCAAAGAACTACAGGAAGCTTCAGGTAACTGGCATCAACGTAAAGTCCTTGGACACTACATGAATAGAAATATCCAGGATCATGAGGCCATTCCGTGGCCAGTCAGCTGATTTAAAATTAACAATTGATCCAGCATTAATTGCCATTTGCGGAAGAGAGTTCCAAACTTCTACCACCCTAGAAGTGTTTCCTAACTTCACTCCTGAAAGGTCTGGCCCCCCTAGTCCTAGGGGGAGACATTCAGTATCGCCCTGTTTGGGGCGCCATTATCGGCCGTGTGCAAAGTTTAGCGCCTGGCGCTAATTATCGCCTCCGACAGCAAACTTGGCTTTTATCGCCCCGGGGGTGATTGGAGTGCTAAATCAGGCGCTTCACACCTGTCTTAAGGCGCAAAGGCCGAGGAGCGAGGCGCTACCTCAGAGCGCTGGCGAAGCAAGGAAGGGCAAATCAAAATGAACCTGCAAAGTGCTGCTCAGTACCCAAAACCCCTTCACACAGCGTTGAATCTCTCCAGAAGTCTGTCTCTCTCTCTCAGAATGCGTGGTGCAAAAATGTCGCCAACAAAAAAAGGCAGGACGCGGTCGCCTTTAAATAGCGCTCCCCCCAGTCCCTTCCTGACTGCAAAACGCTCCCTTCAACCTGTCGTTGCTAGCGGCAGGCGGTAAGGTAGGGGGCGCCACTCAATATCCGGTCCGGGGCGTTGCGCACTCGACTGATGTCACGATCTGCCGGCGCAGGAGATCGTGGCGGTAGTGTTTAGCGCCGCCGCAAAATGTCTAGTTAATTTCGCGAGTGGCGCAAACATCGCTGCGCCCGGGCGCTAGTTGCTTTGCGCCCCATTAGTGCCCTCTTAAGGCGCGAACGGGAGGTGCAAACAACTGAATTTTTCCCCCCTAGACTCCCCAACCAGCAGAAATAGTTTCTCTCTATCTACCCTATCGGTTCCCCTTAATATCTTGAAAATTCGATTGAATTATCCCTTAACCGTATAAATTCCAGGGAATACAACCCTAGTTTACGTAATCTCTCCTCGTAACTTAACCCTTGAAGTCCGGGTATCATTCTGGTAAACCTACGCTGCACTCCCTCCAAGGCCAGTATATCCTTCCTAAGGTGTGGTGCCCAGAACTGCTCCCAATGCTCCAGGTGTGGTCTAACCAGGGCTTTGTACAGCTGCAGCATAACTTCTACCCCCTTGTATTCTAGTCCTCTAGATATAAAGGCCAGCATTCTATTAGCCTTTTTGATTATTTCCTGTACCTGTCCGTATATTAATATTAATGACCTATGTACCTGGACAGCAGTCGGCTGTTCATCCCCACAGCAGCACATTGGGGGGGCTTTGCTTCCTTAATTGTTCCTGTAATCAATTTCCCAGTTTGTCTAGAGGTCCTAGCTTACCGGCTTTTATATGGAAAAAACCGCGCATGCGCAGAAATCTGAATAGGCCGCGCAGCCCAATAAAGGGGCCGTGCACTAACATTTCCTCCAAGCTGTGCGTTCGCACAGCTCTCTGCCGGTCCCGCGCAGCCCAGGACCGGCTTTTTTAATGTTAAGTTCTGCGCGTGCGCGGAACTGTGAATGGGCCGCGCAGGAAAAAAAAGTTAGATGGAATATTGCCTGTGATTCTTTTCAAAAAGTGTATATATGTGTGGTTTAAAAATACAACCAAGTCTTAAACTGTGCACACGGAGCATTAACTAACCCCTTCCTTCGTGGCGGTGTATTCTTTGCAGTAATATGAAATATAAATCTGTATTTACTATTTTAACAGCCTCTTTGACCAATTGTATTTGTCTTTATCTGTTTAGCGTCTGGACACATCCCTTTGCCGTGTACTTTGAAATGCACTAGCGGCAGGTAAGGATCAGCATTTCCCAATGCGCTTTCCATATAAACTTCAGTTTATACAGGCAAAAAGTTCCATTGGAGGATAGAACTACAAACTACTTTGCAAGGCACTTAAAATATTCCTGTTTGAGCTCAGACTCTCTCTTTTTCAGAGTTATTTTCTCCATTTCCTATCTCTCCTCTTCCACCCCTAACAAGTTTTTTCACTTTTCTTCGCACTCACACTGGGATTTGACTTCCACAGTTGCTGATAGTCTTCTGATAACTTGGCAACATGGCTATTTTTCATGCCTGAGCCTCCACGTTCAGCGTTAGCTGGGATTCTGTCACAGCTGACTCCATTCTTGTCCTTGTTTGGTTTTTATACACATTGCAGGAGTGACTGGGCAGCAGTCGTCAGATATCAAAACCCTGGCTGCTGTGCGCTTCTCTAGACCAGGTGCACTCTGCTGACGCCCTTCCTCCCCGGCAGTAGATCAGATAATTCAGCAGAGCCCTGGAATCGGACACGAGACCTTCTGCTTTTGGTCTCGCATTGGCTTTACTAAATGAGCCATTGTGGGGAGTTAACTCCCATCGCTTGATCTTTCCACGTTCTTCGCTAGTAAGCACCTGCCTGTGGCACCGGGAAACCACTGCTAAGAGATGCTGCATCTGAGTTTTTCGTTCCATCCCCAAGCTTCTACATAAGAACATAAGAATTAGGAGCAGAAGTCGGCCATACGGCCCCTCGAGCCTGCTCCGCCATTCAATAAGACCATGGCTGATCTTCGACCTCAACTCCACTTTCCCGCCCGATCCCCATATCCCTTGATTCCCCTAGAGTCCAAAAATCTATCGATCTCAGCCTTGAATATTCTCAACAACTGAGCCTCCACAGCCCTCTGGGGCAGAGAGTTCCAAAGAGTCGCAACCCCGAGTGAAGAAATTCCTCCTCATTTCAGTCTTAAATGGCCGACCCCTTAAGCTGAGAATGTGACCCCTGGTTCTCGGCGCCTGTCCACAGTAAGGTGATGCTTTTTGTATAGAAGATCAATGGCACGAATACGCATAATACCACTTCAGTCTGGGTTCCCAGTGCACTGCAGTGTTGTCACCATTACTGTTCGGTATTAAAAGGCCAAAGAATTTTGAAGTCTCACGCCAGTTCCTAGGGGACACCGTCCCAGCACGCAAAACTGACCTCGAGTTCACATGCTCACTCTGAGCAGACACAAATTGACTGGTGTGGGAAATAGAAAAATGTTGCATTGATTCAGCAGGGGTTGAGGCAGAATAGAGGGAACTTCACTCTGCATCTCGAACGCTACATCTGACCTGTGAGTACTTGGTACAGACACTGGGTGTTCAAGATGAGAATCTTGTCTGGTCCCTGCACTCAGTCCCAGAGGTCGAAGGGCAGAGTACTAATGCACTGCATCACTCGGACCCAGAGGTCGAAGGGCAGAGTACTAAAGCACTGCATCACCCAGACCCAGAGGTCGAAGGGCAGAGTACTAATGCACTGCATCACCCAGACCCAGAGGTCGAAGGGCAGAGTACTAATGCACTGCATCACCCAGACCCAGAGGTCGAAGGGCAAGCGCGCTAACCATCACCCAAGGTGAAAGGACAGCCTGCTAACCCGCTGCGTAACCCAGTCCCAGAGGTGAAAGGACATTGCAGCAACTCACTGCTGCGCCATCTTGAATTTCTCACTTTTCTAATGGCTTGTTTTCTGGTTTTGATGACATTGCATAAAGCTGTGTCCCTTTTCTTCCTGCTTTTAGTTCAAGCTCCGGCGTTAAACCCAAATTGAGGATGAAGGTCCCATATGTGCGGTTAGAGCGATTGCAAATTGATCTGTCCACCGACACCGAGCTTCCAACCTTCAAACTGTTACCAGGCAGTGGCCAGGACGAGTTCAGCCTGATCATCATCGAAGGAGATGGCTTGCCTTTGAATCCACCCTTCACGGTATTTACGGACTTGTTTTGAGTGTTCCTTATTGGAATGACAGTTTTCAGCCCAGCAATCCCATTCCCTTATACCTTACTACATTCCACGTATGTTTGTCTGAAAATGTTTTAGGTTCAAAAGTGAGGTCTGCTAAATTATATTAAATGCCTTAATTTTTAAAGTGTTTTATGGTTAGGGCGATTAAAAAATCCCCTGTCGAGCAGCAGTGCTGTGCAGTACCTCAGAGCAGGCTTACAACCTAAGAAGTTTTCTGAATCCTAAAAATGCCAGTAGATCCCAACAAACGCGTCTCTTTCTGATTGATTGAGCCACATTCTTGCCGCGTGCCTCTTTAACTGCAACCATTTGCACTTCCTTGCCCAGAGAGACATTGGAGGCACCCGTAGTGTTGGCAAATTGATTGAAACCTATAAGAGAGAAGGATGCACTGGCTCGCTGGACCCTCCGTGACCTTTCTGGCCCTGCGCACTCCTATGTTCCTGATCCTGACTCTCTCCAGAAACACAACTGCTTGTCCCTTGGACCTTCTCGTACCAAAATAGTGTGCATATTTTTCTACACTTGGAAAACATCGAGCCTTTTTATGAAATGGTTTGACTTAATGGCTTCTATGTGCAGCTGAGGTATGCACCGTACTCCGCAAGTACTGCTCCATAACTGCAGTAGCACGGGCTCACTGAGGAATCGCTCTCCGGCGGCGGGGGGTGAAGCTTGGGGCGGCGCGGATTGTACCTGTGGAGATGAACACCGCGCTGGCTCAGCTGTGGAGACACTCGCGCACTCGGTGAGGCGGGGGATTGGCCTCCACCTGTGTACCCTCGAGGCACTGTGTGGATGAAGTAGCTGTCTTCCGGGTTACCCTGCCGCGTGCTTTCAGCGACGGTAGCTCCTGCTGACTGCTGTACTGCGCTACGCCGTGCCGTGTCAACGGGAAGAGTAGCTGTAGGGAACCGGAAAAACGCTGGGTCACAAGGCAATGTAAAAAAAAAAATTAGGAACATAGGAACCGGAGTAGGCCATTCAGCCCCTCGAGCCTATTCCACAATTCATTTAGATCATGGCTGATCTGTATGTCGACTCCATCTATCCACCCTAGCTCCTTAATACCCTCACCTAACAAAAATCGATCAATCTCAGTTTTGAAATTTTCAATTGATCCCCCAGCCTAAAAAGCTTTTTTGTGGGGGGGGAGAGTTCCAGATTTCCACTACCCTTTTTGTAGCACTTCCTTACTTCGCCCCTGAACAGCCTAGCTCTGATTTTACGGCTCTGGTTCTGGTCTCCCCGTCGCACCAGCAGGAAATAGTTAACTCTCGTTCTAACCTGCAGGCATCGACTCTGGAGAGCACCCTGACACCACCAAACTCGGCCTCTCCCGCCTCAGAAACGGAAATCGAATTTGTGTTCAGCGAGAGGACTGAGGGAGCGAGCAAGCGTCCCCACCATGCCCTGAGCCCCACACCGTCCCCCAGCGAAAAGTCGCCCGGAAGCATACCAGACCTCAAGTCGTCTCCGCTTTGCAGCGTCGGTGAGAAGGGCGAGGAGTCGGACGAGGTGGTCTGCGCCGTCTGTGGCAAAGGAGGCGAGCTGCCATGTTGTAGTCATTGCCTGAAGGTGTTTCACGTTGACTGCCACGTGCCTGCTTTGCCAAGTGTGCCCAGGTGAGTCCCAGCACCAAACAGGTTGAATTAGTAAGTGGCGAACCGCTCCTCTGATGGTCCTGCCGGTAAATCGTGCTTGACTAATCTACTGGAATTTTTTGAGGATGTAACTGGTAGAATAGCTAAGGGAGAACCAGTGGATGTGGTGTATTTGGACTTTCAGAAGGCTTTCGATAAGGTCCCGCATAAGAGACTAGTGTGCAAAGTTAAAGCATATGGGATTGGGGGTAAGGTACTGACTTGGATAGAAAACTGGTTGGCAGACAGGAAGCAAAGAGTTGGAATAAATGGGTCTTTTTCTGAGTGGAAGGCAGTGACTAGTGGGGTACCGCAGGGATCGGTGCTAGGACCCCAGTTATTCACAATATATATTAACGATCTAGATGAGGGAATTAGATGTAATATCTCCAAGTTTACAGACGACACAAAGCTGGGTGGGCGTGTGTGCTGTGGAGAGGATGCAGAGAAACTCCAGTACGATTTGGACAGGTTGGGCGATTGGGCAGATGCATGGCAGTTGCAGTATATGGATAAATGCGAGGTTATCCACTTTGGTGGCAAAAACAGGAAGGCAGATTATTATCTGAACGGCAATAGATTGGGAGAAGGGGAAGTGCAACGAGACCTGGGTGTCCTTGTGCACCAGTTGCTGAAGATAAGCATGCAGGTACAGCAGGCGGTTAAGGCGGCAAATGGTATACTGGCCTTCATAGCGAGAGGATTCGAGTACAGGAGCAAGGATGTCTTGCTGCAGTTGTACAGGGCCTTGGTGAGACCACATCTTGAGTATTGTGTGCAGTTTTGGTCGCCTTATCTGAGGAAGGATGTTCTTGCCATGGAGGCAGTGCAGCGAAGATTCACCAGACTGATACCTGGGATGGCAAGAATGACGTATGAAGAGAGATTGGGTCGATTGGGCTTATATTCGCTAGAGTTTAGAAGAATGAGAGGGGATCTCATTGAAACTTATAAAATTCTAACAGGACTAGACAGACTAGATGCAGGAATGTAAGAAGTCACACAACACCAGGTTATAGTCCAACAGCTTTATTTGAAATCACAAGCTTTCGGAGCGCTGCTCCTTCTTCAGGTGAAGTGGAGAAATGCATAAAGACACAGCTTATATAGTCAGAGAATCATGTCAGATGTTTACAGGTAACCTTTCCAACTGCCATTTATCACACCTCGGCAGGGAGATAATCACAGCAGTCAAAGGCGTGAATGGTGTCCAAACAGGTCAGTCAGGGAAACATTACATCAAAGAACAATGAGGTGGGGTCACAAGGGGTCACCTTGTGACCCCACCTCATTGTTCTTTGATGTAATGTTTCCCTGACTGACCTGTTTGGACACCATTCACGCCTTTGACTGCTGTGATTATCTCCCTGCCGAGGTGTGATAAATGGCAGTTGGAAAGGTTACCTGTAAACATCTGACATGATTCTCTGACTATATAAGCTGTGTCTTTATGCATTTCTCCACTTCACCTGAAGAAGGAGCAGCGCTCCGAAAGCTTGTGATTTCAAATAAAGCTGTTGGGACTATAACCTGGTGTTGTGTGACTTCTTACATTTGTCCACCCCAGTCCAACTCCGGCATCTCCACACCATAGATGCAGGAAGGATGTTCCCGATGGCGGGGGAGTCCAGAACCAGGGGTCACAGTCTAAGGATAAGGGGTAAGCCGTTTAGGACAGAGATGAGGAGGAATTTCTTCACCCAGAGAGTGGTGAAGCTGTGGAATTCTCTACCACAGAAGACAGTTAAGGCCAATTCATTAAATATATTCAAGAAGGAGTTAGATATATTTCTTAAGGCTAAAGGGATCAAGGGATATGGGGAGAAAGCAGGGACAGGGTACTGAGTTTGGATGATCAGCCATGATCGCATTGAATGGCGGAGCAGGCTCAAGGGGCCGAATGGCCTACTCCTGCTCCTATCTTCTATGTTTCTATATGTTAAGGCAGTGTTCAGCTGCACAGCCCACGCCCAACGTCTCCGGTTCAATCCCCGTCAATGCTAAATTAGCTCTTTCGTCCACCCTCACCCCTACATGATGTGCACTCGAGCACTTTCCAGCAAATGTCGTGGGAAAGCAATTAGGAGCGAAAGCCGTGTCTCATTTTTCTCTCTTTTCCCCCCCCCCCCCCCAACCGCGCCAACAATGCTCCAGCTGTTACTCCCGGCAACTCAGCACAACCAGGAATTGAAGATCCAGCCTGGTGTAGTACGAATTCATACAGCCTGAAAGATCCCAGTTTCAGCTCCTGGGCTGCTGAATTAGCTGGGGCAGCAGTCGGGCCGTACAGTTAGCCTCAGTTCTCTGAGCTAGGGATTGTAAAATTAAGCCTGGATTCCATTTACCCAGTGATCACAAGAACATAAGAATTAAGAGCAGGAGTAGGCCATTCGGCCCCTCGAGCCTGCTCCGCCATTCAATGAGACCATGGCTGATCTTCGGCCTCAACTCCACTTTCCCGCCAGATCTCCATATTTCTTGATTCCCTTAATGTCCATAAGTCTATCGATCTCAGCCTTGAATATACTCAACGATTCTGCATCCGCAGCCCTTTGGGGTAGAGAATTCCAAAGGTTTACCACCCTCTGAGTGAAGAAATTCCTCCCCACCTCAGTTTTAAATGGCCGAGCCCTTATCCTGAGACTATGCCCCCTAGTTCTAGACATCCAGCCAGGGGGAAACAACCTCTCAGCATCTACCCTGTCAATCCCCCTTCAGAATCTTGTATGTTTCAATGAGATCCCCTCTCATTCTTCTAAACTCGAGAGTATAGGTCCAATCTACACAATCTCTCCTCATAGGACAACCCTCTCTACCCAGGAATCAATCTAGTGAACCTTTGTTGCACTGCCTCTAAGGCATGTATATCCTTCCTTCGATAAGGGGACCAAAACTGTACACAATACAGTACAGATATTGGCTTGAAAGTGCAAGATTGAGCTGGAGTGATGTTCTGCAAGGTTGAATGTCCTGCTGCCACTCGCTTCCTAGGCTTACCACTGAAGAATGACCAGTTGGGTGAAGTAGGGGAGAAGTTGCCAGCATCCAACAAAACGGGAGTCGACACCAGCAGTTGAAGAGGGGCGAACGTTTGGAAATGTACCTCGGAAGTTTTTTTAAATATTGAAAGCAGTGCATTGCATTCCAGATGTCTCACTTTGTTACAGAGGCAAAGCGATCTGAAAGTGCTGGGTGTTACTGAGCTGCAGCCTGAAACTGACCAGCACATTCCAGTCTGCAACCTTCCCTGACCAAACAGCAAGTAAACTGAGTGATCTCTGGCTGTGTTAACTTAACATTAGGTGGATTTTGTAGCCTTAGAACAAGCCCTCTTAAACACAATTCCCCTCTTAGCAGCAGAATAATATATTACACAGAATTTACAGCTCAAAAGCAGGCCAATCGACCCAACAGGTCCATGCCGGTGTTTATGCTCCACACGAGCCTCCTCCTACCCCTTTACATCTCACCCTATCAGCATATCCTTCTATTCCTTTCTCCCTCATCTGCTCCTCTAGCATCCTCTTAAATGCATCGCTGCTATTCCCTGTGGTAGTAAGTTGCACATTCTAACCATTTCTCCTGAATTTCCTGTTCAATCTTCCCTGATGGTTATAGCCTCAGTTCTGGTATCCTCCTTGTAAATCTTTTTTGCACCTTCCCCAGTGTCTCCTTTTATTACATCCTTTATGTAATATGGGGACCAGAACTATGCACAGTACTCTTAATATGGTGCATTACGATGCTCCTGTCATTATAAAATATCACATCAAAGCTTGAACAGCACCGTGGAATATCTGCTAGCAATATCCCCGCTAGGCCGCGCAGTCATCTGCAAGGTCCCGGGCAGGCCGCTCACCGGCTTTTCCATTGTGGATACCGCGCGGGCGCAAAAATTTGAATGGGGCAGGCCGCGCAGGAGGCAGCGCAGCTTACGGGGGAGACGTTGTCTGCTAGTATATATATATATTTTTTTTTTAAATCATTGTTGATTGACCTGTTTCCTGTTTCTTTTTCTGCAGTGTTGAATGGACATGTTCGATGTGTGTGGATTTGCCGACATCTGAAATACAGACTGAAAGTTCCCCAACAGCATTAGAAAGTGGCAGTAGTGTTGCAGTGGAGGGCCTCTGTGCTCTCGATCAGAGGGTTTGTACTAAAACTGGAAATATTCCTGTTCCTCGAAGTGGAGTGTGCTACAAGTTCACTCAGACTGGAATGTCCCCGGTTGTTATCGATGTTCCCTGTAATTTTTTGTGGCCCCTTGTAAGGGGCTGCGTGGGCCATTCAAAATACCGCGCATGTGTGGTTTCTACATTGAAACGCCGACTGCGCGGGTTCCCTGGAATGCTGTGCAGCTTACAGGGAACATTGGTTGTACTCCCAGTTTATGTTGAGTTGGCTGTTCTCAGCCAAGGGCAGCTGTTGGGGTGCAACAAATAAACCTTGACCAGGGAAAGGGGCAATCAGCCTGGGTTCATGCCGCTGATTGCGATCCTGTGTAAACCCCACGGACCGACGTTGGCTGAGACAGGATTAACTCGGCTGTGGCGCTTCCCGTTGTCAAACTGCCCGCTGACGCTCGCTGTTGAGCTGACTGGTGAAGAACGACTAACTTTGGCGCGGTGCCAGGCCGACCATTCCTCACCTTCGTGCCTGACGCTGAGTTTCAGCAGGCTGTTGGACACCAGGGGACCAGGGACGGGAATATCAGCTGGAGTTCCTGCTCTTGATCGCTGTTTGGTGGTCTCTGGAAAGTGCACAGGTGTGCGCGCATTGGGCGAGATGATGCTTGAAATCGGTGACTAGCCAAATGGAGTTCGCAAGAAGTCGCAAGCAAACGCCTCGTGAAAGACCCGGCGCGGAAGATCCCTGGCTTGGATCTTCCGCTGCGCTTATGGGCAACCCTAAACTGCGTCCGCGCAAACTGCAGCAGAGGCGGATACAAGGTGCACAAACGGAGAATTAAAAACTCTCCCGTGTGCAACTGTGGTCACCCAGAACAGGCCGCAGAACACAGAACGACTCCCAGGCCCCATTCACGAATACGAAGGAGGCGTCACAGCGATACGCTCCGCTACTCCTGATGCATGTATCTGGCTGAACCACCTCAATGTCAAATTATAGTTGTTGCCCTACACCAGCCTTACGAATGCTACTACCGGTGACTAGCCTGCCAACGTTCACGGGTCGAGGGTCACGCACAAGCAGTGGCTGCTTGGGCCAGTATCTGTGCAACTGCAAACCGACACGAGTCGGCGTTCATGGGGTGACTTGGGGGCGGGTTGCGCGAAGGGATGTTTACAAAAAAATGAGCCACCCCAGTGAAAAAGAAAGTCTGTGCTCAGTGTTGGAGGCGTGCCAGTGTTTATATGTGTTATACAGGTGTAACAGTGATGGCAGATTTGTGTCTCTCATTGTTTTAACAGAAATGTGAACACATACTGTTGTTGCTGCTCTCTCATAAGATGAGTCAGGCCCTCTACAACCCCACTGGATTCTCACAAGTAAGTATTTGAAGAATAGCTCTTTGTGTGAGATTCTCTTGCTCAACTTGTTTATAAGTAAAGTTGTCAAATACAGGAAACTTTGTGCTATCCGGAGTTGAGCTATCTGGCAATCTGGAGCCACCGGCAAAAATCAGCAGCTGTTTTTTAATTCTTTTTGTTTGTTTTTTTTGCTTTGTTTGAACAGTCAAACTGTGCAAGGTCTGTAGCTATAGCAACAGCTTCAGTTACAGAGCTTTAGGGCCACACCCGAGTGTTTAGAAGCTGTTGCTAAGCAACAGTGTTTGTTATCAAATACGGAGATAAGAATCTCCGTATCTCTCAACATTAACTCTGGAGAGTATGGCAGTTTTGAGGCAACGGCAGCAGCTCGGTCCCGTGGGTGCCGGATAGCACAAAGTTTCCTGTATATCCATCCATGTCGTCTATAATATTGGCCTGGGGCCAATATTTATCCCTCAATCAATATGACTTTAAAAAAAAAAACGCAGATTATCTGGTCATTTATCACACCGCTGTTTGTGGGAGCTTGCTGTGCGCAAATTGGCTGCCGCGTTTCCTACATTACAACAGTGACTACACTTCAAAAAAGTACTTCATTGGCTGTAAAGCGCTTTGGGACGTCCTGAGGTCGTGAAAGACGCTATATAAATGCAAGTCTTTCTTTTTACATTACGAATCTTGTGTCTAAGTGTCAGCCTTGGCTCAGTGAGCAGCACTCTCGCTCGCCTCTGGTTTCAAGTTCCACTCCAGAGGCTTGAGCAGGTAATGTAGGCTGACACTCCCAGTGCCAGTACTGAGGGTGTCCTGCACTGTCGGAGGTGCCGTCTTTCAGATGAGACGTTAAACCGAGGCCCCGTCTGCCCCCTCGGGTGGTCGTAAAAGATCCCACGGCACGATTTAGAAGATAAGGTGAGTTTTCCCGGTACTCTGGCCGCTATTTATCCCTCAACCAACGTCACTAAAATAAATTATCTGGTTACTTATCTCATTGCTGTTTGTTGGGAGCTTGCTGTGCATGAACTGGCTGCCGTGTTTCCTACATTACAACAGTGACTACACTTTAAAAGTACTTAATTGGCTGTAAAGCGCTTTGGGGCATCCCGAGGATGTGAAAGGTGCTATATAAATGCAAATCATTTCTTTTTCTTTATGTCTGAATGCACTTCCTGTCGGCTTTTTCCCATCATGAAACCAACACTTCAACCATAAGCTACTCTTCAGCCGATTCTCTCAATTCTTCCTTCACCCACTCCATTTTCCACGGCGCTTGCTCAACCTGCTCTTCGCCCCGGACCCAGGGCTAATCTTGCTCTTGTCGATTCTTTTATACAGTTGAAGAATCAGCGAGTAGATCTGTCTTCCATTCGAGCCAAGCTTGAGAAGGCGAGCTCACCCCGTTACTCCTCAGCTGACGAGTTCGTGCTGGAGGTTCGATTAATGTTCAAGGCATTTGGCAAACCAATTCAGGTAAGAGAAGAACCAGGTGTTTTTTTTTTTCTCCTGTTGTTTCATTTTCTGACGGTTCACTTACTTGTGCTTCCTGTTGTCAAGACAAAGGTGTGACCACCAACGTTCCCTATAGGCCGCGCAGCTCTCTGCCGGTCCCGCGCAGTACCATACCAGCTTTTGCAGTATTAAAGTTTGCGTATACGTGGATCTGTGAATGGGCCGCGCTCCCGAAAAAAAATTATGGGGCACATTGGTGACCACTTATCCCTCCCTAAACCCCTCTGCCTCTCCCACACCTCTCTCCTTTAAAACACTCCACAAAAACCCACCTCCTTGATCCCTCTCTGGCTTAACGTCCGTTTTCTTCACACCTCCGAAGTGACAGGGCCTTGGTGAGACCACATCTTGAGTATTGTGTGCAGTTTTAGTCGCCTTATCTGAGGAAGGATGTTCTTGCCATGGAGAGAGCGCAGCGAAGATTCACCAGGCTGATACCTGGGATGGCAGGAATGACGTACGAGGAGAGATTGGGTCGATTGGGCATGTACTCGCTGGAGTTTAGAAGAATGAGAGGGGATCTCATTGAAACTTATAAAATTCTAACAGGACAAGATGCAGGAAGGATGTTCCTGATGGTCGGGGAGTCCAGAACCAGGAGTCACAGTCTAAGGATAAGGGGTAAGCCATTTAGGACAGAGATGAGGAGGAATTTCTTCACCCAGAGAGTGGTGAACCTGTGGAATTCTCTACCACAGAAGGCAGTAGAGGCCAATTCATTAAATATATTTAAGAAGGAGTTGGATATATTTCTTAAGGCTAAAGGGATCAAGGGATATGGGGAGAAAGCAGGGACAGGGTACTGAATAGGGATGATCAGCCATGATCTCATTGAATGGCGGAGCAGGCTTGAGGGGCCGAATGGCCTACTCCTGCTCCTATCTTCAATGTTTCTATGCCATGGGATGTTTTTCCACAGTAAAGGGGCTGTATGATTGCACGGTGGTGTTGGTGAACAGAAGAACACTTTTGTACTTGTCTGAAATGATACAAGTTGGAAGCTAACGGGGTGGGCTGAGAACCTCAGTCCCAGTGGTTAAATTTCAACATACCTTTCCATTTCCTCCATTCTATCCTTATTGTCTCTTCAGGTAAGTTTGTCGATGTAGATTCATTTGCAGGCAAGGGACGGGGAACGCAAAGATTCAGAAGTAGGTATTGTTTTTTTTATTTTTTCTCGTGTTCCTGTGAACACTTGTGTCGGCCTCAGCTCAGTGGGTCGCACTCTCGCCTCCGAGTCAAAAGGTTGTGGGTTCAAGCCCCACTTCAGAGACTTGAGACCGTAATCAAGGTTGTCACACCCAGTGCAGTACTGAGGGTGGTGCTGTCTTTCGGGTGAGACGTTAAATTGAGGTACTGTCTGCCCCCTCAGGTGGATGCAAAAGATCCCACAGCACTATTCAAAGAAGAGCAGGGGAGTTCTCCCCGGTGGCCTGGCCAATATTTATCCTCAACCAACACCACAAACAGATTATCTGGTCATTTACCTCACTGCTGTTTATAGGACATAAGAACATAAGAAATAGGAGCAGGAGTCGGCCATTCGGCCCCTCGGGCCTGCTCCGCCATTCAATAAGATCATGGCTGACCTTCGACCTCATCTCCACTTTCCTGCACTATCCCCATATCCCTTGATTCCCTTAATATTCAAAAATCTATCGATCTCTGTCTGGAATACACTCAACGACTGAGCCTCCACAGCCCTCTGGGGTAGAGAATTCCAAAGATTCACCACCCTCTGAGTGAAGAAATTTCTCCTCATCTCCGTCCTAAATGGCCGACCCCTTATTCTGAGACTGTGACCCCTGGTTCTAGACTCCCCAGACAGGGGAAACATCCTCCCTGCATCTACCCTGTCAAGCCCTGTCAATGTTTCAATGAGATCGCCTTTCATTCTTCTAAACTCTAGAAACCACTATTGACAACGCCAGTGTCACTGAACGCGACCTTTTTCATTCATGTTTTTTTAACCTCGCGCAGACGAGTCACAAAACAGTGGTGTGCAACTTGGCTGCTGCGCTTCTCTACATTACAATAGTGACTACACTTTAACACTTAGATAGATTTTTGGACTCTAGGGGAATCGAGGGATATGGGGATCGGGCGGGATGGTGGAGCTGAGGTCGAAGATCAGCCATGATCTTACTGAATGGCGGAGCAGGCTCGTGGGGCTGTATGGCCGACTCCTGCTCGTAATTCTTATGTTCAAAAGCACTTTAGGACATTCTGAAGTCGTGAAAAGTGTCATAATTGCAAGTTCTTCTTTTATTTCTTCCTTTAACATTTGTTAACCTCAGGATCAAAATGACATGGGGGTGTCTGTTATAAATCTCATCAAG
Organism: Somniosus microcephalus; assembly: GCF_052327205.1. Taxonomy (NCBI): domain Eukaryota; kingdom Metazoa; phylum Chordata; class Chondrichthyes; order Squaliformes; family Somniosidae; genus Somniosus; species Somniosus microcephalus. Next base: position 36,422,901 of record NC_141014.1, read on the forward strand.
AAACTACTTATGAAATAACGCTGGTCTGCCAGCTGGTGGCGCTGTTCAAGGAGTATAAATACTCGGGCGTGGGCCCCAGCTTTCCAGGGACATTTTGTAAGACAAGGAGCTAGTGAAGTACAACTAGACCTCCATGTTCTGAAACAAGTTGATTAAAGCCTTGCTTTATACTCAAACCAAGTGTGTAGTGAGTTTTATTACGTTAGTGTCTATCTGTTCCCAAATGAATTGTAGCAGCTAAGTGCATCTCTGGATCTTCAGATGTTTTTCCAAGTCCTGTCTGAGGACTGTAGGGGGGGGTTAAGAGGGTAGTTAAGAGTCAACCGCGCTGGTGTGGAACTGGAGTCACATATAGGCCAGACCGGGCAAGGACGGCAGATTTCCTTCCCGAAAGGACATTAGTGAACCAGATGGATTTTTACGACAACCCAACAGCTTCATGGCCACTTTTACTGATTTTTATTTCCAGGTTTGTTAAACTGAATTCAAAATCAATCTTTGGACTGTAAAGCCAGGAGACTGTTAAAAAGCCTGTAAGATAGGTTAGTAGTGGGAGAACAGTTTGGAGAGGCTGTCTAGGTCCCTGCAGTTAGCCATCAGTCCGAGTGACAGATAGAGATTGCTGAATGATGCTGGGCTTACTTGGCCAAGTGACCATTTTCCCTAATGAGCCTCGCCACTGAACACCCAGCAAGCTTCTTAACTGTGGAGGCCACCCCAGCAGATCCCAGTCCTGCCCCTACCTGACATGTACATGCACACTTTCCAGCAGAAACCCTAGGTGAGTCTTTGGTCCGTCCCTGGTCCATCTCTCCCACTGCCCCCTTCCTTAGTACAGGGGATTGAGGCCAACTGCAGCGCAGGCTAAGATCCTACAACTCAGTTCCACCCTGGACGGTGCATTGACTCCCTGTCCGGCAACGCCTCGATTTTTAACATTTTGAAAATTCTCATCCTTGTTTGCAAATTCCTCCATGGCCTCGCCCCCTCCATATCTCTGTAACCTCCTCCAGCCCTACAACTCTTCAAGATCTCTGCGCATCCTTGATTTTCTTTGCCCCACCATTGGTGGCCGTGCCTTCTGATGCCTGGGCCCTAAGCTCTGGAATTCCCTCCCTAAACCTCTCTTCCTTTAAGACTCTCCTTAAAACCTACCTCTTTGATCAAGGTTTAGTCACCTGTCCGAATATCTCCTGATGTGGCTCGGTGTCGATTCTTGTCTGATTACGCGCCTGTGACGTTTTACCCCGTTAAAGGCGCTATATAAATGCAAGTTGTGTCTCCACTAAACCATTGGATTACCAATGGGATTTATTTAAAACAGGAGAATTAAAAAAAAAAAAATTTTTTTTAAAGGTTTTATTTAGCTGGTCCTTAATTACAGTGACTTTAAAAAACCAATTGTTTCCTCTTGAATTCATTTGAAGGACAAGAAGGAGGTGGCAGAGTCTGTGATGACGCTCGAATCGTTTTTCGAGGAGAAACTGACAGATATCTTCAGCGGCAGAACCTTCGCTACCCCGCCAGAGGACGAGCCGGAGATGGAGGTGGACAGCAAACAATGTGACCAAACTGACACCAGGGAGCCGGCCCGTCCTACAGGCGATCTCGACAGCAGCCCCGCACAGGCGAAAAGACGGCGGCTTGACGAGGACTAGCAGCTTCGGACGGGAAGCTTTGCCGATCGTGGTAAACTTCGGATGAATGGTGGTCGACGACAGATTTTGAGAGCCGGCCCCACTCGGACCCGCCTCATTGGAATGACTTTCGTTCGACAAGACTGTAAATACACGAGAGAGCCCCGGCTGTCTTCAGCTACTGTGGCACGCCGACACGACTTGAGCTAAAAGTATAAACCTGGGCCTGGGAGATACCACACACAGGACTTTTCAGCTTCAGAAAAGTCAAATTGGGTTCGAGTCCGACTGGAGAACTAGCGGAAAGATATTTTGTTTTCTTGTTCCTGGTTTTACTGAGACTTTTACATGCAGAGAGGTCAGAGCCAGAGTTGTTTTTTTTTCTAGGTGTAAACTGTATGTATTAAAGAATTCGATAATGTGTAATATACATTGTCTGTATTTCATGTTGAAATTCATACTGGATCATAGTAAAGAAAAAAAAGGAAATAAACTCATTTCTCTGAGGGGAAATCCTACGTCACTCAGTAATAAAAATTAAAAAATCCACCGATACTGGGATTGCTGGACTCCTCTTCATTTTTTCACTTGGTTCTCCACCCGCCCCCGCCTGTCCTCCACGTGCTTGGTGTTTGGTTCCGAGGTGTTGTGGCAGCCCTTGTGTACTGCGCCCAAGGTGGCCACTCTTCCACGTGAGCCCCGACAGCGAGCGTGGGCACGGGAGCACTGGAGGCGAGCCTGATCCTGTGTTCTCTCGCAAAAGACGGGATCGGGCTCGGGTGGTGAGCGGGAGCAGGAAACCTCTGGCTCTCCGTCCACCTCGCCCTAGCCGAGGGGGCCACCGAGGCCAACTGCTGCCCTTGACGGAGATGAGCCAGCTCAGCATAGCCGGGGATCTTCAACTCTGCGTGCATCACTGCATGTAGCCAGTGAGATTACAGGATCTGTATCTCGGTCCCAGTAATAAGAAATAGGAGCAGGAGTCAGCCATTCGAGCCTGCTTCCCCCATTCAAGAAGATCATGACTGATCTACCTGAACTCCACCTTCCCGCCCTAGTCCCATATCCCTTATGTCCCTTAATATCCAAAAATCTATCGATCTCAGCCTTGAATATACTCAACGACTGAGCCTCCACTGCCCTCTGGGGTAGAGAATTCCAAAGATTCACCACCCTCTGAGTGAAGAAATTCCTCCTCACCTCAGTCCTAAATGGCCGAGCCCTTATTCTGAGACTGTGACCCCTGGTTCTAGACTCCCCAGCCAGGGGGAAACATCCTCGCTGCATCTACCCTGTCAAGCCCCGTACGAATTTTGTATGTTTCAATGAGATCACCTCTCCTCCTAAACTCTAGGGAATATAGGCCTGTTTAATGGGGGGGGGTTGATGGAGATTTCTGCAGTTGCTTCTAGTCCTTTCATTTAGTTAAGGGGAGCAGCAGAATCTCCATTCTCATCCGTTTTAAATGCTGCTTAGGGTGCGCAGAATAGCTGCGGATGTACTTTTCCTGCATCCTGCTTGATGCAAGAGCAACGGTAAATTTCAATGACTAAAACATGTGTTTGAGAGTATTATTTTTTTGCCATCCAGTATTTTCATTAAAATGTTAAAAAGGAAAGCCTTTCACATAGGCCCCCACAGACGGCGATGTGATTAATGGCCAGATCATTTGGTTTTGGTGCTGGTTGAGGAAGGAATGTCGGCCAGTACACCGGGAAAACGCACTGGTCGTCTTTGATGGAGTGTAATGAGATCTGTATATCCCCCCTGAGCAGGCAGACAGGGCCTCAGTTAAACAAGATGTACTAAAAGGAAACAACTCTATTAATGTTAAAATACATGGTTAATTTATCATCAGCATTTGAACAAAGGGCCAAGATTACAGGTTTCATTCTTAGCTTTGACACTCTAGTAATTCAGCAGGCAACAACACGGTGAAGCGTTCTTGCGAGATTTCCAAAATGCTTGGAGAAGATACGACAAACTCAACACAGCCATCTGAAGACGGTGTCCCATTTTTCACCATATCCATTTTACACAATTGCACAAAGTCAAGAAAAACCCCTCAGTCTGAACGTTAGCCTTAATAACATTCTTTGTCTCCAGCGCTGAATTGGTCCTGCAATGCCTTCTCCCTCTTTGTTTATCTCTTCTGAAACTGTTCTATTCAGCCTGGTTTAGCTCCCAGCTCTTCCCCAGCTGACGCTGTCAAAGCTACGGCATCATCTGGGGCTCTTTTCTCTTGAACAGAGGTGGTGTTCGATAGAGGTGACCTGATAGAGATCTTTAAAATTATGAAGGGGTTCGATAGGGTGGACGTAGAGAGAAGATGTTTCCTAAATAGGGGCCATAAATATAAGATCATCACTAATAAATCCAATAAGGAATTCAGGAGAAACTTCTGAAACTTTACCCACAGAGTGGTTAGAAATAACAGAAAATGCTGGCAATACTCAGCAGGTCAGGCAGCATCTGTGGAGAGAGAGAAACAGAGTTAACGTTTCAGGTCGATGAGACTTTGTCAGAACTGGGTTAGAATGTGGAACTCGCTGCCACAGGGAGTAGCATAGATGCATTTAAGGGGAAGCTAGATAGGCACATGAGGGAGAAAGGGATATGCTGATAGGGTGAGATGAAGAGGGGTGGGAGGAGGCTCGCGTGGAGCATAAACAGACTGCTGTAGCAGAAAGTGCTCGAGAGGTTAAATGCTTCTAACCATTGGTGTATCTGAGCTGGGAGAGGTTGATGGGACAATTCCGAGCAGACTGATCGATCTCAACACATTCACAATTGGTCACTGGCTCCAAATCCATAACTGGCCCAAGAAACTAAACCGAAGTCAGGCTCTAACAATCTGACACAATCATTGATCTTTGAGATTAAATTCTTTTCTATCTTGAGTATGAACATCCCAGGGGCAAGGGATGGGGCACCTTTATGGCACAGGTTCTCCATCTCTACTAAAATCACAACAACAGCCTGGTGTTTCCCCTAAAGTGGGTCTGCAATGGTACTTGAGCATAAAAATCTCGGCTGACACTCCAGCGCAGTACTGAGGGAGCGCTGCACTGTCAGAGGGGGCAGTACTGAGGGAGCGCCGCACTGTCGGAGGGGCAGTACTAAGGGAGCGCCGCACTGTCGGAGAGGCAGTACTGAGGGAGCGCCGCACTGTCGGAGGGGAAGTACTGAGGGAGTGCTGCACTGTCGGAGGGGTAGTACTGAGGGAGTGCTGCACTGTCGGAGGGGTAGTACTGAGGGAGCGCTGCACTGTCGGAGGGGCAGTACTGAGGGAGCGTCGCACTGTCGGAGGGGCAGTACTGAGGGAGCGCCGCACTGTTGGAAGGGCAGTACTGAGGGAGCGCCGCACTGTCGGAGGGGCAGTACTGAGGGAGCGCCGCACTATCGGAGGGGCAGTACTGAGGGAGCGCCGCACTGTCGGAGAGGCAGTACTGAGGGAGCGCTGCACTGTTGGGGGGGGTCAGTACTGAGGGAGTGCTGCACTGTTGGGGGTGTCAGTACTGAGGGAGTGCTGCATTGTCGGAGGTGCCGTCTTTCGGATGAGACGTTAAAACCGAGGCCCTGTCTGCTCTCTCAGGTGGACATAAAAGATCCCACGGCACGATTTCGAAGAAAAGCAGGGCAGTTCTCCACGGTGTCCTGGGGCCAATATTTATCCCTCAATCAACATCACAAACAGATTATCTGGTCATTTATCACATTGCTATTTGTGGGAGCATGCTGTGCGCAAATTGGCTGCTGCGTTTCCTACATTACAACAGTGACGACACTTCAAAAAGTACTTCGTGGCTGTAAAGCGCTTTGGGATGTCCGGTGGTCGTGAAAGTATAAAAGCAAGTCTGTCTTTACTGATAGCCACAAGAAAAAGATCTGTCTAGGAATTGGGTGTTGCAGTGGGTCAGACACTGGCCTTTCACCTCTGGGACCTGGGTTTAAATCCAGCCCAGACTGTGAATAGAATGTCGTGGTGTGCTGGCTGTTAGGTTCCTGCCTGAAATTATTTCATACAGCATCAATCCAGCTCCGACTGGGGCCAGGGACCTACAGCACAACACTGCCTCCTGATTTGGCACTGAACTGCTACTCACTCGGAGGACCCGGATGGCTGGTGCGGTAAGTGGAGAAAATTGTCACATCGGCACATGCATGATGGGCCGAATGGCCGCCTCCTTTTGCTGTATAATTCTAGTAAAGCAGGCGGAGTTCTTCTAAGATAAAAACAGAAAATGCTGGAAACACTCAGCAGGCCAGGCAGCATCTGTGGAGAGAGAAACAGAGTTAACGTTTCAGCTCGAAGACCTTTCATCAGAACTGTTCTAAGGTTGGGGCTGAGGCACGTTCTATGACTAATAGAATGACCTGTGAACTGCTTTATATCCCTCAACCAACATCGCTAAAACAGATTATCTGGTCATTATCACATTGCTGTTTGTGGGAGCTTGCTGTGCACAAATTGGCTGCCGCGTTTCCCACATTACAACAGTGACTACACTTCAAAAAGTACTTCATTGGCTGTAAAGCGCTTTGGGATGCCCTGAGGTCGTAAAAGGTGCTATATAAATGCAAGTCTTTCTAGTATTGTTAGCTCTATATTTTTACACATTTAAGTTCCAATTTAATTTTAATACCTCGATCTATCGACAGAACTCCATTCTTTTAAGTAACCCACATTTTTGCCTGATAAAGAGATGTATTTATTCTGGACTCTCGCCACCTCGTGTTTGAAGATGTCCCACTGCTGACCTGTTGACTTACGGCTAACTTTTCTGCCGGTTAATTTGGGCCAGATCCCTTCTGGTCTCGCTAAGCTTGGCATTTTTCTACTCCAGCACCCGTATCGATGATTCCTCGTTATTCTTTTCGATATTGACGTTTAAACCTAACTATGTTGTGGCGGCGGCAGCTCTTTTCCAACTTCCGGACTCAATATCGAGTTCAACAATTTCAGATCATAACCTCGGCCCCTATTACATTTTTATATTTTTTATCCACACTTTTGGTTTGTGCCTTTTCCTTCTCTCTCCCACATGGCAGCTGTCTCTCACTCTGCCAGCGCATTTCACACTTCATCTAGAGCCATCCTTTGTTTCTTTACCTGTCCTATTACCATCTCGTCTCACCTTGAGTATCTCTTCTTTCATCCCCTCCCCCATTTACCAGCCCCCAAACTGCCTTTTAATCTGTTTCATTTCCTGCCTTTTTCTCTCAGTTCTGACGAAGGGTTTCGATCTGAACCGTTGACTCTGTTTCTCTCTCCACGGATGTTGCCTGGCCTGCTGAGTTTTTCCAGCGTTTTCTGTTGTTATTTCTTTTCCAACTGTTCTCCTGCTCCAATATTGGCTATTTGCAACTTGTGAATGTGGTCCTTCAGAAAAAGTTAGCGAGCAACACAACTGCACTGAAATTAGCAGCAAGACTGAGCCTCATTGAGCTGCGAGGAGACTCACTTTTAGGCACCTACTGTCATAAGGATGTGGTTTTGAGATCACGTGATCAAAGTGTAAAAGTGTAGACATTCAGATTGAAGTTGGGCACATCTAGAGGGAACCATTTAAACTGGAAGTGGAGAGGAGGAGGAGGAAACCCACTGAATGAAAGATGGTCACCAACGACGTGCTGACGATATTTCCTTTCCAGTAATTGTGTGAATGAGACACCCCCAAACATACATGTACCCCCGCCCATCGGAGACCCCCAAACACACATCTCCTGTCGTCTTAGATTTCCCTACCCCGAGTTTCCCACACCCCAGGAGTGTCTCCCGCACCCCGGGAGGGTCTCCCACACCCCGAGAGCGTCTCCTGCACTCCAAGAGCATCTGTCACAACCCCTGTGCATCTCACATCCCCTGAACATCTGATATCCTGCGAATGTCTCCCTCACCCCGAGAGCGTCTCCCGCACCCCGAGAGGGTCCCCCATACCCTGTGACTGTCTCCCACACCCCGAGAGCGTCTCATACACTCCCTGAGCATCTATGACACCCCGAGCATCTCTGATACCCCCACGAGTGTCTTTGATACCCCGCAAGCCTCTCCCTCATCCCGAGGGTCTCCGATACCCCGTGAACATCTCCCACACCCCTGAGCGTCTCTGAGGCCCCGAGCATCTTCCACACCCCCCCGAGCATCTCCGATACCCCTGCGAGTGTTTCCGATACCCCGCGAGGGTCTCCCACACCCCCTGAGCATCTCTGATACCCCCACCAGTGTCTTTGATACCCCGCAAGCCTCTCCCTCACCCCCCGAGCATCTCTGATACCCCGAGTGTCTTTGATACCCTGCAAGCCTCTCCCTCACCCCCGAGCGTCTCCGATACCCCACGAGCATCTCCCACACTCCTGAGGGTCTCTGAGGCCCCCTGAGCATCTTCCACACGCTCCCCCCAAGCATCTGATACCCCTGCGAGTGTTCCCGATACCCCGCGAAGGACTCAGATACCCCGCGAGGGACTCCGATACCCCACGAGGGTCTCCGATACCCCTGCAAGTGTTCCCGATACCCTGTGAAGGACTCCGATACCCCGCGAGGGACTCCGATACCCCGCGAGTGTTCCCGATACCCAGTGAGGGTCTCCGATACCCCTGCAAGTGTTTCCGATACCCCACAGAGGACTCCAATACCCAGCGAGTGTTCCCGATACCCTGCGAGGGTCTCTGATACCCCGCGAGTGTTCCTGATACCCCGCAAGGGTCTCCGATACCCCACGAGGGTCTCCGATACTCCGCGAGTGTTCCCGATACCCCGCGAGGGTCTCTTATACCCTGCGAGGGTCTCCGATACCCCTGCAAGTGTTTCCGATACCCCGCAGAGGACTCCGATACCCCGCGAAGGACTCCGATACCCCGCGAGGCTCTCCGATACCCCGCAAGGGTCTCCCACGCCCCCTGAGGGTCCCTGACACCCCCTGAACGTCTCCAAGCCTGTCTGACACCCTCTGGGCCTCCCCCCACACCCTATTTTGCTGACATTTTGCTGAGCTGAGGATGTGAGAGGCAGAGCCAGGCCTCCCCTCCCCTCCCCCAGCGCCCCTCCCCCCGGCCTGACCTCTCACCCCCGGCTCCCGCGCTGCTCTGCGCTCTGCTCCCGGCCCGAGCGGCGGCTCCGTCTCTCGCTCCGACCCGAGCCCGACTCCCGAGGCCCCGGCACTCGCTCACTCCCTCCCCTCCCCTCTCCTCTCCTCTCCCCCCCCCGCGGCCCGGCCCGGCACCGCACCATGATCAAGCTCTTCTCCCTCAAGCAGCAGAAGAAGGAGGAGGACGCCGCCGGCGCAACCAAGACCGGCACCAAGAAGGCGTCGGCCGCCCAGCTCCGCATCCAGAAAGGTAAGGCCGGGGCCCGACCCGGGGGAGAGAGACAGAGAGAGAGTGCAGGCCGCCCACAGCCGCCTAGGCCGCAGCTCCAGCCCCGGGCTCCATTTACACTGCCGCCGCCCCGACTGGGGAGAGGCGCAGCCCGGGGATGACTGAGGGAGAGGGAGGAGGAGCCTGGGCCCGGAGCGGCTCAAACCCCAAAACACCAAAACCCCCCTTTCCTATTCTCTTCCCCCCCATTCCCATTCTCTCCCCCCCCCCCCATTCCCATTCTCTCCCCCCCCCCCCCCATTCCCATTCTCTCCCCCCCCCCCCATTCCCATTCTCTCC
>NC_141014.1:36432696-36470697 GCF_052327205.1 Somniosus microcephalus
CTCGGGAAACAAACAGCACTGCACAATCTTTACCCCTTTCTCCCCCCCAAAAAAATTATTGGCTCTCTCTACTTTTTTGATACATGTTAAAGTCTTAAATGTGAGGAATGCACACTGCACATGTACATGACACGACATTGAGTGTACAGCTCAGAAACAGGCCATTCGGCCCATCAGGTCTATGCCGGTGTTTACACTCCACTCGAGCCTCCTTCCACCCCTCTTCATCTCACCACGTCAACATATCCTATTCCCTCTCCCTCAGATGCTTGTCCAGCCTCCCCTTAAATGCATCTATACTATTCGCTTCAACCACTCCCTGTGGTAGCGAGTTCCACATTCTCACCATTCTCTGGGTAAAGAAGTTCCTCCTGAATTCCCCATTGGATTTATTGGTGACTATCTTATATTGATGGCCACTAGTTTCGGTTTCCCCCACAAGTGGAAACATCTTCACTACATCTACCCCATCAAACCCCTTCATTATTTTAAAGACCTCTATCAGGTCACCCCACACAGTTTTCTGGAGAAAAAAGAGTCCCAGCCTGTTCAGTCTTTCCTGTTGTATATGTGACATGTGCATCCACTGCACACCATCACACAGTTCCTGTAATACTTTGGGCAATACTTCTCGCTTACACTTAATCATAAATTGTATTCGAACCTTGGCAAATGTATTCTACACCCGATTGGGTCATTCTTCCCATGTCATTGACACCTAGGTCTGCTCCTACCAGCCCTGGGTCCCAACTTCCACTTTCTCAATAGCTGTACCAGACCAGGGAGACGCAAGTTATGACAAACAACAAGTTGAACAGCTTGAGGCTGGGTGTCGATATAGGGGATTTTAAACATTTTAAGACAGCGATTCTTACAATCAGGATGATTTAGGTTTTCTACTTTCTTATAGATGCAAGACCGTCTTAAAATGCTGCTCATTTCACCCCCCCCCTCCCCCTCGCCAAAAACACACCAGCTCCACAATGTCTCCCACCTTCTTAAAAAGGACCTGTGCCATCAAACAAAGCCTGGATCGGCAGCCTGACCTACAACACACCCCAGCACACACGGCAATTACACCTTGCAGCCTTGAAGGGACACGTACCTGCATTCCATCCGACAGGGAGTCAACGTTCCTAGCCGGATAAAACAGTGGATTCGCCGACTTACCGTAAGCAGCATAATTGGGGGGGGGGGGGGGGGGCGGGGATAGCAGAGCTCCCGTGGAATTGCTCACCGAGAGACAGGTGATGTGCTGCTTTATCGCACGGGATGTACAATACCGGGGACGCTCATTCACAGGGACTGAATAACTCAAATTGTGCAGTGGTGTGTTCGTGCCCCTTTCCAGTTCAAATTCTATGATTAGGTCCTGGAATCAGCGACTCAGGTTACTATTAAATGTTCATTTAACTAACCATAAAGAAACTGGGAATAAGAATTAGGAGCGGGAGTCAGCCATACGGCCCCTCGAGCCTGCTCTGCCATTCAGTAAGATCATGGCTGATCTGCTACCTCATCTCCACTTTCCCACCCGATCCCCATATCCCTCGATTCCCCTAGAATCCAAAATATCTATCGATCTCAACCTTGAATATACTCAACGACTGAGCCTCCACGCGCTCTGGAGGAGAGAATTCCAAAGATTCACCACCCTCTGAGTGAAGAAATTTCTCTTCATCTCAGTCCTAAATGGCCGACCCATTTTTCTGAGACTGTGACCCCTGGTTCTAGACTCCCCAGCCAGGGGAAACATCCTCCCTGCATCTACCCTGTCAAGCCCTGTAAGAATTTTGCATGCTTCAATAAGATCACCTCTCATTCTTCTAAACTCCAGAGAGTATAGGCCTAGTCTACTCAATCTCTCATCATAGGACAACCCTCTCATCCCAGGAATCCATCTAGTGAACCTTCGTTGCACTGCCTCTAAGGCAAGTATATCCCTCCTCAGATAAGGAGACAAAAACTGTGCACAGTAAAGACTGCATCTTATATTCCACAACAGGTAGAGTGCTCCAACCAAACACAGCATCGCATTACTCTCCGCACAAAGAATGAATTCCTTCAGACTCTTCTCCCACACATACCATTTGTCCCTGTTTTGCCATTTTCTTGATGTCGGCGATGATTTTCTTTTCCTGCTGCTCCAGTTTCATCCGCTCGCGGTCCAGCTCCCGCATGGCCCGATTCAGGGCCCGCTGGTTCTGCCGCAGCATCTCCTCCGGGGTCTTTCTCCTGCCAAATATGGCGTTCATTGTGCTTCACTGAGCTGTGGGGTGGGGTGGGAAACCAGCCAGAGGTCAGCACAGTTTACCAGACAGTCCTGTCCAAATCACAGGGAAATCACAACTCTCCCACAACCTTCTCCCATCCTTTCCTGAAGATGCCCGTGTGCCTCCGGTACCTCAGCCACGTTACCATTGGCCGTACGAGTGTCAGGCAAGGAACTTATTCAACCACAAAGGAAAGAACATGCATTTATAAAGCACCTTTCACAAAGTGCTTTACAGCCACTGTTTGAAGTGTAGTCACTGTTGTAATGTGGGAAACGCGGCAGCCAATTTGCGCACAGCAAGCTCCCACAAACAGCAACGAGATAAATGACCAGATTATCTTGTTTTTTTAGTGATGTTGATTGAAGGATAAATATTGGCCAGGACACCAGGGAGAACTCCCCTGCTCTTCTTTGAATACGTCCACCCAAGAGAGCAGACGGGGCCTCGGTTTCAACGTCTCAGCTGAAAGACGGCACCTCCGACAGTGCAGCGCTCCGACAGTGCAGCGCTCCGTCAGCACTGCACTCGGAGTGTCAGCCTAGATTTTTGTGCTCGAGTCTCTGGAGTAGAGACATGAACCCACAGCCTTCTGACCCATCGAGCCATCAAGGGCGCCCCCGGTCCAGGACCACCGAGGGCACCCTGGTGAGAGGAACATAGCAACAGGAGGAGGCCACTCAGCCCCTCGAGCCTGTTCCACCATTCACTGGGACCATGGCTAATCTGACCCCCCACATCCCTTTGGTCAACAAAAATCTCCCAATCTCAGAACTTAAAATTAACTTTCACCCCCCCGCCCCCGCTCCTCCTAACCCCAACCTTGCTGGGTTTGAAAGGGCTCTGGATCCCAGACCTGGAGAGCCCGCGGCCTGAGGGCCTTGAAACTCTCCCAAGGCGGGGTGAGGAAGGAGAGAGGCCCAGCCAGAGGCGCGGGGCCTGGAGGCGGGTAGGGGTGGGACAGTGTCGCTGGGCCCGGGGCACAGACCTGGGGCCTCGGCCTGTCCTATGCTGGGCTGGGCTGGGCCTCTGTCGCTCTCTCCCGGCCTCTCCTGACTCCGCGCTCCGCCACTTCCTGTTATTGTCGATGACGTCGAGCGTCCGCGTCTCAGCCAATCAGGGCGGCGCGTGACGGCATCGCACCCGTGACACCGGCCGCCTGATTACGTCATGACACCGCCTACCTTCCCCCTGCCGCGCAGGCGCGCCCTCACCCACCGCCTGCAGTACCACAATAGCGACAGAGGCGGCGGCCGTGGCGCCCGAGTGGCTCAGTGGGCAGCGCCGTTCGCCTCCGAGTCAGAAGGTCGTGGGTTCGAGTCCCACTCCACCACAAAAATTACAGGCTGACACTTCCAGTGCAGTACTGAGGGAGCGCTGCACTGGCGGAGGGGCAGTACTGAGGGTGCGCCACACTGTCAGAGGGGCGGTACTGAAGGTGCGCTGCACTGTCGGAGGGCAGTACTGAGGGTGTGCTGCACTGTCGGAGGGGCGGTACTGAGGGAGAGCCGCACTGTCGGAGGGGCGGTACTGAGGGAGAGCCGCACTGTCGGAGGGGCAGTACTGAGGGAGCGCCGCACTGTCGGAGGGGCAGTACTGAGGGAGCGCCGCACTGACGGAGGGGCAGTACTGAGGGAGCGCCGCACTGACGGAGGGGCAGTACTGAGGGAGCGCCGCATTGTCAGAGGGGCAGTACTGAGGGAGCGCCGCACTGACGGAGGGGCAGTACTGAGGGAGCGCCGCACTGACGGAGGGGCAGTACTGAGGGTGCGCCACACTGTCAGAGGGGCGGTACTGAAGGTGCGCTGCACTGTCGGAGGGCAGTACTGAGGGAGCGCCGGACTGACGAAGGGGCAGTACTGAGGGAGCGCCGCACTGTCGGAGGGGCAGTACTGAGGGAGCGCCGCACTGTCGGGGGGGCCGGACTGACGAAGGGGCAGTACTGAGGGAGCGCCGCACTGTCAGAGGGGCAGTACTGAGGGAGCGCCGCACTGTCGGGGGGGCAGTACTGAGGGAGCGCCGGACTGACGAAGGGGCAGTACTGAGGGAGCGCCGCACTGTCGGGGGGGCCGGACTGACGAAGGGGCAGTACTGAGGGAGCGCCGCACTGTCAGAGGGGTAGTACTGCGGGAGCACCGCAGTCTTTCAGATGAGATGCTAAATCCGAGGTCCCCAGCTACTAAAGGAGGTGCTGTCTTTTAGATGAGATGTCTCTCAGGTGGATGTAAAAGATCCCATGGCACTTTTTTGAAGAAGAGCAGGGGGAGTTCTCCCCGGTGTCCTGGGGCCAATATTTATCCCTCAATCAACATCACTAAAAACAGATGATCCGGTCATTATCACATGGTTATTTGTTGTCTGTGTGCACATTGGTTGCCGCGTTACAACAGTGATTACATTTCATTGGCTGTAAAGCGCTTTGGGACATCCTGAGGACGTGAAAGGCGCTATATAAATGTAAGCCTTTCTTTACAGTATATTCTCCTGAAGCATTAACATATTGTGCAGGTGTGCGTATAAAACGCACAATTTAAAAAAAAAAAACAGGTACAATTCTTACAAAAAAAATATCGGATTTTTCTTCTGAAGAACTTGGGTTTTTTTAAATCATATTCAGGCCAAATAATACCAGAGTTGTCAATTCCCACAGATTCCTTCTGTGACGGGTGCGGTAGCAGAGTGGTTATGTTACTGGACTAGTAATCCCAAGGCCTGGACTAATGAGCCAGCCAAACATGAGTTCAAATCCCATCATGGCAGCTGGGGAAGTTAAATCCAGTTAATTAACTAAATCTGGAATAAAAAGCTAGCATCAGTAATGGTGACCGTGAAACTACCGGATTGTTGTAAAAAAAAGACTAATGCCCTTTAGGGAAGGAAATCTGCTGTCCTTACTCGGTCTGGCCTATATGTGACTCCAGACCCACAGCACTGGGGTTGGCTCTTAACTGCCCTCCAACAGTGGCCGAGCGAGCCACTCAGTTGTACCAAACCACATGGACTGCAGCAGTTCAAGAAGGAGGCTCACCACCACCAATTAAGGATGGGCAATAAATGCGGGCCTTGCCAGCGATGCCCACATCCCGTGAATGAATAATAGTATTTGCAAATTCTTTGCTTCCCCCTCAATCTAAACTAATCCAAAATCTCCCCTTTAACTACATGCATTACACATGATAGGAGAGTATATTGGGTCAGGTCATAAAAGGCTTCAGTTTATATCTGTAAAGGAAGTCAAAGCATCAGGTTCCTTCAGCCGAGAGACACTAAGGGGATCGATCCTTTGCTATTAATCTATCAAGGCTAGGATTAAGATTTACAGCATTCAAGGATGTCCAGGTTAAGTGATAACACTCCCGTGTCCAACAGAATTAGATCCTTACCAACAAACAGAATGACAAGATCACCCACACGCAAGTGTGGCAACGAGCATCAAAATCTTCCTTGGCATTGATCAGCTATGCCACTCAAAATACTGGACCGTAGGAAAGTGTTCTACAGTGAGCTGAAAGAGCACAAGCACTTCCATAACGAGCAGAACTGAAACAAAGACAGTGAAAAAAGCCCAAAGTACGAAATAGCTTAGTGCCAAGGGAGATTTAAAGCAAGATATTAAGGGGAACAAATAGGGTAGAGAGAAACTATTTCTCCTGGTTGGGGATTCTAGGACTAGGGGGCATAGTCTAAAAATTAGAGCCAGACCTTTCAGGAGTGAAGTTAGGAAACACTTCTACACACAAAGTTTGGAACTCTCTTCTGCAAGCAGTAATTGATACTAGGTCAATTGTTAAATTTAAATCTGAGCTTGCTAACCAAATGTATTAAGGGATTATGGGGCAAAGGTGGGTAAATGGAGTTAGGTCACAGATCAGCCATGATCTCATTGAGTGGCGGAAGAGGCTCGAGGGTCTCAATGGAATGGCCTACTCCTGTTCCTATGGGGAAGCTATGGCATTGTATGGGTCTCTGTACCAAACCAATGAAGGGAAAACTGTAAAAGCACAGCAGACCATGCTATGCTGTGATCAGTTATTTGTAGACTCAGACAGCACCAACAGCAGAGCTAGAAGAAACTCCTGACACAAGACACGCCACACGTATATAACTTAACAGCAAAAGTTACCAATTATAAGGCGGCCGTGGGTGCCATGGTGCATTTAAATGGCCAGGGTACAAATCCTGTTTTAACAAGGCTCTCTCCGCCTTACCCCAGTCACACCCGTAGCCTGTTCACATAGAAACTCCTGTACCCAGGTGCCGTTTAAAATGCCCAAAATAAAAATGGTGCAGGAACCAACAAGCTACGCTTCCTCTCCCCAATTTTTTTTTTGCAGCTGTTGCACTTCTTGCTGGAGTACAGCCCCGTGTGCACCAGTTCCATGTGGTCATTCTTCATGAGTCAGCACGATAAGACCACGGCAGCCGAACTGGATGCTGGCCTGACACATGCCACCATCCTCACGGCCCACTTTCCCGTAGCAGTAAGGACCCTGGCTGATTTCTCGCCTTACCCCCCACCCCAAAGAAATCTCAAGGGCGCTCAGCCCAATTGCAACACCCACAACGTCCAACCCAGCTGGGATCCACTAACTCAGCACAGGCCCAGAATTAAACTTGGGATCGTCCTGGTCTATTTATGGCACAGTGCTAGGCCATCAAAGGAAGAGGGGGAGGGAGGGAAGAAGCAGGTGTCTATTTAGGGCGAGTTGAAGCTATTTACCAAGCAGAATAAAAGGCAGGAGCAGGTTACATTTAAAGGGATAGTTAGATGGAACTGAGTTTCTTTTTATTATTTTTGAAATAAATTGCGGTCAGTAAAAATTAAACATCACAGACTGGGTGAAATCTCTCTTAAATTAAAACTGAACCATGAGTTATTTTTAAACAATCAGATCAATACACCAACATCAGAATAACTCGGCGATAATGAAGACAGGTGCGAGATCATGACCAGCACGAGGTGTGACGGAGATGTCCGGATATATAAGCACTCATTTCTTCTTTTAAGAGGCAGCCCTGCTTTGCAGTTATGTTGCATAAACATGCACTCCTACGTAGTTAGCAAAATGGTCGTTTCTATTTACAGCTTGGAAGAATGCAACGGCTTGAGCATTACAGGAGCTGCATTGACGAGGCAACACGGTTAACCAAAGGAACCAAATAATCCCGCGTTAGAAGGGAAGAATGGGAGCCAGTAAATTACGGTAGTACATGTATGGATTGGAAACTACACTTCTCATTAACATTCTATTACACAGTCAAGAAAATAACCTACTACAGAAACAAAATGGGAGGGAACTTTTCATTTAAAAAAAAAACTATACAACTTAATGAACAGGCAAAACATTCAAAACAGATTAGACGCAGCATTACAGTAACGTCTCTCTCTCTTTCTCTCCAGATCCAACTGGCAACGTCTTCCTCCTCTGAAGCAAAGCAATGGCGTCCTGCACGTTTTCACCTCCAGTAGAGTTGATAGGCAACAGAGGCGATGGGAGCGGGCCGGGGGCGATGGGGGGGGCGAGGGAGGGCAAAAATATTCTGGAGACAATTAAAAAACTTTTATTAACATAAAGACGGCAGCACTCCTCAAGTGAAATACATTTACAATAAATTTAATTGAGGGGGGGAAGGGGGAAAGGCGGAGGAGAACCAAAACTATTTCGAACTTCTTGGCATGCTCTAGAGCTATTACAACAATCAAGCAGTCCTCTTTTTAAAAAAAATTCCAATCGATTTTCATCCAGTAGCAATATACTGAGGGGTGCAAGTGGGGAACGCCTCCTCATTCACTCTACAGCCCTCCTGCTTTCGGTCGAGTTTTTTTAAATGTTTTTATATATTTAAGTATGTCAGATTTTTTTTTTCTCCATTTTTTTTTTCCACTCTCTCTTTCTCTCTCTGTAGCTTCAGTTTGTATGCTCTGGGCCCTATTTAAGGCATCGCTCGAAGTAAGTGGAGCCAATATAGCCGCCCCGCATGGATCGCTGGACGTTCTGCTCAAAGAGGCGTCTGTTGTTCTGAAGGACCTCTGCTGCTTCCTTGTTCAGGGGGTCCTCAGGGTTAGGTTCCTGATAGCGAGAGGGGGCGAGAGGGGGGGAGGGAAGGAAAAAAAGAAACACAATTAAATCTACCCGTCACTTTGTCCACAGAAAGTCAGGATAGAGCCAATTCCTCTCGGAGCACGTTAGCAATGCTGCGCGTACAACCCCCATCGCTTTGTACAGACGCCATTTGCCCGCTATAGGCAATGGCTGGTAAAAACGTACCTGCGATCTGGGGACCCGGAGTGCTGGGAAAAAGTTGGGATTTGCTGTACTCCCAACGTTCCCTCTAACAGCTTTTTTTCAATCTTAAAGTTTTGCGTATGCAATGGTGCCGCACACCCGAAAAAACAAATATTAGGGGTAACGTTGCTGTACCCGTCAGCTGATTGAGAGACGCTCTTAACCAGAGGGATCTTAGCGCAAGATGCATGTTCTGCTAGTTTTTCTTAAAAGAGGTCAGTAAATTCTCTTGATTGGGTGACCACTTTGCGGGACACCTCCGTTCAGTCCATAATAATAATAATAATAATCAACTTTATTGTCAGTTAGTGCACAAGTGCAGTACAACGAAATGTAGGCTTGCGGCTCCCGAGAGTGTACATTTAGACCCCGAGCTTCCGGTCGCCTGTCATTTTAATTCACCGCCCCATTCCCACTCAGACCTCACCGTACTCGGGCTCTTGCATTGTTCCACGGAAGCTCAACGTAAACTCGAGGAACAGCACCTCATCTTCCGATTAGGCACTTTGCAGCCTTCCGGACTCAATATCGAGTTCAACAATTTCAGATCATAACCTCGGCCCCTATTATATTTTTAATCCACACCTTTGTTTTGACCCTTCCCCCTTTTTTTTCTCTCCCACATGGCAGCTGTCTCCCATTCTGCCAGCGCATTTCACACCTAATCTAGGGCCATCTTTTGTCTCCACTAGTCCGATCACCATCTCGTCTGGTTTTGAATACCTCTTAATGTCTCTTCACTTCTCTTTTGTTCTCACATCCCCATTTCCCAGCCCCCAAACTGGCCTTTTAATCTGTTTCATTTCCTGCTTTTTCAGCCCTGACGAAGGGTTTCGACCTGAAACGTTGACTCTATTTCTCTCTCCACGGATGTTGCCTGGCCTGCTGAGTTTTTCCAGCATTTTCTGTTGTTATTTCAGTAAATTCTCTACCTGTCACCTGGAAATGCGTCCCCTCGAAGGATATTTGTTGCTTCAATACGAATGATGCTAAACAACAACTTGCATTTATATAGCGCCTTTAACGTAGTAAAACGTCCCGTGGCGCTTCACAGGGGCGATTATCAAACAAAAGCTCATAAACGTGTGACCATCCAGTCTGCAGAGCCACAGGACTAAGTTTGCTGGAAGTCATTGGCTGTTTCTGCCCGAAATAAACAAGAGCACTCAAGACGCCATAACCGGCAACTTTGAAACGGACGTTAATGCAAATGGTTATCGCTTTTTTGGGGCGATATAAGCGACTGTCGGTTTTAAACCTGGATGTTGCGAGAGTTGGGGGCTGTATAGGTAAGGGGCTCTGCGGCTTCTAGAGCTTGGGAAGCTCCTAATCATTTTTTAAAATTCATTCACGTGCTGTGGGCGTCGCTGGCAAGGCCGGCATTTATCACCCGTCCCTAATTGCCCCTTGATAAAGGGGTGGTGAGCCCCCATTTCAGAGGGGCAGTTAGGAGTCAACCACATTGCTGTGTGGGTCTGGAGTTGCATATCGGCCAGACCGGGTCAGGGCGACAGATTTCCTTCCCTAAAGGACATTAGTAAACCAGATGGGTTTTTATGACAAAACGGATTTTATGGTCACCATTACTGATACGAGCTTTTTATTCCAGATTTATTTAATTAACTGAATTTAAATTCCCCAGCTGCCATGGTGCGATTTGAAATCACGTCTCCGGATCATTAATCCAGGCCTCCACTAATTACTAATCCAGTAACATAACCACTAGGCTACCTACTAGTGGCAGGACTGTGCAGCTGCAGATGTGACTGTGTCACAGAATGATGATGGGCCAAATAATAACAGCAACAACGACTGGTATTTATATAGCGCCTTTAAAATAGTAAAACGTCCCAAGGCGCTTCACAGGAGCGTTATAAAACAAAATCTGACACCGAGCCACATAAGGAGATATTAGGACAGATAACCAATAGCTTGGTCAAAGAGGTAAGTTTTAAGGAGCGTCTTAAAGGAGGAAAGAGGGGTAGACAGGCGGAGAGGTTTAGGGAGGGAATTCCAGCGCTTAGGACCGAGGCAGCTGAAGGTACGGCCACCAATGGTGGAGCGATGAAGTGCAAGATGCCAGAATCAGAGGAGCGCAGAGATCTCGGGGGGGGGTTGTGGGGCTGGAGGAGGTTACAGAGATAGGGAGGGGGCAAGGCCACGGAGGGATTTGAAAACAAGGGTGAGAATTTTTAAAATTGAGGCGTCGCTTAACCGGGAGCCAATGTAGGTCAGCGAGCACAGGGGTGATGGGTGAACGGGATGACCTCAAGTTTACGGAGGGTAGAACGTGGGAGGCCGGCCAGGAGTGCGTTGGAATAGTCGAGTCTAGAGGTAACAAAGGCATGGAGGAGGGTTTCAGCAGCAGATGAGCTGAGGCAGGGGGCCGAGTCGGGCTACGTTCCGGAGGTGGAAATAGGCGGTCTTAGTGATGGCGTGGATATAAGGAGTGACATCCATAGCAAATTGAATACTACAGATTACACACAAGTCAAAAAAAAAATACGAACAGCTGTAACAGAACCAGTCCTTCAGCAATAACAACAGAAAATGCCGGAGACACTCAGCAGGTCAGGGCAGCAGCCGTGGAGAGAGAAACAGAGCCAACGTTTCAGGTCGAAGACCCTTCGTCAGAACTGGAAACAAGCAGGAAATGGAAAGCAAGTTTAGGGGCAGGGAAAAGGGGGGGGGAGGGGATGAAAGAACAAAAGGGAAGGTCAGTGAAAGGATAGAAAGCAGGAGAGATTAAGAGACATTGAGAGATATTAAGAGATATTCAAGGCGAGAGGAGGTGGTAATGGGACAGGTTAAGGAACAAAGGATGACTCTAGATGGGGTGTGAGCCCCGGCCAAGAGCAGAACCAAGGCACAACCACTTGTGCACAGCAGGGGCCGTCCGACCCGTGGCCCATGAGCACGGCCAACTCCATTCTATTTGCACTTGTATTTCTTACTCGCTGGGGTTTGTCTTATTCGATGCTCATAGGCCTGGAGGTTTGGAAGAGGGCTTTAGTGCTATTCCCACACTGGTGGATAAATCCCAAACCAGAGCACCCAAGACCTGCTGCGATGCACAGCTTCAGACACACAGTCAATGGGAGTATTGATACGTGGCCTTCGAGGCAAGTACCCAACAGGCTTGGGCGCTCCTGGTGCAGAACATTCTCAAAAGTATGACTGAAAACGTGGTGGCCGAAAACGAGTTTCCCCACTCTTAAAAAATAAAATCAGCTTGTAGTGGTTTGTTCCACTTACCAAAAACAGGTACTGCAGCCCATAAATTATAGAGTTTATTGTTAATACAGGTTTCCAGTCCTCTCTGTGTAAGGAAAGAGGAGAATTAAAGAGTCAGAAACTGTTACGCAGCAAGTAACCCGTACCCCCTATTGAATAAACGGCCATTCTATCGTTATGCACCAAGCGATCCTTACCCTGCTGAATAAACAGCAACTCCGTGCGGTTCTGCAACACGTAATCCTTACCTGCTCAACGGAAGGGGTGTTACACAGCGAGTAAGCCTTACCTTACTGAAGAAGCATCAACTCAGTTCAGGTGAACAACGCAAAGTAACTGACCTCGCACCGTCATCCCCTTTGTCATTTAATCTCTCCAGCCCTCCATGGACAACGTTGCCCGCTAACTTTTTTCTCGTGCTCGGTCCCTTTAAATTTGTGGCGCACGGTATCTCTTCCAGCGGCAACGACTTGCGAGCGGCCTGCGTGGGACCTCCCGATTGGTGCGCGGCCGGGGGAATACATAGAAACATAGAAGATAGGCGCAGGAGCAGGCCATTCGGCCCCTCGAGCCTGCTCCGCCATTTAATGTGATCATGGCTGATCATCCAAACTCACTACCCTGTCCCTGCTTTCTCCCCATATCCCTTGATCCCTTTAGCCTTCAGAAATATATCCAACTCCTTCTTGAATATATTTAATGAATTGGCCTCAACTGTCTTCTGTGGTAGAGAATTCCACAGGTTCACCACTCTCTGGGTGAAGAAATTCCTCCTCATCTTGTTAAGCTAGGTGTTAATCCAATATTGCTGTACCAATGATTCGCAAGGCATGATGGACTACTTGACATGCAGTGAATAGTTTAAATGTAAAAACTGATGCAGGACTGTGGGAATGCAGTACACATAGGTAAGAAAGGACAGGAACAGAATCTTTAGATAACTGTTGGAGACAGTCTCATGGTCGAATTTTGTTGAAAGCAAAAGTGAATTTTAAACAGAACTCTGTAAAAAGAAACAAATGACTTGTGCAGCGTGTGATCACCTAGTTTTCTGTATTCTCATGATGACTTGCAATTTATGAAAATGTATAAATATTGTAGCCCCATGAGTCTAGGGGCGCACTCTAGAGGAGACTTCCTTGTGTGCAAACACAAGGGGTTTCTCAGAGTGAAGTCCAGTACCGGTTATCGGAATAAAACTTTACTTATTTTACAGTTTCTGACTTTGTGTATTACTGAGAAAGTGACAATCGACTGACCGGCGTGTTGAGTCCCCTAAAGCAGCGAACCTTGATTCCCCAAGTTTGGGGTTGATCCTCCTCACAGAAGCGAGGGGTTAACAATCTCTGTCCTAAATGGCTTACCCCTTATCCTGTGACCCCTGGTTCTGGACTCCCCAACCATCGGGAACATCCTTCCTGCATCTAGTCTGTCTAGTCCTGTTAGAATTTTATAAGTTTCAATGAGATCCCCTCTCATTCTTCTAAACTCCAGCGAGTATAAGCCCAATCGACCCATTGAACATTGATCATAGACCTTCCCTTTTGTTCTTTCCACCCCTCCCTCCCTCCACCCGCTTTTCCCTTGCCTCTGTACTTGCTTAAAAACTGTTAAATCTCAAAACTTCTTCCAGTTCTGACGAAAAGGTCGTCAACCTGAAACGTCAACTCGCGACCCTCTCTCCACAGATGCTGCCTGACCAGCTGAGCGTTCCCAGCATTTTCTGGTTTTATTGCAGATTTCCAACATCCGCAGCATTTCACTTTTGTTCTAAAAGGCTCGATGGATTCTAGAAATGAAAAACTTAAAAGTTCAGGGTCAGTTGCCAAGATGCAAAAGGCTCACGAAAAAAATAGGAGCTGTGTTTATATATGATGAAATGTTTCGAGCAGTATTTGAACGTGTGAACACACTGCATGATTGAAGGGTTGGCTCTCGCGCGGTGATCTCTCGAGAGCTGGCGAATCGGAGGAGAGTGAAGTCGAAGGAGCTGGTTCATGAGCAGCACCGACGGGAGCCTGGCATCGCGATAGGCTGAAGATGTGAGCAGGCCAAAGAGAGTTACGCAGGAGACAAAAATAAATACAAGCAGCGCCGAGGAGCTGGAGGTATTTATCCAATGAACTCCCGTCTGCTGATGCATTTTTACTCCTGGCGCAGTTCAGGATAAAACGCCAATTTCCCAGCGCTCATCTTGCACCAGTTCAGAGGCTACGGCCCATCAGTGAGAGTCAGGCTGTCTCGGTCTAGTGAGAAACAAGGACTGTATCAATGTGAGCAAGTCTAGAGTCCACAATCTTGGGAATAGCAGAAATATCACAGGATCTTATTCTTGCAAGGATTCCACAAAACCGACCGGTCTCCAATCAGATAAAGGAGGAGAATGTCCAACCTTCAGCGAAGATTCATCAGGCTGATACCTGGGATGGCAGGAATGACGTATGAGGAGAGATTGGACTTATACTCGCTGGAGTTTAGAAGAATGAGAGGGGATCTCATTGAAACTTATAAAATTCTGACAGGACTGGACAGACTAGATGCAGGAAGGATGTTCCCGATGGTCGTGGAGTCTTAAATATATTCAAGAAGGAGTTAGATATATTTCTTAAGGCTAAAGGGATCAAGGGATATGGGGAGAAGGCAGGGACAGGGTACTGAATTTGGATGATCAGCCATGATCTCATTAAATGGCGGAGCAGGCTCGAGGGGCCGAATGGCCTACTCCTGCTCCTATCTGCTATGTCTATGTTTTTATCTTGGCAAACGAGGAGCCAATTTTATATCGAACGGGATAACAGAATGATACAGCACAGCACAGGAGGACGACATTCAGCCCATCGTGCCTGTGCCAGCTCTTTGAACAAGCTGTCCAATTAATCCCACTCCCTGTTCTTTCCCCAGAGCCCTGTAAATTTTTCCCCTTCAAGTATTTATCCAATTCCCTTTTGAAAGTTCCTATTGAATCTGC
Organism: Somniosus microcephalus; assembly: GCF_052327205.1. Classification (NCBI taxonomy): domain Eukaryota; kingdom Metazoa; phylum Chordata; class Chondrichthyes; order Squaliformes; family Somniosidae; genus Somniosus; species Somniosus microcephalus. The sequence goes on from NC_141014.1 coordinate 36,447,459, forward strand.
TTCCACCGCCCTTTCAGGCAGCGCGTTCCAGATCACAACAACTCGCTACGTAAAAAAATTAGCCACTGGTTCTTTTGCCAATTATCTTAAATCTGTGTCCTGTGGTTACCGACCCTTCAGCCATTGGAAACGGTTTCCCCTTATTTACGCTATCAAAACCCTTCCTCATTTTGAACACCTCTATCAAATCTTCAAAGATTTGTGCACATACACCGCCAGGTCTCTCTGTTCCGGCACCCCCTTTAAAATTGTACCATTTAGCTTATATTGCCTCTCCTCATACTTCCTACTAAAATGTATCACTTGACACTTCTCTGTATTTCTGATTAAACTGACGTCAGTGATATAAACCTTCAGATCAAATGCCCTCATTACAGATTCCAGATCCTTCAACTTCTCCTCCCAGTCTCGCAGGAGCTTCTAAACATTAGGACTCTTTCTATTTTAAAATGCTGCCCCTTCTTTCCCTTTGCATTCGCGGATTCTGACTCAAATACAGGAAACTCTCTTTCACCCGGCACCTAAATATCCAGAAATCTCTCTTAACCGGCAAAATTCAGGAGTAGGTTCAGGTAAGTTTTACTATATATATTAGTGGCCGTGTAACCGGGGTTCCTGGATCTGTGGCCGTGTAACCGGGGTTCCTGGATCTGTGGCCGTGTAACCGGGGCTCCTGCACCTGTGGCCGTGTAACCGGGGCTCTCGTACCTTGGTAAGTATACCTCTCTGTAATCCGGACTTTTTGATCAACTGGCACCACGCCGGTCCCGTCGGTGCCGGATAAAAAAAGTGTTTCCTGTAGTGCCCTGGGATCACAGGCGTTCCCGTGCTGCTCTGCTGTTAGCCTCTAGAGGGGGCTGAAGTGCAAGCCCTGAGGAATTTCCACCCACCTCAGTCAGTCAGTCCACCCGAGGGTCGGACTGAGATCTACTCGTGAAGCCACTGGTGTGCAAACGCTACCCAAGGCTTGAACTGAAACCTGCTGCCCGGCGACACAACAGGTTGCGTCAATGTGCTGCCTCACATAACTGTAGCGCATGCGCCATCACCTGCCCACGGGGGGGGGGGGGGGGGGGGGGGGGCGGCAAGTTCAGATATGACCCACACCTTGAAACAGGCAGCGGCAGCTGCAAAGACCCCCCGAGAAGCAACACAAGACGTGCGAGCAGCCCACGCACCTTCCCATCTGATCTCGGCCTACCTGAGGATGTTTAGACAAACGTTGCCTTCTAAATCGATGTTCGGGTGATACACCATGGTTTCACATTTCACCTTCGGAGGATCGTGCGGATACCCTTGTCCAACCTACAAAAACACACAGATACGCACAGGCAGAGCGTCCGAAAGGTTACCCAACATATCCAAGAGCGCCGAGAACTTTTTACTCTGATGATGAGCAGGGTTACACCATTAACTTGCCTGAGGGCGACAGAAGGAGATTATCAGCCTGCAGTGTTTTTTGTTGGGGAGGCCGAGTTTAGGCAGGCGTTTGTCAAAATTGGCGGAAATTGAACTCTCAACTGAGGGAGTGGAATCCCTTTTGGTCCCAGCACCTTATCTGAGAGATGACATACATGCCTTAGAGGCGGTGCAACGAAGGTTCACCAGATTGATCCCTGGGATGAGTGGGTTGTCCTATGAGGAGAGAGTGAGTAGATTGGGCCTATACTCTCTGGAGTTTAAAAGAATGAGAGGTGATCTCATTGAGACATACAAGATGCTGAGGGGGATTGACAGGGTAGATGCTGAGAGGTTGTTTCCCCCTGGCTGAAGAGACTAGAACTAGGGGGCATAGTCTCAGGATAAGGGGTCGGCCATTTAAGACTGAGATGAGGAGGAATTTCTTCACTCAGATGGTTGTGAATCTTTGGAATTCTCTGCCCCAGAGGGCTGTGGAGGCTCAGTCGCTGAGTGTATTGAGTAAGGATGTCTTGCTGCAGTTGTACAGGGCCGTGGTGAGACCACACCTTGAGTATTGTGTGCAGTTTTGGTCGCCTTATCTGAGGAAGGATGTTCTTGCCATGGAAGGAGTGCAGCGAAGATTCACCAGACTGATACCTGGGATGGCAGGAATGACGTATGAGGAGAGATTGGGTCGATTGGGCTTATACTCGGAGTTTAGAAGAATGAGAGGGGATCTCATTGAAACTTATAAAATTCTAACAGGACTAGGCAGACTAGATGCAAGAAGGAGGTTCCCGATGACGGTGGAGTCTAGAACCAGAGGTCACAGTCTAAGGATAAGGGGTAAGCCATTTAGGACAGAGATGAGGAGGAAATTCTTCACCCAGAGAGTGGTGAACCTGTGGCATTCTCTGCCACAGAGGGCGGTGGAGGCCAGTTCATTAAATATATTCAAGAAGGAGTTAGATATATTTCTTAAGGCTAAAGGGATCAAGGGATATGGGGATAGTGCGGGTACTGAATTTGGATGATCAGCCATGATCTCATTAAATGGTGAAGCAGGCGCGAGGGGCCGAATGACCTACTCCTGCTCCTATCTTCTTTGTTTCTATGATAGATTTTTGGATATGAAGGGAATCAGGGGATATGGGGATAGTGCGGGAAGGTGGAGTTAAGGTAGAAGATCAGCCATGAATGCCATTGAATGGCAGAGCAGGCTCGAAGGGCCTACTCCCAATTCTTATGTTCTTATTATCGGGGAGGCGAGTGCTACATTAAAACCACTGGTCTGGAACCATCAGTAATGTGCTGAAATCAGGCACCGAAATATCAAGAGCCTTCCAGGATCAGACCATAAATATCAGGCAAGTCTAGGATTGCGCTGTTACGCTACAGAGTTCAACACACAAGCGCTACAGCTCCCAGCGCAAACCCGAGCGGAGCGGGGAATCCACACTCGAGACACAACAGGAGCACCCACTGTTGCTGCCGGACACCACACCATGTTTAAGTTACAGGAAACTTTCGATTAACCGGCACCTAAATAACCGGAAATGTCGGTTAACCGGCAAAATTCAGGAGTAGGTTCAGGTAACTTTTATTACTTGCCTTCCTCCATGTGTTGCTGTGCAAGGGTGTGGCTGCAGCTGTTGCTAAGCTACAGAGACACTTGCAACTTGTGGCCATTGTTTTGAAGCTGTTGCTAAGCAACAGGGTTTGTTGCTTTATACGGAGCTGTCAGCTCTCCCTATCTTTTACTACAGCGTTCGGTTATCCGGAATTTTTGATGAACCGGCACCACGTCGGTCCCGTCCGTGCCGGATAAAAAAAAGTTTCCTTTAACAGGTTCGCACTCAAGCAAAACCAGTCGGTCGCAGTCCAAATTTGGAAGCCCCTTTCTTTGCGCAGCGAAACAATTCCAGAATGACATTGATCACCAAGGTCAGAGCTCACTTACCTTAAAGCTAAACACAAATTTGCCTCCTTTATAGAACCCCTGAAAGCAAAGAGAGCAAAAAATAACAGAAATAATTACCAACTGCATTTTTTTTTAAAACCATGCCAGATAAATGGACCATCTAACCGGAGCCATAATAAACAAAACCCTATCCCATTCACACCGTCACTGAACATCAGTGGACTCGGCCCCGCTTGTACTGAATCCCACTGAAGCAAACAGCTTCCAATGAGATAGAATCCTAATCGACCAAACGTCTTCTCGTCCATTCCCAATGTACAGAATCCCAATAGTCCAAACCCCGTCTAGTTCACCCCCTTTGGACAGAATTCCACTCGGAACATAGGAACAGGCCATTTAGCCCCTCGAGCCTGTTCCGCCATTCGATGAGATCATGGCTGATCTGTGACCTAACTCCATATACCCACCCGCCTTTGGCCCGTGTCCCTTAGGCTAACAAAAATCTATCAATCTCAGGTTTAAAATGAACAATTGGCATAGCATCAAGCTGGTGCTTGCAGAAGAGAGTTCAAAACTTTGTGTGTAGAAGTGTTTCTGAACTTCACTCCTGAAAGGCCTGGCTCTAACTTTTACGGCTATGTCCCCTAGTCCGAGACTCCCAAACCTTTTCCCATTCGCTCCCCCTGGATGTAGAACCGCAATGGCCCAAACCCCTTTTACATTCACCTTCACTGGACAAAGTAGCAATGGGCCAAATCCTCCTCCTCAGTTAGTCACAGGGGATAGAATTCATGATCCATTCGCAAACTGCCCCAGACCACTATGAGAGGAGTGTGTACACGAGGGGAGGTCTCGCTGTATGATGCATGTTCTAGTTTAGGATGGGTCATTAAATGAAGATTGCTGGATTTCACAGGAATCCTATTTCAGGTGGAACTTCTCTTGACAAATTAGTGTCGTTTAACCAGACGGTGGAATGTAAGGGAAACTTTGACACGTACACCCAAGACCAAGAAACATAGAAACATAGAAGATAGGAGCAGGAGTAGGCCATTCGGCCCCTCGAGCCTGCTCCGCCATTCAATGAGATCATGGCTGATCATCCAAATTCAGTACCCTGTTCCTGCCTTCTCCCCATATCCCTTGATCCCTTTAGCCTTAAGAAATATATCCAACTCTTTCTTGAATATATTTAATGAACTGGCCTCCACCGCCCTCTGTGGCAGAGAATTCCACAGGTTCACCACTCTCTGGGTGAAGAAATTCCTCCTCATTTCTGTCCTAAATGGCTTACCCCTTATCCTTAGACTATGACCCCTGGTTCTGGACTCCCCGACCATCGGGAACATCCTTCCTGCATCTAGTCTGTCCAGGCCTGACAGAATTTTATAGGTTTCGATGAGATCCCCTCTCAATCTTCTAAACTCCAGTGAGTATAAGCCCAATCGACCCAATCTCTCCTCATACGTCATTCCTGCCATCCCAGGTATCAGCCTGGTGAATCTTCGCTGCACTCCCTCCATGGCAAGAACGTCCTTCCTCAGGTAAGGCGACCAAAACTGCACACAATACTCAAGGTGTGGTCTCACCAAGGCCCTGTACAGCTGTAGCAAGACATCCTTGTTCCTGTACTCGAACCCTCTTGCTACGAAGGCCAACATACCATTTGCCTTCTTAACCGCCTGCTGCACCTGCATGCTTACCTTCAGCGACTGGTGCACAAGAACACCCAGGTCTCTTTGCACTTCCCCTTCTCCCAATCTATTGCCATTCAAATAATAATCTGCCTTCCTGTTTTTGCCACCAAAGTGGATAACCTCACATTTATCCACATTATAGTGCATTTGCCATGTTTCTGCCCAATCACCCAACCTGTCCAAATCGTACTGGAGTTTCACGACATCCTCCTCACAGCTTACCCTCCCACCCAGCTTTGTGTCGTCTGCAAATTTGGAGATATTACATCCAATTCCCTCGTCCAGATCATTAATATATATTGTGAACAGCTGGGGTCCTAGGACCGATCCTTGCGGTACCCCACTAGTCACTGCCTGCCACTCGGAAAATGACCCGTTTATTCCAACTCTTTGCTTTCTGTCCGCCAACCAGTTCTCTATCCAAGTCAATACCTTGTCCCCAATCCCATGTGCCTTAATTTTGCACGCTAATCTCTTCTGTGGGACCTTATCGAAAGCCTTCTGAAAGTCCAAATACACCACATCCACTGGTTCTCCCTTATCTATTTTACCAGTTACATCCTCAAAAAATTCCAGTAGATTAGTCAAGCATGATTTATCTTTTGTAAATCCACGTTGACTTTGTCCGATCCTGTCACTGCTTTCCAAGTGCTCTGCTATTACATCTTTTATAATGGACTCTAGCATTTTCCCCACCTCATTGTGACCTCCTGACCCTGACAGAAACCTGCCTTACAGGAAATGACACCTTTCCCCTTACTGAAGCCTCCCTGCCTGGCTACACATTCCACCAACTGTCACCCTATCTTCACCCTACCCAACCCTGCAACTCTTACTGGCGCCGCGCCCAAATAAACATTCTTCACGTTAGCGGCGCGCGACTATTCCTCCGCGGAAGGCATCGCACCCAAGCCGGTCCTGATCTTACTCAACAGCTGCATGAGCACACACACACACAATCAGACTTCCCAGGAGGGGTCACCAGCTGGAAACTTGGCTGATCTCCCTGCCCACCCCACCCCCCTCGCTGGCTGAAGCCAATTGTAGCTCTTCGCTGCTCTCCCATTGAGACTCACTAACAGCTGGGAGTGGGAGCTGGGGACTTCTGATGTGTGGTGACTCCCCACTACATAGCCAGCCTCTTAGCAATAGAGAGTCACCGCCAGGCTTTAGAAATGGCTTCGGACAACATAGGAACTTCAAACAGGCAGGTTTAATGCCAAAAGCTCTACGAATCCCGAGTGACTTCACCGGGACTGTGCAGCACCAGGACTGGAAGCCAATGCAGCTCCCTCTATTCACCAGCGCGGGCATGTGTGAGGTGGCTCTCCTGATCCCCCCTGAACTGTTGCGCTGAAAAGGATTCCACGGTGACAGAGTCTGTTAAAATTTACCACTCTGGCTTGAGAACAGAGAACCCTGGCCTCCCAATATAGAATCACAGAAATTTACGGTACAGAAGGAGGCCATTCGGCCCATCGTGTCTGTGCCGGCCGACAAAGAGCTCTCCACCCTAATCCCACTTTCCAGCTCTTGGTCCGTAGCCTTGTAGGTTACAGCACTTCTAGTGCATATCCAAGTACTTTTTAAATGTGATGAGGGTTTCTGCCTCTACCACCCTTTCAGGCAGTGAGTTCCAGACCCCCACCACCCTCTGGGTGAATAAAGTTCTCCTCAAATCCCCTCTAAACCTCCGACCAATTACTTTAAATCTATGACCCCTGGTTATTGACCCTTCTGCTAAGGAAAATAGGTCCTTCCTATCCACTCTATCTGGGCCTCTCATAATCTTATACACCTCAATCTCCCCTCAGCCTCCTCTGTTCCAAAGAAAACAACCCCAGCCTATCCAATCTTTCCTCATAGCTAAAATTCCCCAGCCCAGGCAACATCCTGGTAAATCTCCTCTGCACCCTCTCTAGTGCAATCACATCATTACTGTAATGTGGTGACCAGAACAGTGGGTAAGATTTTTAAACATCGATAGTATATATTTTTTTAAATCTGCATGTAGACAGGCAGAATTCGCATCCTGACGTAATGATTTTTAGGTCAACATTAGACACAGCAAATGCCTGTGCAATCAGTGGGAATTCTCCCAGTGAACAATGATGCTATAATTGAAGACAGAGGCCATCACATGCAATTATATCTGCACCGTTTCCTCTGACGCACTGAGCTGTGTCATGGGTGATTAAGTAAAGGTTTTTCTACTCCCCCTCTCCCTTCTTCAATACCAGACACACACAGCCCTCTCCCCCTCCGCCCGCTCCCCCACAAACAGGCCGATAACAACATCTGCTTATCACTTACTTCATCCGGACAGATGATAAGTTTGAAGTTGAGGAGGTCATCGGGGTCTGGAAAAACTATCTCACAGGTTTTAGGTAAATTCAATTCATTTATATCTGGAAAAAAAATCAAAAGGAGAAGGCAGTAAAGAACCGGAATATCAACTGTGGGGGGAAAGGAGTAGGCAAGACGATGGAAATGTCTGGTTCTGACTCGAGAAATTTAGCAGCAACATCCCTGTGTTACTGCGTACAATGGTAGCACAGTGGTAATGTCACTGGGCTCGCAATCCAGAGGCCTGGACTGATAATCCAGAGACGTGAGTTCAAATCCCACCGCGGCAGCTGGGGAATTTAAATCCAGTTAATTAAATAAATCTGGAATAAAAAGCTAGCATCAGTAACCAAGAAACTGTCGGATTTTCGTAAAAAAAACCATCTTGCTACGAAGGCCAACATACCATTTGCCTTCTTAACCGCCTGCTGCACCTGCATGCTTACCTTCAGCGACTGGTGCACAAGAACACCCAGGTCTCTTTGCACTTCCCCTTCTCCCAATCTATTGCCATTCAAATAATAATCTGCCTTCCTGTTTTTGCCACCAAAGTGGATAACCTCACATTTATCCACATTATAGTGCATTTGCCATGTTTCTGCCCAATCACCCAACCTGTCCAAATCGTACTGGAGTTTCACGACATCCTCCTCACAGCTTACCCTCCCACCCAGCTTTGTGTCGTCTGCAAATTTGGAGATATTACATCCAATTCCCTCGTCCAGATCATTAATATATATTGTGAACAGCTGGGGTCCTAGGACCGATCCTTGCGGTACCCCACTAGTCACTGCCTGCCACTCGGAAAATGACCCGTTTATTCCAACTCTTTGCTTTCTATCCGCCAACCAGTTCTCTATCCAAGTCAATACCTTGTCCCCAATCCCATGTGCCTTAATTTTGCACGCTAATCTCTTCTGTGGGACCTTATCGAAAGCCTTCTGAAAGTCCAAATACACCACATCCACTGGTTCTCCCTTATCTATTTTCCCAGTTACATCCTCAAAAAATTCCAGTAGATTAGTCAAGCATGATTTATCTTTTGTAAATCCATGTTGACTTTGTCCGATCCTGTCACTGCTTTCCAAGTCTTCACACGGAGGACACCCTCCATCGTGTTGTGTGGCACTACCACCGTGCTAAATGGGATAGGTTCAGAACAGATCTAGCAGCTCAAAACTGGGCATTCATGAGGCACTGTGGGCCATCAGCAGCAGCAGAATTGTATTCCGCCACAATCTGTAACCTCATGACCCAGCATATCACTCACTCTACCATTACCATCAATCCAGGGGACCAACCCTGGTTCAATAAGGAATGTAGAAGAGCACGCCGGGAGCAGCACCAGGCGTACCTAAAAATGAGCTTCAACACAGGACTACATGCATGCTAAAAAGCGGAATCAACATGCTATAGACAGGGCTAAGCAATCTCAATGGATCAGATCAAAGCTCTGCAGTCCTGCCACATCCAGTTGTGAATGGTGGTGGACCATTAAACAACTAATGGGAGGAGGAGGCTCCATGAATATCCCCATCCTCAATGCTGGTGGAGCCCAGCATGTGAGTGCAAAAGACGAGGCTGAAGCGTTTGAAGTGCCGAGCGGATGATCCATATCGGCCTACTCCAGCGGTCCCCACCATCACAGAAGCCAGTCTTCAGCCAATTCGATTCACTCCACATGATCTCATGAAATGGCCGAGTGCACTGGATACAGCAAAGGCTATGGGCCCCGATAATATCCCAGCTGTCGTGCTGAAGACTTGTGCTCCAGAACTAGCCGCGCCTCAAGCCAAGCTGTTCCAGTACAGCTCCAACACTGGCATCTATCCGACAATGTGGAAAACTGCCCAGGTATGTCCTGTCCATGAAAAGCAGGACAAATCCAATCCGGCCAATTACCGCCCCATCAGTCTACTTACAATCATTAGCAAAGTGATGGAAGGTGTCATCAACAGTGCTATCAAGCGGCACTTACTCATCAATAACCTGCTCACTGATGCCCAGTTTAGGTTCTGCCAAGTCCACTCGGCGCCCGACCTCATTACAGCCTTGGTCCAAACATGGACAAAGGAGCTGAATTCCAGAGGTGAGGTGAGGTGAGAGTGACTGCCCTTGACATCAAGGCAGCATTTGACCGAGTGTGGCATCAAGGAGCTCTAGTAAAACTGAAGCAATGGGAATCGGGGGGGGAAAACTCTCCACTGGCTGGAGTCATACCTAGCACAAAGGAAGATGGTTGTGGTGGTTGATGGTCAATCATCACAGCCCCAGGACATCACTGCAGGAGTTCCTCAGGGCAGTGTCCTAGGCCCGACTATCTTCAGCTGCTTCATCAATGACCTTCCCTCCAACATAAGGTCAGAAATGGGGATGTTCGCTGATGACTGTACAGTGTTCAGCGCCATTCACAACTCCTCAGATAATAAAGCAGTCCATGCCCGCATGCAACAAGACCTGGACGACGTTCAGGCTTGGGCTGATAAGTGGCAGGTAACATTCGCGTCATACAAGTGCCAGGCAATGACCATCTCCAACAAGCGAGAGTCTAACCACCGCCCCTTGACATTCAACGGCATTACCATCGCCGAATTCCCCACCATCAACATCCTGGGGGTCACCATTGACCAGAAACTTAACTGGGCCAGCCACATAAATACTGTGGCAACAAGAGCAGGCCAGAGGCTGGGTATTCTGCGGCGAGTGTCTCACCTCCTGACTCCCCAAAACCATTCCACAAGGCACAAGGAGTGTGATGGAATACTCTCCACTTGCCTGGATGAGTGCAGCTCCAACAACACTCAAGAAGCTCGACACCATTCAGGATAAAGCAGCCCGCTTGATTGGTAACCCAACCACCACCTTAAACATTCACTCCCTCCACCACCGGCGCACCGTGGCTGCAGTGTGTACCATCTACAAGATGCACTGCAGCAACTCGCCAAGGCTTCTTCGGCAGCACCTCCCAAACCCGCGACCTCTTCCACCTAGAAGGACAAGGGCAGCAGGCGCATGGGAACACCACCACCTCCAAGTTCCCCTCCAAGTCACACACCATCCTGACTTAGAAGTATATCGGCCGTTCCTTCATCGTCACTGGGTCAAAATCCTGGAACTCCCTCCCTAACAGCACTGTGGGAGTACCATCACCACACGGACTGCAGCGGTTCAAGGCGGCGGCTCACCACCACCTTCTCCAGGGTAATTAGGGGTGGGCAATAAATGCCGGCCTTGCCAGCGACGCCCACATCCCATAAATGAATTTTTTTTAAATTCTGGTCGCTATATTATAAAACGGATATAGAGGCACTGGAGAGGGTGCAGAGAAGATTTACAAGGATGATACCAGAAATGCGAGGGTATACCTATCAGGAAAGGACGAGCAGGCTGGGTCTATTTTCTCTTGAAAAAAGAAGGCTGAGGGGTGACCTAATAGAGGTCTTTAAAATTATGAAAGGTTTTGATAGAGTGGATACAGAGAGAATGTTTCCACTTGTGGGGAAGAGCAAAACTAGAGGCCATCAATATAAGATAGTCACCAAGAAATCCAATAGGGAATTCAGGAGAAACTTCTTTACCCAGAGAGTGGTGAGAATGTGGAACTCGCTACCACAGGGAGTGGTTGAGGCGAATAGTATCGATCCATTTAAGGGGAGGCTGGACAAGCCTATGAGGGAGAAGGGAATAGAGGGTTACGCTGATAGAGTTAGATGAGGAAAGACGGGAGGAGGCTCGAGTGGAGCATAAACGCCGGCACGGACTGGTTGGGCCGAATGGCCTGTTTCTGTGCCATATATCCTAGATAAACCCCATTAGTAATTTGCAAAGTTACTGTCACAGAAGAGTGTCAGCACAAACGGGTGGCAAACCTCTCAAAGAAACCGTTCGGCAATTTAATACGCCACAGAGTACATCAATGAGCCTCTGTGTGCGACCATCCAGATCCATCCGCCGTGGCTCAGTGGGCAGCACCTTCGGTGGGATTAACTGATATGGGGATAGTGCGGGAAGGTGGAGTTGAGGTAGAAGCTCAGCCATGATCTTGTTGAATGGCGGGGCAGGCTCGAGGGGTCAAATGGCCGACTCCTGCTCCTAATTCATATATTCTCTGAATCAGAAGGTTGTGGGTTCGAGTCCCGATCGAGAGACCCGAGCATAAAAATCTAGGCTGACACTCCCAGCGCGGTGCTGAGGGAGTGCTGCACTGTCGGAGGTGCCGTCTTTCGGATGAGGCGTTAAACCGAGGCCCCGTCTGCCCCCTCAGGTGGACGTAAAAGATCCCACGGCGCTATTTTGAGGAAGAGCGGAGGGGCGGGGGGGGGGGGAAGAGTTCTCCCCGGTGTCCTGGGGCCAATATTTATCCCTCAATCAACATCACTAAAAAAACAGATCATTATCGCATTGCTGTTTGTGGGAGCTTGCTGTGCACAAATTGGCTGCCACGTTTCCTACATTACAACAGTGACTACACTTCACAAAGTACTTCAATAGCTGTAAAGTGCTTTGGGACGTCCTGAGGTCGTGAAAGGCGCTATAGAAATGCAAGTCTTTCTTTTTTCTTACGTAAGTTTGCCCTCCCACTGAATCAGCAGCCCACCCACTGGGAAAAGTGAATGAGAATCCCCTGGATTTAACGTAGAATTTACAGCACAGAAACAGGCCCGATCGCAATGAGGACAGTTTGGGGGCGTTACAATCAGCCTCAGTACCACTGAACTGCAGAACCGACAACAAAAATTCAGCCAGGCCTCTCACTCCCAAGGGCTGTCCAGTGATGCCTTCTGGGAAGTCCGCTGAGTGTGGACTGGGCTTGGCTGTGATGCTTCTGTTGTCAAATAGTCTGGTGAAACTCGCCATCTAGGTTTGAGAGAGACGGCCACTTTGGAGAGCTGCATGTGGGCTAACAGCACCCACAGAACTCTATCCCCGTAATCTCCTCCAGCCCCACAACCCTCCGAGATCTCTGCGCTCCTCCAATTCTGCCCTCTTGAGCATCCCCTGATTTTAATCGCTCCACCATTGGCGGCCGTGCCTTCAGCTGCCTGGGCCCTAAGCTCTGGAATTCCCTCCCCAAACCTCTCCGCCTCTCTCTCCTCCTTTAAAACGCTCCTTAAAACTATCTCAAACACCGCCATGTCGGTGGGATTTTGCATTTGCCTCGATCACTGCACTTCAAAGTCATTCACTGCGTGCTCCGAGAGGTGTGATAAGACACTGCGTAGAAGTACATCTTTCTTTCATTTTTCATTGCGGTTTAAGGGGCGCTCAAAATACTCGTAGAAAATACCATAGAGAATTGCTCCAGAGGTGTAATCAGACAAGTGAACCGTGTGTGAAAATGTCACCCTCCCGCCAACCGATGTTCCCTGCGAGCTGCACTTTGTTCTGCGCGGCCTGTTTTCTTTTGATGCGCGGTCCCTTTAAATTTCTGCGCATGCGCGGTGTTTACAACGGAAAAGCCGGCGAGCGGCCTGTGCGGGACCTTGCAGATCGCTGCACAGCCACACGGCTTAAGAGGGAATATTGCCAGCAACACACGTAGCAGAGGGGGGTAGGTGGGAAATCGGGAATATTTCTATAGCCACCAACAAACATGATATTCTGCATTTCTTCTTTGACTGCGTGCCATCTGAATGATTGGACGATTGATGCGACAAACTGGGGCAGGAAAGGGTCGGATAATTTAAGACTGCCCTCAAAAGAACGAGGGACGTGGTTAGGAGAAATATTTTGATGTAGCGAGGGGGCTGTTAGGACTTGGAATGCCCTACCAGAAACGGTGGGGGGGGGGGGGGGGGAAGTAGAATCCTCAATAGCATTTTAAAAGGGAAGTGGATAAATATTTGAAAAGGAAACATTTAAAAGAGGCATGGGGTAAGGGCAGGGGAATGGGAATAAATGGACTGTTCTTCCAGATTCAGAGACATGCTCACATACAAGTAAACAGTGACGGATGATCGGCAATGTTCCCTTTTAAGCTGCGCGGCCTCGCAACTCTCGGGACCTCCCGCACAGCTGGCTCGCCGGCTTTGCAATACGAAAAACCGCGCAGGCGCGGCATTTCGAACGGACTGAGCAGCCCCCTCAAAGGGGGCCGCGCACCCGGAAAAATAAGAGGGAGTGGTGAATTTGAAACCTCCCGCGAGCAGGTACTAAGGTGACCTGCACCCTAGTGACCGCAAGCTCAAAATGCCATCTCCAAATACAAGCTGATAACCTAACTAAACTGCTGGGTGTTTCCCCCCCCCCGCCGAAGCAACACTGATCTTAGCGGGCATGGTTCAAACTTTCACATCACACTGTACTGAAACCCCTGCCTCAACACGCACTGGATGAATAATTGGGGCCGGCGGGTGTGACAGGAAGAGGTGATCGGGTGAGCCTGAACCAATTCCTACGAACGAAAGAAAACTTTGAACCACAACATAAATAAGGAGGGTCCCTGGGAGCAATCTGCCCACTAGTTTTTGTTTGTTTTTTGGGAGTGCGCGGCCCTCAATTCAAGTTATCGCGCATGAGCGGTTTTTCCATTTCAGAGCCGGCAAACAGCCTGTGCAGGACCTCCAGACCGCTGCGCAGCGGAACAGGAACATTGCCCAGGAGTCTCGGCACAGAGCCCTGACTTAACGTGGCTTCGTTTTCGACTTATTTGTCATAATGCAAAGGGGGCACCGTGCCAGCTTCCTGCCCATGTGACACGACGTCATTTCTGCAACAATGTGGGTACTGTAGTGCAGTGCTTACGTTACTGGACTAGCAATCATGAGGCCTGGACTCGTAAACCAGGAAACGCAAGTTCAAATCCCGCCATGGGGGCAGTTTGAGTATTTGAATTCAGTTTTGTTTTAAATCTAGAAATAAAAATCTGGTCTCGGTAAAAGTGACCATGAGGTCGTAAAATCCCAGCCTGGTCACGCATCTTCTTTAGGGAAGGAAACTTGCCGTCCTTACCCGGTCTGGGCCTATAGGTGACTCCAGTCCCACACCAACAGGGTCGACTCTTAACTGCCCTCTGAAGTGGCCTAGCGAGCCAATCATAGAAACACAGAAGATAGGAGCAGGAGTCGGCCATTCGGCCCCTCGAACCTGCTCCGCCATTCAATGCGATCATGGCTGATCATCCAAACTCAGTACAGGAAACTTTGGTTTATCCGGAGGTTGTATGTCCGGAAACCTCGATCTACCGGCAGAAATCAGGAGCCGTTTTGTTAGGTTTTTTTTCTTCTCGTGGCTTTTTTTTTTCCCCAACAGTCAGTCTCTGCAAAGTCTCTCTGAAGCTGTTGCTGAGCTACAGAGACGCTTCCAAGGTACGGCCGACTGTTTAGAAGCTGTTGCTAAGCAACAGTGTTTGTTGCCAGATACGGAGCTGAAAATCTCCGTATGCTTCAACATTAACGCTGGTGTGTCCGGCAGTTTTGATAGATCGGCAACAGCTCGGTCCCGTCGGTGCCGGATAGCACAAAGTTTCCTGTACCCTGTCCCTGCTTTCTCCTCATATCCCTTGATCCCTTTAGCCTTAAGAAATATATCTAACTCCTTCTTGAATATATTTAATGAACTGGCCTCAACTGCCTCTGTGGTAGAGAATTCCACAGGTTCACCACTCTATAGGTGAAGAAATTCCTCCTCATCTCAGTCCTCAATCAGTCGGATCAAACTCAGGGCATCTCGGAGGGAAGATCTCCAGAGGTGAAGTCAGCGACAGTCTTGGAAATGATGGCTTGATGTTCAGTGGTGGGGTCATGGTCCAGGGGGCGAGGGGAGGTAGGAGGAGGTGTCAGAGGGCTGGCGTTCAGCCTCCGCAAGGTATAGGTCGGTTCACCAAACAACATGAGTGCCACCCTCGTCAGCACGTTTAATGACAAGGTTAGGGTTGGATCTGAGAGAACAGAGTGCTGCAAGTTCAGAGGGAGTTTAGAGTGAGAGAGGGGAGCAGAGGAATTGAGGCGGCCGATGTCACGCCGGCTGTTGCCAATGAGAAGATCGAGGAAGGACGAGAGGCCAGAGGGAGGGGTCCAAGTAGAACGAGAATTCTGAAGGTGGGAGAAAGGGTCGTTGGAAAAGACTCCTGGCCAAAGAAGTGGGCGCGGAGGCAAAGACGACGAAGGTCATCGACCTGAAACGTTAACTGTTTCTCTCTCCACAGATGCCGCTTGACCTGCTGAGTATTTCCAGCATTATCTATTTTTATTTCAGGGCAACTAGGAATGGGCAATAAATGCCAGCTTTGCCAGTGACACCCACATCCCAAGAACAAATATATATATATTAAAAAAAAAGCTTAATTGAGAACTATTACAAAATGGGGAGTAGCTCAGCATTCTGATGATTGAGTCTTCAATTAAACAGACCGAAACCACAAACTGATTCAGTTTCGCCCAGCAACCCAAGTCATCGCACCCACTGATGCCAACTACTCATCCAGTGATAGTCGTCACTAGGATCTCAGTACCCATGCTGGGTATCAATGCTCCCGCTAGGCTGTGTGGCCGTACAGCGGTCTGGAGGTCCCGCGCAGGCCACTCACTGGCTTTTATATGGGAGAAACTGCGCATTTGAATGGGCTGCTCGGCCAGTTAAAGGGACTGCACACGACAAAAAGTAAGAGGGAACATTGCTGGGCATGTGAAATTTTGTACTCTGCCCACTTGATTTGCGATGTAAATAGATTATCGATTCCGGCTTGTGTGCCTGGAGGGGGCACTTGGAGCTCGGAGCTGCTGGGGCGAGTTACTACAGGTCTGTGACAGCCGATAGTGAGAGCAATTTGAGAAGATGAATTAAGCTCACTAGACAAATAACATATTGGGGTCAGTACACGAAATAAGCCGATGACAGCATCAAACCGTTCGCAGGAACAGAGCGAGATGCTCGCAGTTTGATCAAGAAATGACAACCTAATTGAGCCACTGATTATTCATGTGACCCTGACATAAGGCGATCACGATGAACACCCGGACAGCTCTGGGAAATCTGGTCACACTATACATGTAGTCAGTCCTGTTATAGAGTGTTCTGGTTACACTCCTTACTGTCAGCTGATTACAGCTGCACAAGGCAAGAACGCACGACAGCTGTTGGGGAGGAGGAGAGGGGGAAGGAGAGACACACATATACACAGGTCAGCTGGGGAGGGAGGAGAGAGGGAGAGAGACACACACAGATTAGCTGGGGAGGGAGAGGGGGAGAGAGATACACAGATTAGCTGGGGAGGGAGGAGAGGGAGAGAGATACACAGATTAGCTGGGGAGGGAGGAGAGGGAGAGAGATACACAGATTAGCTGGGGAGGGAGGAGAGGGAGAGAGATACACAGATTAGCTGGGGAGGGAGGAGAGGGAGAGAGATACACAGATTAGCTGGGGAGGGAGGAGAGGGAGAGAGACACACAGATTAGCTGGGGAGGGAGGAGAGGGGGAGAGACACAGATTAGCTGGGGAGGGAGGAGAGAGAGACACACAGATTAGCTGGGGAGGGAGAGAGAGACACACAGATTAGCTGGGGAGGGAGGAGAGGGAGAGACACACACAGATTAGCTGGGGAGGGAGGAGAGGGGGAGAGAGACACACAGATTAGCTGGAGAGAGGAGGGGGAGAGAGACACACAGATTAGCTGGAGAGAGGAGGGGGAGAGAGACACACACAGCAGCTGGGGAGGGAGGAGAGGGGGAGAGACACACAGATTAGCTGGAGAGAGGAGGGGGAGAGAGAGACACGCAGATTAGCTGGGGAGGGAGGAGAGGGAGAGAGACACACAGATTAGCTGGGGAGGGAGAGAGAGGGAGAGACACACACACAGATTAGCTGGGGAGGGAGGAGAGGGGGAGAGAGACACACGGATTAGCTGGGGAGGGAGGAGAGGGGGAGAGAGACACACAGATTAGCTGGGGAGGGAGGAGAGGGAGGGAGACACACAGATTAGCTGGGGAGGGAGGAGAGGGGGAGAGAGACACACGGATTAGCTGGGGAGGGAGGAGAGGGAGGGAGACACACAGATTAGCTGGGGAGGGAGGAGAGGGAGAGAGACACACAGATTAGCTGGGGAGGGAGAGAGAGGGGGAGAGAGAGACACACAGATTAGCTGGGGAGGGAGAGAGAGGGGGAGAGAGAGACACGCAGATTAGCTGGGGAGGGAGGAGAGGGAGAGAGACACACAGATTAGCTGGGGAGGGAGAGAGAGGGAGAGACACACACACAGATTAGCTGGGGAGGGAGGAGAGGGGGAGAGAGACACACGGATTAGCTGGGGAGGGAGGAGAGGGGGAGAGAGACACACAGATTAGCTGGGGAGGGAGGAGAGGGAGGGAGACACACAGATTAGCTGGGGAGGGAGGAGAGGGGGAGAGAGACACACGGATTAGCTGGGGAGGGAGGAGAGGGAGGGAGACACACAGATTAGCTGGGGAGGGAGGAGAGGGAGAGAGACACACAGATTAGCTGGGGAGGGAGAGAGAGGGGGAGAGAGAGACACACAGATTAGCTGGGGAGGGAGAGAGAGGGGGAGAGAGAGACACACAGATTAGCTGGGGAGGGAGAGAGAGGGGGAGAGACACACACACAGATTAGCTGGGGAGGGAGGAGAGGGGGAGAGAGACACACAGATTAGCTGGGGAGGGAGAGAGAGAAGAGGCACGCACGGATCAGCAGTTGGGAGAGGGGAGAGAAGAGCACACATCTGCTGTTGGGCAGGGTGACACACGCTCAGATGGGCAGACAGATGGAGAGAACTGACCAGCTGCTGGGAGCAGCACGGGACTGGAGCCCAACGATCCACTCTTGGGCACAGAGAGATATGTTGGACGCAATGGGGTCTTCAAACAGACAACCCCTCTTGATTAAAAATCTGAGAGTTGATTTTCAACACTAAATTCCCCCAGGCCGTTATCTAAATTTCTGAATTCAAATTATTAGATAATTCAACTTTTTAAGCATAATAAATGACCATGAGACATCAGCAACAGACTGCATGTGGCTCTCCTTACATTGTATTTATTTTCAAATCCTTTACTGCATTATTACTGCACAGGTAAAATATTTGGAAAACCAAATTTAAGGAGAACCAGAGAAAAGCCTGATGTGCTCTCTCCCAACACCTGATCAGTGGCCTTTCCCTCATAAAAGCAATGGAATTAGGAGCAGCAGTAGGCCATACAGCCCCTCGAGCCTGCTCCGCTCACAACCTGATCAGTGCTCCCCCCCTCTCTCTCTCTCTCTCTGTACCTGATCAGTGTTCCCCCTCTCTCTCTCTCTCTCTGTACCTGATCAGTGCTCCCCCCCTCTCTCTCTCTCTGTACCTGATCAGTGCTCCCCCCCTCTCTCTCTCTCTGTACCTGATCAGTGTTCCCCCTCTCTCTCTCTACCTGATCAGTGTTCCCCCTCTCTCTCTCTCTCTCTCTCTCTCTCTACCTGATCAGTGTTCCCCCTCTCTCTCTCTCTACCTGATCAGTGTTCCCCCTCTCTCTCTCTCTCTCAATTCACAATTCAAATCGCTTTACTGGCATGATAAGTTACATCTTATGTTGCCAAAGCATCAAAATACATTTATGGTTTAGCACATAAACGCAGTTCTATTCATACAGTGTATAAACAGGTATATCCCTGAGTGTATAAATATACATTCGCATTGTTTATATATATTCTTTTCTTAGTTTACTGGTTGTCCCTCTGTTCATGGCAAGCTGTAACATAGTGTGCCGCCAGTGTTATACAGCTTCTCTCCTCTCCCAGTAGGAATGGGAGTTTTTGGTTGTCATTCAGATTTCTGAAATCAGGGCATATTTGTGAGAATTTTTGGTAGAAATTCTCCCTGATGCCCTGATATTTTCCACAAGCTGTGAGGAAGTGCATCTCTGTCTCCACCACTCCCTGACTGCAGTGAGAGCATATCCTGTCCTCTCTTGGCAGCCTGGTCTGCCTGTGTCTGCCTTTTTCCATCGCTAGGCTATGTTCGCTAAGTCTGTACCTTGTCAAGGCTCTTCTCAGTTTGTTATCCTTTACCATGGTCAGGTAATCAGCTATGTTGTATTGTCTGTCTAGGGCCAAGTAGCAATTGAGTTTGCTTTGGGTTTTTGTTGTTTCTGCCCAATATGTCAGATATTTTTCCTTTTGCTTAGCGACGATTGTGTTGGGTCGAATTCTTTGTGTTGCCCTGTCACTGTCCTGGGGCTGGTTATTGTTAGTATTGTTAGTAGTTACTTCACTGAGTCCCAGGACTAGTTGACTGAGGGTATTCTTCTTTATGGTCAGCTCTTGGCATTTCAGGGCGTCGTAGTGATAGCATTGGGGATTGCTCATTTGTAGGTGATTCCAAAGTGTTCCCCCTCTCTCTCTCTCTACCTGATCAGTGTTCCCCCTCTCTCTCTCTGTACCTGATCAGTGTTCCCTCTCTCTCTCTCTCTCTCTACCTGATCAGTGTTCCCCCTCTCTCTCTCTCTCTCCCTGATCAGTGTTCCCCCTCTCTCTCTCTCTCTACCTGATCAGTGTTCCCCCTCTCTCTCTCTCTCTACCTGATCAGTGTTCCCCCTCTCTCTCTCTCTCTCTACCTGATCAGTGTTCCCCCTCTCTCTCCCTGATCAGTGTTCCCCCTCTCTCTCTCTCTCTCCCTGATCAGTGTTCCCCCTCTCTCTCTCTCTCTCCCTGATCAGTGTTCCCCCTCTCTCTCCCTGATCAGTGTTCCCCCTCGCTCTCTCTCTCCCTGATCAGTGTTCCCCCTCTCTCTCTCTCTCCCTGATCAGTGTTCCCTCTCTCTCTCTCTCTCTCTCCCTGATCAGTGTTCCCTCTCTCTCTCTCTCTCTCCCTGATCAGTGTTCCCCCTCTCTCTCTCTCTCTCTCTCTCCCTGATCAGTGTTCCCCCTCTCTCTCTCTCTCTCTCTACCTGATCAGTGTTCCCTCTCTCTCTCTCTCTCCCTGATCAGTGTTCCCCCTCTCTCTCTCTCTCCCTGATCAGTGTTCCCCCTCTCTCTCTCTCTCTCTCTGATCAGTGTTCCCCCTCTCTCTCTCTCCCTGATCAGTGTTCCCTCTCTCTCTCTCTCTCTCCCTGATCAGTGTTCCCCCTCTCTCTCTCTCTCTCTGTACCTGATCAGTGTTCCCCCCTCTCTCTCTCTCTCCCTGATCAGTGTTCCCCCTCTCTCTCTCTCTCTCTCCCTGATCAGTGTTCCCCCTCTCTCTCTCTCTCCCTGATCAGTGTTCCCCCTCTCTCTCCCTGATCAGTGTTCCCCCTCTCTCTCTCTCTCCCTGATCAGTGTTCCCCCTCTCTCTCTCTCTCCCTGATCAGTGTTCCCCCTCTCTCTCTCTCTCTCTCTCTGATCAGTGTTCCCCCTCTCTCTCTCTCTCCCTGATCAGTGTTCCCTCTCTCTCTCTCTCTCTCTCCCTGATCAGTGTTCCCCCTCTCTCTCTCTCTCTCTCTGATCAGTGTTCCCCCTCTCTCTCTCTCTCTCTGATCAGTGTTCCCCCTCTCTCTCTCCCTGATCAGTGTTCCCCCTCTCTCTCTCTCTCTCCCTGATCAGTGTTCCCTCTCTCTCTCCCTGATCAGTGTTCCCCCTCTCTCTCTCTCTCTCTCTGTACCTGATCAGTGTTCCCTCTCTCTCTCCCTGATCAGTGTTCCCCCTCTCTCTCTCTCTCTCTCTCTCTGATCAGTGTTCCCCCTCTCTCTCTCTCTCTCTCTCTGATCAGTGTTCCCCCTCTCTCTCTCTCCCTGATCAGTGTTCCCCCTCTCTCTCTCTCTCTCTCCCTGATCAGTGTTCCCTCTCTCTCTCCCTGATCAGTGTTCCCCCTCTCTCTCTCTCTGATCAGTGTTCCCCCTCTCTCTCTCTCTCTCTCTCTCTGATCAGTGTTCCCCCTCTCTCTCTCTCCCTGATCAGTGTTCCCCCTCTCTCTCTCTCCCTGATCAGTGTTCCCTCTCTCTCTCTCTCTCTCCCTGATCAGTGTTCCCTCTCTCTCTCTCTCTCTCTCCCTGATCAGTGTTCTCCCTCTCTCTCCCTGATCAGTGTTCCCCCTCTCTCTCTCTCTACCTGATCAGTGTTCCCCCTCTCTCTCTCTCTCTCTACCTGATCAGTGTTCCCCCTCTCTCTCTCTCTCTCTCCCTGATCAGTGTTCCCTCTCTCTCTCTCCCTGATCACTGTTCTCCCTCTCTCTCTCTCTCTCCCTGATCAGTGTTCCCCCTCTCTCTCTCTCTCTCTCTCTACCTGATCAGTGTTCCCCCTCTCTCTCTCTCTCTCTACCTGATCAGTGTTCCCCCTCTCTCTCTCTCTCTCTCCCTGATCAGTGTTCCCCCTCTCTCTCTCTCTCTCTCTCCCTGATCAGTGTTCCCCCTCTCTCTCTCTCTCTCTCTCTCTGATCAGTGTTCCCCCTCTCTCTCTCTCTCTCTACCTGATCAGTGTTCCCCCTCTCTCTCTCTCTCTCTACCTGATCAGTGTTCCCCCTCTCTCTCTCTACCTGATCAGTGTTCCCCCTCTCTCTCTCTCTCTCTCCCTGATCAGTGTTCTCTCTCTCTCTCTCTACCTGATCAGTGTTCCCCTCTCTCTCTCTCCCTGATCAGTGTTCCCCCTCTCTCTCTCTCTCTCCCTGATCAGTGTTCCCCCTCTCTCTCTCTCTCTCTCCCTGATCAGTGTTCCCCCTCTCTCTCTCTCTCTCCCTGATCAGTGTTCCCCCTCTCTCTCTCTCTCTCCCTGATCAGTGTTCCCCCTCTCTCTCTCTCTCTCTCTCCCTGATCAGTGTTCCCCCCTCTCTCTCTCTCTCCCTGATCAGTGTTCCCCCTCTCTCTCTCTCTCTCTCTCCCTGATCAGTGTTCCCCCTCTCTCTCTCTCTCTCTCCCTGATCAGTGTTCCCCCTCTCTCTCTCTCTCTCTACCTGATCAGTGTTCCCCCCTCTCTCTCTCTCCCTGATCAGTGTTCCCCCTCTCTCTCTCTCTCTCTCTCTCCCTGATCAGTGTTCCCCCTCTCTCTCTCTCCCTGATCAGTGTTCCCCCTCTCTCTCTCTCTCTCTCCCTGATCAGTGTTCCCCCTCTCTCTCTCTCTCCCTGATCAGTGTTCCCCCCTCTCTCTCTCTCTCCCTGATCAGTGTTCCCCCTCTCTCTCTCTCTCCCTGATCAGTGTTCCCCCTCTCTCTCTCTCTCCCTGATCAGTGTTCCCCCTCTCTCTCTCTCTCCCTGATCAGTGTTCCCCCTCTCTCTCTCCCTGATCAGTGTTCCCCCTCTCTCTCTCTCTCTCTCCCTGATCAGTGTTCCCCCTCTCTCTCTCTCTCTCTACCTGATCAGTGTTCCCCCTCTCTCTCTCTCCCTGATCAGTGTTCCCCCTCTCTCTCTCTCTCTCTCCCTGATCAGTGTTCCCCCTCTCTCTCTCTCTCCCTGATCAGTGTTCCCCCTCTCTCTCTCTCTCTCTCCCTGATCAGTGTTCCCCCTCTCTCTCTCTCTCTCTCCCTGATCAGTGTTCCCCCTCTCTCTCTCTCTCTCTCCCTGATCAGTGTTCCCCCTCTCTCTCTCTCCCTGATCAGTGTTCCCCCTCTCTCTCTCTCTCTCTCCCTGATCAGTGTTCCCCCTCTCTCTCTCTCTCTCTCCCTGATCAGTGTTCCCCCTCTCTCTCTCTCTCCCTGATCAGTGTTCCCTCTCTCACTCTCTCCCTGATCAGTGTTCCCCCCCTCTCTCTCTCTGATCAGTGTTCCCCCTCTCTCTCTCTCTCTCTCTACCTGATCAGTGTTCCCCCTCTCTCTCTGTACCTGATCAGTGTTCCCCTCTCTCTCTCTCTCTCCCTGATCAGTGTTCCCTCTCTCACTCTCTCCCTGATCAGTGTTCCCCCCCTCTCTCTCTCTGATCAGTGTTCCCTCTTTCTCTCTCTCTCTCTGTACCTGATCAGTGTTCCCCCTCTCTCTCTGTACCTGATCA
>NC_141014.1:37165237-37191747 GCF_052327205.1 Somniosus microcephalus
GAACCTGTGGAATTCTCTGCTACACAGCAGTGAGGCCAATTCATTAAATATATTCTAGAAGGAGTTGGATATATTTCTTAAGGCTAAAGGGATCAAGGGATATGGGGAGAAGGCAGGGACCGGGTACTGAGTTTGGATGATCAGCCATGATCGCATTGAATGGCGGAGCAGGCTCGAGGGGCCGAATGGCCTACTCCTGCTCCTATCTTCTATGTTTACTTTGGCTCGTTTACCCTGTTTGCAGTAGATGTTCCTGATATCCTTTGGCTCAGAGGTCATGTTGCTCCTGTTGCCCTTTGCTGAGGGTTTTGTTCCTGGTGTCCTTTTGTAGTTGGGGTGGGAGGCGGGTGGGGGGATTGTTTCTGATGCCCTTTGGCTGCTCCTGCCCTGGTTGTGCAGCAATATTCCTACTGACTCTCTCCTCTCTCTCTCTCTCTCTCTCTCTCTCTCTCTCCAGATTCCAGAGAGTCAGGAAACTTGTGTTTCTGCTTCCGCTGGCTCCTCATCTGGTTTAAGCGGGAGTTCTCTTTCCCGGATATACTGCGGCTGTGGGAGGTGAGTTCTCTCAGCCGCGTATTGTACATTTATAAACCGTGACATGCTGTATTGCTAATCTTCACACCTACACTGTCTAAATCATTTGCAAATTGTGCAGTTCTGACTCAGTTGCTTTGTGAGACTATCTTTAAACAATACAGATATTGCACTCTGTGACTCCATGATGTTAAAGAGGCAACTGGCACCCAGGCAGCAGGTGTTTTACATATAATGTTATCACTTAAAAATGGGGAGAGTAATCCTCATCATATTGGAACAGAGCTTAAAGGAGTATTCTAGTCAGGGGTATATCCGATAGTGTTGCAGTGAGGGGTGTGGGATGTATCGGTGTTGCAGTGAGGGGTGTGGGATGTATCTGTCGCAGCGAGGGGTGTGGGATGTATCGGTGTTGCAGTGAGGGGTGTGGGATGTATCTGTCGCAGCGAGGGGTGTGGGATGTATCGGTGTTGCAGTGAGGGGTGTGGGATGTATCGGTGTCGCAGTGAGGGGTGTGGGATGTATCAGTGTTGCAGTGAGGTGTGTGGGATGTATCGGTGTTGCAGTGAGGGGCGTGGGATGTATCGGTGTCGCAGCGAGGGGTGTGGGATGTATCGGTGTCGCAGTGAGGGGCGTGGGATGTATCGGTGTCGCAGCGAGGGGTGTGGGATGTATCGGTGTTGCAGTGAGGGGTGTGGGATGTATCGGTGTTGCAGTGAGGGGTGTGGGATGTATCGGTGTCGCAGCGAGGGGTGTGGGATGTATCGGTGTTGCAGCGAGGGGCGTGGGATGTATCGGTGTTGCAGTGAGGGGTGTGGGATGTATCGGTGTTGCAGTGAGGGGTGTGGGATGTATCGGTGTTGCAGTGAGGGGTGTGGGATGTATCGGTGTTGCAGTGAGGGGTGTGGGATGTATCGGTGTTGCAGTGAGGGGTGTGGTAGCCTAATGGTTATGTTACTGGACTAGTAATCCAGAGACACAAGTTCAAATCCCACCACGGCAGCAATTCAGTTAATTAAATCTGGAATAAATAGCTAGTATGAAATGTCCTTTAGGGAAGGAAATCTGCTGTCCTTACCCGGTCTGGCCTGTATGTGACTCCAGACCTACAGCAATGTGGTTGAATCTTAACTGCCCTCTGAAAAGGCCTAGTAAGTCACTCTGTTGTATTCAAGAAGGTGGTTCACAATCACCTTCTTGAGGGCAATTAGGGATGGGCAAAATAAATACTGGCCTTACTGGCGACGCCCACATCCCCTGAATGAATAATTAAAAAAATTCAGAGCGTGTTAGTGAGGGGTTTGGGGTATATCGGAGTGTTACAGTGAGGGGTGTGGGGTATATCGGAGTGTTACAGTGAGGGGTGTGGGGTATATCAGTGTTACAGTGAGGGGTGTGGGGTATATCAGTGTTACAGTGAGGAGTGTGGGGTATATCAGTGTTACAGTGAGGGGTGTGGGGTATATCAGTGTGTTACAGTGAGGGGTGTGGGGTATATCAGTGTTACAGTGAGGGGTGTGGGGTATATCAGTGTTACAGTGAGGGGTGTGGGGTATATCAGTGTTACAGTGAGGGGTGTGGGGTATATCAGTGTTACAGTGAGGGGTGTGGGGTATATCAGTGTTACAGTGAGGGGTGTGGGGTATATCAGTGTGTTACAGTGAGGGGTGTGGGGTATATCAGTGTGTTACAGTGAGGGGTGTGGGGTATATCAGTGTTACAGTGAGGGGTGTGGGGTATATCAGTGTTACAGTGAGGGGTGTGGGGTATATCAGTGTTACAGTGAGGGGTGTGGGGTATATCAGTGTTACAGTGAGGGGTGTGGGGTATATCAGTGTGTTACAGTGAGGGGTGTGGGGTATATCAGTGTGTTACAGTGAGGGGTGTGGGGTATATCAGTGTTACAGTGAGGGGTGTGGGGTATATCAGTGTTACAGTGAGGAGTGTTGCACCATAAAGCAAGCAAC
Source organism: Somniosus microcephalus (assembly GCF_052327205.1). Classification (NCBI taxonomy): domain Eukaryota; kingdom Metazoa; phylum Chordata; class Chondrichthyes; order Squaliformes; family Somniosidae; genus Somniosus; species Somniosus microcephalus. Next base: position 37,167,739 of record NC_141014.1, read on the forward strand.
TGCTGTGTAGTGTAACCTAGACTGCGCTGTTGCGTCCAGGAACTTGATTCCGTGTTTAATCGGTCAGGTCTTGCGCTGCATGTGCCTCTGATGAGCTCTGTTCTTGTGCCCTTTGCCGCCAGGTACAATGGACGGGTCGGCCGTGCCCAAATTTCCACCTGCTGGTATGTTGTGCCATCCTGGACTCTGAGCGAGACGCACTGATGAACCCCAACTATGGCTTCAATGAGATACTCAAGGTAAGATCGCTCAAAAATTCGTTAAAATTGCCCTCTTCTAAAAGCCCTCCGTTTTTCTTTTTGCGTTGAGTCTCTTCCCGGTAACCCAGTGACCAGAGCGCACTGTCCTCACCTCTTCAGGCTTCCCTCGTTGCCATGGTGCCACTTTCCTATACGTTCTAAGAGGATGGTTGCTACCTGCCTCCGAGAGCCCGGCAGTAACGGACCTGAGTCTGTCTCACCTATCGAGGGTGGAAGATGGTGTTCAGTGCCAGTGTGCAATGACCTGCCACGCTAGACGGTCAAGCTTGCAGTTTCAATTAACTTAAATTCAGTCCCCCTCGATGGCTCAGTGAGGGGGTGAGATATCCGTATGTTATATATGGCTATACGCAGGCAATTCATTCTTTGCTTGGCACTAAGTAACATTGCTGATCTACTTTCTCCTATGTGCTTCAATAAGAACTGGAGCCTGCTCCGCCACACGGCCCCTCGAGCCTGCTCCGCCACACGGCCCCTCGAGCCTGCTCCGCCACACGGCCCCTCAAGCCTGCTCCGCCACACGGCCCCTCGAGCCTGCTCCGCCATTCAATAAGATCATGGCTGATCTTCGGCCTCAACTCCACTTTCCCGCCCGATCCCCAAATCCCTTGATTCCCCATGAGTCCGAAAATCTATTGATCTCAGCCTTGAATATACTCAACGACTGAGCATCCACAGCCCTTTGGAACAGAGAATCCCAAAGATTCACAACCCTGTGAGTGAAGAAATTTCTCCTCATCTCGGTCTTAAATGGCCGATCTCTTATCCTGAGACTATGCCCCCCCTTGTTCTAGACTCTCCAGCCAGGAGAGTTCAACGAAGATTCACCGGGCTGATACCTGAGATGGCAGGAATGACGTATGAGGAGAGATTGGGTCGATTGGGCTTGTACTCGCTGGAGTTTAGAAGAATGAGAGGGGATCTCATTGAAACTTATAAAATTCTGACAGGCCTGGACAGACTAGATGCAGGAAGGATGTTCCCGATGGCGGGGGAGTCCAGAACCAGGGGTCACAGTCTAAGGATAAGGGGTAAGCCATTTAGGACTGAGATGAGGAGGAATTTCTTCACCCAGAGAGTGGTGAACCTGTGGAATTCTCTACCACAGAAGGCAGTTGAGGCCAATTCATTAAATATATTCAAGAAGGAGTTAGATATATTTCTTACGGCTAAAGGGATCAAGGGGTATGGGGAGAAAGCAGGGACCGGGTACTGAATTTGGATGATCAGCCATGATCGCATTGAATGGCGGAGCAGGCTCGAGGGGCCGAATGGCCTACTCCTGCTCCTATCTTCTATGTTTCTCAGCATCTACCCTGTCAATCCCCCTCAGAATCTTGTGTTTCAATGAGATCACCTCTCATCTTCTAAACTCCAGAGAGTATCGGCTCAATCTCTCCTCGTAGGACACCTTCTCATCCCAGGAATCAGCCTAGCGTTTGAGTCTGTCTGGTGGCAGGTGGAGCATTAGACAATGCTGTCTGTTCTCTAGTCTGTTCCTCCTTGTTTTCTCCTTTTATTTTCTTCCATTGTTGGTACCTCATAACCTGCGATGCGGAGGCAGAGATTGGTTGACTCACTTCCCAGACCTCAGCTTATGCCGCTCATGCTCTGGGCACTGGGAGGTAAGAGAGCTGGGTGACTGTCAACGATCCCTGTAACATAGAAACATAGAAGATAGGAGCAGGAGTAGGCCATTCGGCCGCTCGAGTCTGCTCCGCCATTCAATGCGATCATGGCTGATCATCCAAACTCAGTACCCTGTCCCTGCTTTCTCCCCATACCCCTTGATCCCTTTAGCCTTAAGAAATATATCCAACTCCTTCTTGAATGTATTTAATGTATTGGCCTCCACTGCCTTCTGTGGTAGAGAATTCCACAGGTTCACCACTCTAAGCTGCACTGCCTCCTGCGCGTCCGGCCTACCTGCTTCCCCCAATGGGCAGCCAATTCACATTTTTGCGCTGGCGCGGGATCTTGCAAATGACTCCGCAGCCGCTCGTGCAGCTTAGCGGGAACGTTGGTGACTGCCTCCCCCTCCCTGATGGACCTTCCCTGCCGCTGAAGAAACTCGCTGCACTGCCTTGGCGCCTACGCTCGTCTGTCCAGCTAGGATCGCTGCGAGGGCAACTGCGGTGCCCCCTACCAGGTCGTGACGCGGTGAGTCGGCACGCTCCCCGCACCAGTCATAAGCGACGCCCACACACCGCCCCCCCACCCCCCCCCCCCCCCCCGGCCGAGCGGTTGGATTCCGGGATCTGAGCTCCTCTCTCACTCTTGCAGCACATCAACGAGCTGACCATGAGATTGAACATGGAGGACATCTTGTGCAGGGCCGAAGCCATCTACCAGCAGCTAGCGGCCTGTCCGGTGAGTGTGCGAGCGCGCGGGTGCCGATGGCCAGAGTGTGCGGCTCTCCCGTAGCTGCGATGTTGAGCGGTCTGTCTTTGTGCGGGAGGGGTCCCTGCCAGTCAGGGATGTGACTCCGAACAGGAAACGTTGGCAATACACAGCAGAGGGGAAAAGGCAGGTTAATTTTTCCGGTCCGATCTAGAGACGGGGAAAGAAGGAAAGGCCTCTTTCTAGGGCTGAACAAAGCCTGGGGAGGGGAGGATGGTAACAACGGGTAGAAGTCACGTATCAGGACTGCTGTCGCCGAGAGGAGCCAGTGGATTACTTCAAGAGGGCAGTGAAAAGACACCAAGGGACTGGAAATAGCGGAGGTAAGTAGGGGAAAGATGCAGTGTAGGGGAGAAAAATACCTTCCAAAATGGAGAAAATGAAGTGGAGGCAGAATCCGGGAAATAAAAAGGAGTTTTTAAAGAAAGTAAATTGAAATCTAAAATAACAAATTATTGGAAATGAACAACGGGCCCATCAAACCTTGAACTGTGATCTGATAGGGGGTCCACACCCGGGGTGGGGGAATTGGATTGGGTGGGAATGGGAGTGGGGGGGGATTGGAGGGGATGGGACAGGAGAGTGAAGGGGTGGGGGTGAGGCCGGAGGTTTAGGGGATGGTGGGGGAGTTGAGGGGACAGTGGAGGAGTGGGGGGGATGAGACGGGGGAATTGGATGGGGTGGGAAGGGGGGACGGGGAGGGAGTGGCGTGTCACGCGATGAGCGATGCGCTCAGAGCCCTGATCTCCCCGGTGAAGATTGTCCACAGACCTGGAGAACTGATCATTGTGTTTTTGTTCTCTTTGAACAGCAGCTGCAGAGGAGCGTGCAGCTGATCCTGGGCCTGGCGGAGGACACCACCCCCACCCCCAGCTCGGGCTCCGGTTCGGGCTCCGGCACCGGCAGCTCCCCCCAAGCGCTATCCCCCAGCCAGACGCACGAGTCTGAGCTGACTGACAGCGCCTCGCACAGCCTGCCCGACAGCAGCATTGAGATTTTGCACACAGAGGACGGCACCACCGAATCCGGCCAGAGCCCGTAAGTGCCCCCCAACGGGAGACCCCTTAACAAGGGCACTCGAACACTCACCAAAGCCTTGAGCAGGAGGTTCACCGCAACAGCAGCTTCGGAAACAAGACGGAATCCACCAGGTTAATCCTGTGAAGTTGGCAACATCCTTTCTTCACTGACCTTTGATCTGAATAGTTACCGTAAGAGGGCGTGATCTATGTTACGGTTCCCAGTGCCTGTTGGAAGTCTGAAGGAAGCTAACAGACCATTGGGAATTGGTTACTCGTTTTAGTTTCAGTCGAGCACTAATTATTACATTGTAGAAGACAGCTCCCTTTTTTTAGAGACTTTTTTTTTCCTGAGGAAGCCCGTTAATATTTTGTGGGGGTGGGGGTGCAGCTGGTCTTTCGGTCAGGGAGCAGTAAACATTACGGAAAGCAGCTCTTGCCTTCCGTCCCTCCAGCCTCATCTATGGCCCGAATGAAATCAAACTCTTCTCTTTCTGTCAAAGGTAAGGGGGTTGGGGGAGGTGGGGGGGGAGATGGCAAGGATTCAAACGCAGCGCAGTGGCCGCCATTCGCACAAACCCAGTGTGGTGGGCAGCGTTCATGCTAAGCCGCACGGTGCTCTAGAGGTCTCGCGCAGGCCGCTCACCGGCTTTCCTACGGGAGAAACCCCGCGCGCGTGAAAATTTCAGTGAGCCGTGCAGCCACTTGAAGGGACCGCGCATCCCACCCCCCCGCAACCAAAAATTAAGGGGGAAACGTTGGTGATGGGGGGCCCGTTCCTGTAACGACTTAAAACAAACTGAAGACTCAAGGGGCCGAATGGCCTACTCCTGCTCCTATCTTCTATGTTTCCTTCCAAACCTGGGTTGGTGTCCGGGGAAGGGCTGGTTGCAGCACTCGGTAACTCTAGGGTCAATGATTCAAGGCCCGCCACAGATCGTGGGAAACCTCTTGAGCTGGTGAACTAAGAGCATACCACAACGTCGAACTGTATTGGCTAGCAGGTGAGTCCTGCAGTCCAGGCTACTGACGTCAAGTTTTTCCACGGGGAGGGGGGAAATAGTGCAATTTGGTTTTGTTTTTTTCCCCTCCCGAAACATCAGTGCGAAACCCCGCAATCCTATTTCGTAAAAAGATGGAGCTTGACCTGATCAGCTTGAATTGGATGGGCCTACTATAGCATAGCGACACCAACACTGGGAGACTCTCTAAAAAGGGAATTGATTTTTTTTTAATGTATTCTGCCTTAAGAATCTTTTCCAGCCCCTGCACAGTTAAATTTATTTTCCACCCCGTTGCTCTGCCCTTGCGAGGCATAACCACACCCTCCATTACCGAGAGCCCAGGACCCGGTGAGTTGTAGGTCTGTGGCCAGTAACATAGTGTGGTGAATGGCTGCTGCTCTCGCACTGTGCGGGGCACTGAGTGTATTCCGTGTGACCACAACTGCGTTCTTCAGCAGTGCAGGAGGTGGAAAGAGGAAACTCAAATAGCCGTTCAGTTAATGTCGGCAGTAATCGTGGCGGCGCTGCCTGTCAGCTTTACATGTCAGGAGGGACAGGATATAGAAACATAGAAGATAGGAGCAGGAGTAGGCCATTCGGCCCCTCGAGCCCGCTCCGCCATTTAATGAGATCATGGCTGATCATCCAAATTCAGTACCCTGTCCCTGCCTTCTCCCCATACCCCTTGATCCCTTTAGCCTTAAGAAATATATCCAACTCCTTCTTGAATATATTTAATGAATTGGCCTCAACTGCCTTGTGTGGTAGAGAATTCCACAGGTTCACCACTCTCTGGGTGAAGAAATTCCTCCTCATCTCAGTCCTAAATGGCCTACCCCTTATCCTTAGACTGTGTCCCCTGGTTCTGGACTCCCCGACCATCGGGAACATCCTTCCAGCATCTAGCCTGTCCAGTCCTGACAGAATTTTATAAGTTTCGATGAGATCCCCTCTCATTCTTCTAAACTCCAGCGAGTACAAGCCCAATCGACCCAATCTCTCCTCATACGTCATTCCTGCCATCCCAGGTATCAGCCTGGTGAATCTTCGCTGCACTCCCTCCATGGCAAGAACATCCTTCCTCAGAGAAGGCGACCAAAACTGCACACAATACTCAAGGTGTGGTCTCACCAAGGCCCTGTACAACTGCAGCAAGACATCCTTGTTCCTGTACTCAAACCCTCTTGCTACGAAGGCCAACATACCATTTGCGTTCTTGGGATCTAGGTGCACCTGGATCCTTTCTTTATACTTCTCTCCACGGATGTTGCCTGGCCTGCTGAGTTTTTCCAGCTTTTTCTGTTGGTTATTTCAGATTTCCAGCATCTGCAGTATTTTGCTATCGAGAGAGAAAGGATACTGTTTAGGACAGAAACACACTTCGTTTTGCAGCTGTGGGGTAAACACAAATGTGCCCCTGAAGGCGAGCTGGTTAACCCCAGGGCTTGTCACTCCCAAGTTGCACAGGCTTTACCACTTGTGAAACAAATGCCTCATTTAGTGCCACCCCTACCCTACGTTGTCCCCCCTCCCGGGTGGCAACGAGCGCCTTTTAATCCCCTTCATTCCACTCGGAAGTATAAAGGATCCATGCCACGAATGCCAACCTGTTGCCAGTCCTCCGTAACCAAAGTTGTTGAGACTTTCTTGACTCTGACGAACGGGCATTCCAGACCCACTCCGCGCATCACCCAGGCCAGACACTCCGGTGCAGCACTGAGGGAGCGCTGCCCTGTCGGAGGTGCCGTCTTTTCATTGAGCGAGACGTTCAACCGAGGCCCTGTCTGCCTGCTCTGATGCAGTGGGTGATGGATCCCACGGCACTAATGGAAGGGAGAGCAGGGAGTTCTCCCAATGTCTCAGCCAGCTTAACATCAAATACAGATTAACCAGTCCTTCACCTCATTGCTCTTTGCGGGATCTTGCTGTTTCACAAAATATCTGCATATTAAGCAACACGATAGACTCTACTTCAAAGTAATTAAGCGCTTTGAGACATTTGTGAGATGTGTTAAGGCACTATATATACACGAGCTTTCTTTTCTAGTGAAGTATGTTCATTTGAAGCTGGCAGATTTGGGGTTGAGTCCTTGAGACGCCCTCTGAATCACTCTCAGTAATGGGGAAGCTGTAAACTAGACACTCAAGTCCTTTTGCACCTGTACATTAATGATCTGTGACTTTAGTCTATTTAAAAATCGGTTGAAAGACCCTCTGTAATAGACACTAGATTTATGTTTAAAAATATACACCTATCAACGTAGTAGGAACATTTATTCGAACGTGTCCATTACAAATTAAAATATATCTTCCACTCTGCCATTCAGAAGGAATGGTGAAATGTTATTGATGTGGTTGTGTCAGCCAGTGGCTCAGTGGGCAGCACGCTCGCCTCTGAGTCAGAAGGTCGTGGGTTCAAGTCCCCGCTCCAGAGACTTGAGCACAAAAATCTAGGCTGACACTTCAGCACAGTGCTGAGGGAGTGCTACACTGTCGGAGATGCCGTCTTTCGGATGAGACGTTAAAACAAGGCCCCATCTGCCCCCTCAGGTGGACATAAAAGATCCCGTGGCCACTATTTCAAAGAAGAGCTGGGGAGTTTTCCCCGGTGTCCTGGGCCCAACATCACTAAAAAAAACAGATGATCTGGTCATTATCACATTGCTGTTTGTGGGAGCTTGCTGTGTGGAAATTGGCTGCCACGTTTCCCACATTACAACAGTGACTCTACTTCATTGGCTGTAAAACGCTTTGAGACGGTCGTGAAAGGCGCTATATAAATGTAAGTTTTTTTTTGGCTCTCAAATTGTGTTTAAATTGGGTGGGAATGTTCAGTGCAATGCAGGTTTGCTTTTTTTTTTTACCCAGCTCTCTGGGGTTTCCTGAAGAGGCTCCTTTTTAAAAAATTACATTCCATACCATTCGATCCACCTCAACGGGGCCACAACAGAAAGTTGTCACAAATAAGGCAGCAAATTGGCACAGGATGGGTGGTGTGGGAAATGGCAAGTGTCACCCGTGTAGTAGGAGGCGCTCCTCAATTGGACCAACAGCATATTGTTTGCACATTGCAGAGGGAGCTTTACTCTGTATCTAACCCATACTGTACCTGCCCTGGGAGTGTTTGATGGGACAGTGTAGAGGGAGCTTTACTCTGTATCTAACCCGTGCTGTACCTGCCCTGGGAGTGTTTGATGGGACAGTGTAGAGGGAGCTTTACTCTGTATCTAACCCGTGCTGTACCTGCCCTGGGAGTGTTTGATGGGACAGTGTCGAGGGAGCTTTACTCTGTATCTAACCCGTGCTGTACCTGCCCTGGGAGTGTTTGATGGGACAGTGTCGAGGGAGCTTTACTCTGTATCTAACCCGTGCTGCACCTGCCCTGGGAGTGTTTGATGGGACAGTGTCGAGGGAGCTTTACTCTGTATCTAACCCGTGCTGTACCTGCCCTGGGAGTGTCTGATACTGGCAGTGGGTGCCTAAAATTGAAATTTCCATTCCCCAGCACTGACCTGCCTCACCCTGATTTAACACACAAGCTCAGTTTAGGCGAGTAACCTACAGTAACCAGCATTGTTTGCAGACGCACCAAATGGACGATAATGGACAGGGTGCGGCTCAAATCTGTAAACTGTTCTTTGAACCAACATGTGAGAAACCTGAACGGTTACTCTCTGGTGAGGTAACCCTTTGCGTTGACGTAAATATCACACCCACAGAAATCATCCAAATATGACCCTCCCGTTATTATTACTTATTTGTGGAGGGGGTGGTGGTATCATCCGGGGGAGGGATCGGATCCTGCCTGCTAATATAGGCTTCAGCAGACATCCTTGAGGGTTCAGATTAGATTCACCCCGAGCCAAATCGCTGCCCTGTAACATGTCCCACACTGTGCCCTTTAACCTCTAACCCCTGTGCACAGCTGGATGTCAGCAAAGGGTTAATTCCGTTATTTTGTGTACCCTCTGCCTCTTGTGTCACCACAATGGCGTGACCCTCGTGCTGAAGGTTGTGATGTGATCAAAACCGGGTTATCGAGCTGATTAATGGCAAATAACGCAGTAAATGTAAAATATAGGTATATCTTTATGCTGATCAGTGATTTTTTTTTTCTCCTATGTTATACCATTACTAGCAGACCACGCCGGTAGGGTTAGCAGTAAGCCAGATGTGTGTTTTTTTTATGTACCTATTATTTCCTGTAATGCCCGATGTATTATTCTGCTGCTAAGCGTGTATTATTCTGCTGCTAAGAGGAAGCTATGTGTAAAGCGGCCTGTGCATTAGGGCCGCGAAGTCTACGTTCTGTAAGTAGGCACATCCTGCGGCCTTGGGTACACTCTCGGAACATAGGAACAGGAGGAGGCCTTTCAGCCCCTTGAGCCTGTTCCTCCATTCAGTGAGATCACGACGGATCTGTATCTTAACTCCACCTACCCGCCTTGATTCCGTAACCCTTAATACCCAACAAAAATCCATCAATCTCCGTTTTGACATTTTTAATTGGCCCCCAGCCACAACAGCCAATGAGTTTTTGAGGTGTGGTCACTGTTGTGCTGCCTTCTGCACCGCTTCCCCTAAGTGGGGAGTAACCGAGCACTGAGCTGAAAGGGGAGACACCAGGTTCTGCGCTGCTACGCCTCCGCAGCAGAATAATGCATTGCCCGTCGCATGGCATTAACGCACCCGTCCTTGCAGAACAGCGCAAGGCCTGGCTTGCTGGGAGCAATTCCGCAGGCGACCCACCGAGACCGGGAAAATCAGTCGTAGGGTACAGAGTTCTCGGGGCGCCGTGCTTGTGGTGGGCCCGGCCCAAGGTGGACATAATCCTGAGCACTTTATGAACCCATTGGTACCAACCTCCCACTGGAGGGTCCCCCGTTTGAAAGCCTTTGGGCAGTGCGGATTGTGTGGTGGAAATCATTAGAATCCTAAAGCACAGAAGGAGGCCATTCAGCCCATCGTGCCTGTGCTTTGGAAGAGCTGTCCAATCAGTCCCACTCCCTCAGCTCTTTCCCCATAGCCCTGCAAATAGAAATGAATGAAACGGGTTAATCATTTTCCAGTCAGATGGGTCCAGTGGGTGGTGTGACATCAGTTGTATCGGGTCTGGATTGTGGAATTAACCAGAAGCAAAGCACCTCCAAGCGCTGTGATATAAATACTCTATGGCTGATCAAAAGCACTTCTGATTTGCATAATGTTTCTTAATAAGTTTGTTAATATTAATAAGTGTGATTGCTAATATTAATGAGCATGGTTGTTAATATTAATGAGCGTGATGAGAATTGTCATTATAGTGCGGTGCCCTGCACGAGAGACTTGGTAACACAGCGCTCCCGTGCGGAGCTCGAGTTGCTCCAAGTGGGATCCTTGCTCCTGGAAAGGACCCGATTCTGCTTTTTAATGAAGCGGGATTCGCTATTCGGGAAGTGCCCGCTGTTCTCCCGTTGGCAGTAATGTGCGCAGAACGTCTTGTGTCTGTAATGAATCTTGTGTCGATACTGATTGTGAGGCGTTTGGTGTTGTTTAAGGTAAATGTCATTCCAGGCTGTTTAGTTCAACCAATGCAAAACCTTCTGGTTGGGACGCCTCCCCTTTGTGCAGCTGCGGTATCCGTCGGGCAAAGTGGAGCAAGCGCCCGCTCCTCCGCTCTGACATCTGATACCTGCCCCACCGGCGGGGCAGGTCCAGGAACACTCGGGCGCTGGAGTCGCACCCGAGTCAGTACAACCCAAGCTGGAGGGCGTGGGCTCCTGGAGGTTATCGCTGAACAAGCGGAATTACCCCCCCCCTCCTCCACACCTCCCAGACGCAGTGGTGTATACCATTGGTGAGGGGAAGAGGGAGAGAGACTGCCCATCACAACCCTTGTGCATTGTCTGCCGTGAGTGCGGTAAATATTTCTGCTTGTATTCAATTTATTTTGGGGGCCGTGCAAGTTGGACCAGGGCTAGTCCTGTATACTTTAAGCCGCACACTGCAGGAGACACTTCTTTGCAGACAGCTCCCCACCCCCGACAAACTGGTGAGCTAGGTAATGCATCATTGCCATGGGTGTGAAGGACGGGACCTCGCCAGTAAGCGGTATCCGATCAGCATCGGATCCTGCGAAGTGAAGGGTTCGGTGAGCGTACCCTGTGCTGGCTGATACTGTGCTGCAGCGTCGACTTCTGCCTTGAAACCTCTTCTTGTACGACTGTAAAAAGAGATATTTGCTACATTAAAAATACTGACCTAATCATAAACACAGGCGGGTGCTGTCCTCTCTCTCAAGTTGCATCTTGCATTCTTTTAAATAGCTTTGTTTTCAGGTGGAATTCGCTTTCATTCACACACTTGCCACTGTCTCATACTCTGGTGTGTACTCTCGCAATCTCTCGCGCTCACACAGATAGTCTTTCACACTAATATCTCTCTCTCACACACACGCACACGTCTCTCCTGCTCTCGCTGGTATACACACACTCGCTCTGTCGCAGGCTGAGTCTTGCTGCACACACACACACACACACACACACACACACGCACTCGCTGTTTCTCGCACACGCTTGTGTACACTTGCTTCCACTTCCACTGATGTACACAGGACTCACTCGGTCTGTCACGGGCTCCGTCTTGCACACTCGCTTTCACACGCACACGCGCGCGCATGCTCTTGCACATTGATTCTCCAGCTGAGGCTGCCGGGGAGCGGCACACAAGCCCGGAGCGGCCAGAGCTGGGAGATCCTGTGATTTGAGGACGCGGTGATTTCAAATCTCTCGTGCCTTCGCCTACCGACCAGTCGCAGAGAGAGATCGGCAAATGGTTCTGGACCACTCACCCCCCCCCCACCGACTCAACCAGGTAAGGGAAAGAGACACAATAACAGAAATAGTCCATCATACTTTCAGTGGTGAAAGTATCATCAGCCAAGAATGTCAAGAAATATTCGCTTTGTGATGTTGGATGCAGTGAGTTGCTGATGCATTCCCCTCTTGCATTTTAATATTAGCAAATGAAGCAGCCATTTCTATCCCCTCCCTAATGCCGTACACCAGAGGTTCTGGGTTGCCAGAATATACGGGCAGTTTCTGCCCGTTGGTGCAAAGGCTTGCTGCATTCCCGTTGAGCAAAAGACTTTTCAGCGCAGCCTTTGACTGCCCTCTGCTGGTGCTGGTGGGTGACTGCGCCGATAATTAATTAATTAATTTTTGCATTCCCTGCAGCTTGCCTCCTGCCCTCCTTTCCTGTCCGTGCTGGTCCTGGCATTGGTTTGTCCCCACAGACATCACCGGCCTTTGTCCAACTGGCTATTCTTTGTGTGCGAGTATAGATCCTGACTATTTAACCACATGGGCCATTGTGGCCAAACCCAGTCCCTGTTGTCACAGCACGTAGACGCACGCACATGTGTACACACATACATGCACATGTATGCACATATATGTACACAAATGCCTGCACACTTGCATGCACACATGCATGTGTACATATGTGCATAGTTGCACACGTGTACACATATTCACAGATAGATATATACATATGCATACACGCACACGTAGATACTTGTGCGCCCACATACATGTGTGTCAGCTGTGGCTCAGTGGGCAGCACCCTCGCCTCTGAGTCAGAAGGTTGTGGGTTCGCAGTCCCACTCCAGAGACTTGAGCACAAAAATCTAGGCTGACACTCCCAGTGCAGTACTGAGGGAGCGCTGTCGGAGGTGCCGTCTTTCGGATGAGATGCTAAAGCGAGGCCCCGTCTGCTCTCGGGTGGATGTGAAAGATCCCATGGCACTATTTTGAAGAAGAGCGGGGGAGTTATCCCCGGTGTCCTGGCCAATATTTATCTCTCAATCTACATTTTAAAAAAAAAACAGATTTTGTGGTCAATATCATGTTGCTGTTTGTGGGAGCTTGCTGTGCACAAATTGGCTGCCGCGTTTCCTACATTACAACAGTGACTACACTTCAAAAAGTATTTCATTGGCTGTAAAACGCTTTGGGATGTCTGGTGGTCGTGAAAGGCGCTGTATAAATGTCAGTGTTTCTTGCATACACACACAGCATGTTATAGGTTTGTTTTTCCAAATTATTATAAAACAAGTTTGGCCCTGAATTTTGGAATATTGAAGTACGGTCTCGCAGGAAAAATTATTTTTATAATTCAGGTCGCGAGGCAGGTTCAGAGGGGGTGATTAGGAGCTCCCGAGTCTTATTCTGTGTCTGCTGCGGAATCAAAAATAAATGGTTGCAGAAAGATTCATGTATGCAGCTGCTCTAGCTCGTGAACTGAAGTGGGTAAGTGTGCTAGGTCGATGTAGCAGAGCCTGGTCTCCAATCGTCTTGGATCCCCTGCCATTGGACCAAGACCTTGCTCTGTCAAGCCCGTGTGGTAGCTGGTGTGCAACGGCCACCCCACGTTAAAAGAATTCACGCACCAGCATCTTCCACCCTTTAAAATGAAGTTCAGGACCTGGAACGTCCGGAGCCTCATGGACAACCCCAACAGACCAGAACGGCGTACTGCTATCCCCACCTGTGACAGAGACTGTAGGTCCCGCATTGGACTCATCAGTCACCTGAGAACTCATTTTTAATGTGGAAGCCAGTCAGCCGAGGGACTGTCGAAGAAGAAGGGAATTTTAATTTCCAACTCGCCTCCTGTCCCCACAATAGCAATCATGTAATCTCTGACTCGCCACCAACAGCGTCATGGGTGGCGGGGGAGCCTGCTCTTGTGTAGTAAGTAATGTCTACACCTGTGTCAGTCACACCTCCGATATTACACCTCTTTATATGCAAAAATTTTTTGCCATACTTTTTCCTGATTGATTCAAATTGTATCCTTAAACGTACGAGCAGCGTGGGTAGATAAATATCCAATGAGGAACTGCTTCAGACTTGGAAAACCAACACGTCAAGCATAGACAGTCTGCAAAACTTGGCAATGTGGGACAAGAGAAGCTGAACCGACCAAATCCCTGCGAATATCTTTTGAAATTTCTCCTTGGCAACATAGAAAAGTAGGAGCAGGAGTAGGCCATTCGGCCCTTCGAGCCTGCTCCGCCATTCAATATGATCATGGCTGATCCTCTATCTCAATACCATATTCCCCCTCTCTCCCCATACCCCTTGATGCCTTTTGCGTCTAGAAATCCATCTATCTCCTTTTTCAATATATTCAGTGACTTTGCCTCCACCGCCTTCTGTGGTAAAGAATTCCACAGGTTCACCACCCTCTGAGTGAAGAAATTTCTCCTCATTTCACTCCTAAATGTCCTACCCTGTATCCTGAGACTGTGACCCCTCGTTCTAGACCCCCCCAGCCAGGGGAGACATCCTGCATCCAGTCTGTCTAGCCCTGTCAGAAATTTATACGTTTCGATGAGATCCCCTCTCATTCTTCTAAACTCTAGTGAATACAGGCCTAGTCGACCCAGTCTCTCCTCATCTGACAGTCCTGCCATCCCAGGAATCAGTCTGGTGAACCTTCGCTGCACTCCCTCTATGGCAAGTATATCCTTCTTGGCTGCTATCTTCTACCATACTGAGCACAGCTGACTGTAAGTAAGGGTTGTAACATAACACAAAGACCTAAAAGGAATGACAAAATTTACAAGAAAATGATTAAATGTACCTACGTGATGAGTTCTGTGCTTTGAACTATCTGTAACAATGATTTCCATTGGGGAGCGGTACGTCTGCGAGAAGCTGGAACCCTTCGGTTTAATGTAGACGTCTAGACCCCCTTGTTCTCGGGAGAGAAGACACAAGTGATAGCCTACAGATCCCAGTATGGAGCTATGCTTACAACTTGTAGAAATGTTCATGATTGAAGCAGGACTGGCCATTCGCAAAGAATGCCGAGACTTACTGCTTCGAAGCCCCCCGCACTTCCAACGGAAATTTACTGAGTGAAAACTTCGGGCAGTGAAGGCAATTAAAGACTGATTTTTCTTGTCAAACAACAACAAGAACTTGCATTTATATAGCACCTTTAATGTCCCAAGGCGCTTCACAGGAACCTTATCAAACAAAAGTTGACACTGACCATATCAATCGGGGGGGGAAATGTGCAAGAGGTCAGAATTGGTGAAGCGCAGAGATGACGGAGGGTTGTAAGGGCTGGAGGAGGTTACAGAGATCGAGATGGGCGAGGACCATGGAGGGATTTGATAACAAGGATGAGAATTTTAAAAATTGAGCTGTTGCAGGACCGGGAGCCAGTGTAGGTCAGCAAGCAGAGGGGTGATGGGTGAACAGGACTTGGTGCGAGTTAGGATACGGGCAGCAGAGTTTTGGATGAGCTCAAGTTTGCAGAGGGAGAGAGGCCGGCTTGGAGACAGGATGAAGTATAAGCTCTTCCAACAGCTTCTGAAGTCATTTTTTCTGAAATCAGCTGGGTGCTCCGTACAGGATATTACTTGTGACAGGTGAAGCTTTAAATAATAGCAGATTCAAAAGTGGAGTCTTTATATATATTTTTTTAATGTACTCTAAATGGTTACAACGGATGCCTTATTTTATAAAGTGATTTGAGAACAGGGTAGGCACCTGGGATTAGGATCACTACTCATGTGGAGGACAAACCCAAATTGGTTGGACCAGTTTCTATGTTGTAATTTCTATATAATTTATTCATACCAAGACCTCGAGCAATAATTTGTTCATCTAGACAGATTTATGTATCCACTGGCAGTGAATAGGGATATGTATATATGTGTCAGTGTCGGCCGTGGCTCAGTGGGTAGCACTCTTCACCTCTGAGTCAGAAGGTTGTGGGTTCAAGTCCCACTCCAGAGACTCGAGCACAAAAATCTAGGCTGACACTCCCAGTGCAGTGCTGAGGGAGCGTTGCACTGTCGGAGGGGCAGTGCTGAGTGAGCGCCGCACTGTCGGAGGGGCAGTGCTGAGTGAGCGCCGCACTGTCGGAGGGGCAGTACTGAGGGAGCGCCGCACTGTCGGAGGGGCAGTACTGAGGGAGCGCCGCACTGTCGGAGGGGCAGTGCTGAGGGAGCGCCGCACTGTCGGAGGGGCAGTGCTGAGGGAGTGCCGCACTGTCGGAGGGGCAGTGCTGAGTGAGCGCCGCACTGTCGGAGGGGCAGCGCTGAGGGAGCGCCGCACTGTCGGAGGGGCAGTACTGAGGGAGCGCTGCACTGTCGGAGGGGCCGTCTTTCAGATGAGACGTTAAACCGAGGCCCCGTCTGCCCTCTCAGGTGGATGTAAAAGATCCAAAGGCACTATTTCGAAGAAGAGCAGGGGAGTTCTCCCCAGTGTCCTGGGGCCAATATTTATCCCTCAATCAACATAACAAAAACAGATGATCTGGTCATTATCACATTGCTGTTTGTGGGAGCTTGTTGTGCGCAAATTGGCTGCCTTGTTTCCTGCATTACAACAGTGACTACACTTCAGAAAAGTACTTCATTGGCTGTAAAGCGCTTTGGGATGTCCTGAGGTGGTGAAAGGCGCTATAAATGCAAGTTCTTTCTTTCTTATTCTTCCAGGAACAGATCAAATAACCTAACTGTTGCCATGACGAGCTGTTGCAAACTTCTTTCCAATTTCTTTATTTCTACTGGAGATGCGCAGCTCTCCTTCCCTCTCCCTTGCAAAAGTTTAATTTCTGACTCTGACCCCAAGCAAAGCCACTGGAGGTTTACATACAAAAGGCGTCTGCCTGGGGCGTCATGCTTCGAAGTGTCGCAGTTTGTTAACATCTGCAAAAACAGTCTTAAAGAAAAGAAAGCCAGTGATTCATAATTTTTCTTTCTGACACCAGAGACCTTTAAACCTTTAGGTGTCCTCAGGAGTTTACAAGCGGTTACCATGACCTGGATGTGCCTATTTCCACCTCTTTGCTAGCCAAACCAATGCCCTTAAAGGGACAGGCCATATTATAGTATTAGCTAACTGTCGCGGCCATTCTCCAGCCCAACGCCTATCTGGAGCAATGCCACTGGACATCTGCTAATGTAGACCAATAGCCGGATTGCATCTATGATGGGACTGAGTGTGAAAACAAGACTTTGCCGTTCATGTTCTCAGGCTATCTTAAAGTGCTTTATAACCAATAAATTGTTTGTAAAGTGCAGTCACATTCACTCCCTCCACCACCGGCGCACTGTGGCTGCAGTGTGTCCCATCTACAAGATGCACTGCAGCAACTCGCCAAGGCTTCTTTGACAGCACCTCCCAAACCTGCGACCTCTTCCACCTAGAAGGACAAGGGGCAGCAGACACATGGGAACACCACCACCTCCAAGTACCCCTCCAGGTCACGCACCATCCTGACTTAGAAGTATATTTGTAGGGGGGGCTTCTTTTAACTGGTTTAAGGTAATTTTCCTGGTCTTGCAGCCTTTGCCTGCACTCTGACCAATTCCAATCTTTTACCTGGTTTACGGTAATTCACCTGGTCAGGCAGCCTTGCTGCTACATTGTAAACCAATTTCCAATAAACCAATTTTCAAACAGCGGTTTCGAATCGCTACCCCACCTTCCAGTTCTGACTGAAGGACTTATAATTAATGATATTAAAATGGACACGTGGTTTGGATGAGAGAAAAAAATCAAGCTTTATTAACTAAAAGAAACTATAATCAAAATATCAAACTATACCACACCAACACAGTAATTACAGTAAAATTGCTTAAATGGGGGAATGCAGACGGTAAAAACGAGGGATTAAATGACTACAATGTTAATTAAACAATCTTCGCAATATCCCCTAAATTACCAATCCCTAACTCCTTACTAGGCTGCTTTGCTGAGGAGTCAGAAACTCTGCTCACGTGGTCCAGCGAAGTGAGAGCGAGAGAGAGAGAAGCTCACCTGTGGTCCCAGGAAGTAAAGAGCAATAGCTTCTCAGGAGCTATCTTAATTACCTGGTGAGCCCCCTGCTGTTTGCCTGTCTGGAAAATTCACGCCCAAAAAGTTCCAACACACAAGAGAAAAGCTGTGATTGGCTAACTCAGAGTGGTTGGACTGGGTTAGTGTGTCTGCACTGTGGGGCCGAAATGTTCCCGCCCACATCCGGAGCTCACCTGGGCTAAAACAAAAGCGAATACAACTGCTCTATTGTCCAGAATGATGGGTGATTTAAACCCATTCAGTTCTTAAACTGTTGCAAATCAGAATCCGTTCCATGGTTTCAGTCTATCATTGTCTGTGAGTGCTATTGAATGGCTGTGTAAACATAGCCGATTGTTTTGCGGTTTCTACTCTCAAGTGGGTAATTGCTTAAGTCAATAAACAGACCTTGCCTCTGAAGAGAAGGGGAGCCTCCCTGTTTTGATTGACGGGTCTGACTGCCACTGCTGGATCCTCCCACTTTTATACACAGACATCCTTGCTGCGAGCTGCTTGTCCTTTTGGCCAAGCTTTCTGTGGCCATTTAAAAACCTTTTGCGATTGCCCAAACTCCAGGGAACGATTTTATTACTAAAAGCACTGTCTTAAGGTGTGTGAATATTTTCCACAGAGCTCTACGACTCCGGTGTTGTCCACGTTCTGTTCATCTCAGAGCAGTCTTTTGCGGTTCTCGGCACATTTTAAAACACTGTAGATCAGTCACATCACCCAATTCTTCGTCCACGATGTGGACCAATATTTTCAATCTTCAGGGAAATAGGGGATTTTGCGAAACCCCTACATATTGGCCGTTCCTTCATCGTCGCTGGGTCAAAATCCTGGAACTCCCTCCCTAACAGCACTGTGGGAGCACCTTCACCACACGGACTGCAGCGGTTCAAGAAGGCGGCTCACCACCACCTTCTCGAGGGCAACTCGGGATGGGCAATAAATGCTGGCCTTGCCAGCGATGCCCACATCCCGAGAATGAATCTTTTAAAAAGTGCAGCGGCCAATTTGAGCACAGCAAGCTCCCATAACTGAGTGGCTGACCGATGAAACTGTTTTTGGTGGTGCTGGTTGAGGGGGTGAATGTTGGCCAAGACCCGTTGCCCTCTTTCAAGTAGTAGCTGTGGGATCTTTTACATCCACCTAAACAGGCAGACGGGGCCTCGGTTTAACGTCTCATCTGAAAGGCGGTACCGCCGACAGTGCAGCACTGAAGTGTCGGCCTCGATTAGGCGCAGGAGTCTACAGTGGGACCTAAAGCCACAGACTCGGGTAAGAGGCAAACCACCAGATCCAAGCTGACCGTGTGAATAAATCGGAACCGTGCTGGGAGATGCTTCTACACATGCAGGTCTGACTGTCGTGGGTTAGTATGTTGGAATTCTGCACTTAGTCCCGAATAATGTGGCTCCTGGGGACTGTGAAGGATCCACTCTCTGCATCGAACCCAGTGAAGATACTGGGCAGCCTCTAATTAAAAACAAAGTGCAGGTGCCTCAGTTAGAAGTTAACCTTTGGTATTTGCTGCTTTAGTGGAAGCCCTTGTGCCCCAGGATCTCCATCCACCTCATTTCAGGCACTGCTGAGTCAGAAGGTTGTGGGTTCGAGCCCCACTCCAGAGACTCGAGCTCAAAAATCCAGGCTGACGTTCCCAGTGCAGTACTGAGGGAGCGCCGCTCTGTCGGAGGGGCAGTACTGAGGGAGCGCCGCACTGTTGGAGGGGCAGTACTGAGGGAGTGCTGCACTGTCGGAGTGGCAGTACTGAGGGAGTGCTGCACTGTCGGAGGTGCAGTACTGAGGGAGTGCTGCACTGTCGGAGGGGCAGTACTGAGGGAGTGCTGCACTGTCGGGGCAGTACTGAGGGAGCGCCGCACTGTCGGAGGTGCAGTACTGAGGGAGTGCTGCACTGTCGGAGGGGCAGTACTGAGGGAGTGCTGCACTGTCGGGGCAGTACTGAGGGAGTGCAGACTGTCGGAGGTGCTGTCTTTCGGATGAGACGTTAAACCGAGGCCCCGTCTGCTCTCTCAGGAAAACATAAAAGATCCCCTGGCACTATTTCGAAGACGAGCAGGGGAGTTCTCCCTGGTGTCCTGTGGCCAATATTTATCCCTCAACCAACATCACTGAAAACAGATGATCTGGTCATTATCACATTGCTGTTTGCGGGAGCTTGCTGTGCTAAATTGGCTGCGTTTCCTACATTGCGAAAGTACTTAATTGGCTGTAAAGCGCTTTGGGACATCTGGTGGTCATGAAAGGCGCTGTATAGAAATACAAGTCTTTCTTTTCCTTCATGTCCCGTCCTTGTGGAACCTCTTGTTTTTGAAGAGAGGTGGCAGACAGTGAGTCGTCAGCGAGTGTCAGACCCATCCCCCTGGTTGTTAGGGGGTGTGTGGGGGGGGGCGGGATTTGTGACAGTGCAGCAGCTCATTCTGTCAGCCATTCAGAGGGTGGACAGTGATTGATTGTGACAGGGAGCAGCTGTTTCACATTCAGTTGTGAGGCATCACGCCTAGCCAGCAGGGGAGAGCATCTCACTCCATCTGCTGGCCCTCCTTCATCGCACGCACAACGCTTCGTAACCCCAGAAAATCGATTTTCTTTTCCCGTTCGGAATTAATTATTTTAATTTCAGCTTTGAAAGGAACTTTCTGGCAATGGATCCCACCCTGAGCCAGGAGGAGACGGAAGAACCCTTGTGGCTTGGAGTGGAAGGGTACCTCAACATCAACACAGTTGATTGACTCTCCACTGGCCTCCGAAGTGGCCGAGCACATCCCGAGAACGATGGTCATTTATCGCCTCGCTGTTTGCGGGAGCTTGCTGTGCGCGCAAATTGGCTGCTGCGTTTCCCGACATTACGACAGTGACCGCACGTCCAAAAGTGCTTTGTTGGCTGTGAGGCGCTTTGGGAGGTCCTGAGGTCGGTGAAAGGTGCGAGTTCTTTGTCTGCGGGGACGACGGAATGTCTGAGAGATCTCGCTGGATGCGCAAAGACCCCCCCCCCCCCCCATTGCGCGGTTCAGGATTACCTTGAAATGCGCAACTCCTGAAGAGGAACCACTGCAATGAGAGTCGCTCAACGAAGGTTCGGGGGGTCGGCCATTTTAGGACTGAGACGAGGAGAAGGCTCTTCACTCAGAGGGCGGTGAACCTTTGGAATTCTCTACCCCAGAGGGCTGTGGAGGCTCAGTCGTTGAGTATGTTCAAGACAGCGATCCATAGATTTTTGTGCATTAAGGGAATCAAGGGATATGGGGATCAGGCGTGAAAGTGGAGTTGAGGTCAAAGATCAGCCATGATCTTATTGAATGGCGGAGCAGGGTCAAGGGTCCGTAGGGCCGAATCCTGCTCCTAATTCTTATGTTCTTGTGGGATGCCACCGCGCCCCCCCCCCCCCCCGCGCCCCTGCCGAGGCAGCTGGGACACAATCAGTCAAGGAGCCTGATGTAATATTTCACGTTCAGTGCCTGCGGAGCATCTGTTACTGGGGGGACAGAAGCGAAGCAAGTGACTAAAATAGCCCTCGACTGTCAGCCACGCTCCAGCGCATCACACAGGCCCCGGAGCTGCTTGTGTAGCGATGTCTCTCACACTGATCCTGGCAGCAACTGCACCAGAGGGTGGGGGGGGAGGAGGAGGGGGGGGGAAGAAAGAACTTGCATTTCTACAGCGCCTTTCCGCGACCACCGGACGTCCCAAAGCGCTTCACAGCCAATGGAGTATGCTGTCGTGACGTGGCGGCCAATCTGCACTCAGCGAGCACCCGCCAACAGCAACCAGATCATTTGCTTTTAATGATGTTGGTTGGGGGATAAATATCGGCCCCGGGACACCGGGGAGAACTCCCGCCCGCCGCCCCCCCCCTCCCCCCCCCCCCCCCGCTCTTTTTGAGCTGAGAATTTGAATTCTGGAATAAAAAGGCGTTATCAGTAAAAAAAAATATATAAAAGTGAGCACGAAGCTGTCGGATTGTCGATTCAAAACCCATCTGGTTCACCTAAAGTCTCTTTAGGGAAGGAAATCTGCCGCCCTTACCCGGTCTGGCCAATATGTGACTCCAGTCCCACAGCAATGTGGTTGACTCTTAACTGCCCCCTGAAATAAGTGGCAGCAAGAGCAGGTCAGAGGCTGGGAATTCTGTGGCGAGTGTCTCACCTCCTGACTCCCCAGAGCCTTTCCACCATCTACAAGGCACAAGCCAGGAGTGTGATGGAATACTCTCCACTTGTCTGGATGAGTGCAGCTCCAACAACACTCAAGAAGCTCGACACCATCCAGGATAAAGCAGCCCGCTTGATTGGCACCCCATCCACCACCTTAAACATTCACTCCCTCCACCACCGGCGTACCGTGGCTGCAGTGTGTACCATCTACAAGATGCACTGCGGCAACTCGCTAAGGCTTCTTCGGCAGCACCTCCCAAACCCGCGAACTCTTCCACCTAGAAGGACAAGGGCAGCAGGCGCATGGGAACACCACCACCTCCAAGTTCCCATCCAAGTCACACACCATCCTGACTTGGAAATATATCGGCCGTTCCTTCATCGTCGCTGGGTCAAAATCCTGGAACTCCCTCCCTAACAGCGCTGTGGGAGCACCTTCACCACACGGACTGCAGCGGTTCAAGAAGGCGGCTCCTCACCACCACCTTCTCGAGGGCAATTAGGGGATGGGCAATAAATGCTGGGCCTTGCCAACGACGCCCACATCCCAGGAACGAATAAAAAAGAAATGGCCTCACGAGTCACTCAGTTTGATCACAGGAACACAGGACAAATGTTTCCCCACATTTGTTTCCCCTGCGCGGGCCCTTTAAATTCGCCGGGTGGCAGCAGCTGTTGAGTGGGCTTGCGTGGGACCCCGCGATTGGTGTAGGGGAAACATTGCGCCGGAGCAGCAGGAGCCTACTCGGGCCCCTCGAGCCTGTTCCGCCCATTCAATGAGATCATGGCTGATCCGTCTCCTAACTCCAGCCACTCGCCTTGGCTCCATATCCCTTAATGCCCTTGTCTGGCAAAAAAAAATCTAGCGCTCTTAGATTTAAAGTGATTAATTGAGCTGGCGTCCACTGCTTTCTTGTGGGAGAGCGTTCCACACTCCTCCCTTCCCACCCCTCTTCATCTCACCCCATCAGCATATCCTTCTATTCCCTTCTCCCTCGTGTATCTCCTTATGTGGCGCGGTGTCAAATTATGTTTGCTAATCGGTCCTGTGAAGCGCCTTGGGATGTTTTACTACGTGAAGGAAGCGTTTCCTGAACTTTTGTCCTGAATGGCCTGGCTCTGATTTTTAAGGTTATGTCCTCTCGTCTTAGACTCCCCCACCACACACCAGCAGAAAAAGTTTCTCTCTATCTACCCCCTATTAATACCGCGACAAAGAATAGCAACCACACGGACTGCAGCGCTCCAAAAAGAAGGGCCTTCTCGGGCGACTTAGCGATGGGCGTTACATGCTGACCTTGCCAGCGATGCCCACATTCCCAAGAATGAGTGCTAATCAGACGCCGCACCAGTGTCCTCTGTCGACAAGCAGATCGCTCCCTTTTCATTTATGTGGTTACTGGGATTGATGTTTGCCTGCACTCCAACAGCGACCGCACTTCAGAAGCAATTGATTGCTAAGCCCATTGAGAAGGCCTCAGTTAAACCCTTCGCCAGTGCGAGTTTTTTTTCTCCTCTGTTAACCAGTTCTCCGTCAGTCACTGACGGGACCTCGCATTGTGCCCACTAGATGGAGCAATGCTCCAGAGAGAGACTTCAGAACCAAGTCATTACTTTGTACACAGAATTACACAGAATGTGCAGCACAGAAACAGGCCATTCGGCCCAACTGGTCCGTGCCGGTGTTTATGCTCCACACCAGCCTCCTCCCACCCCTCTTCATCTCACCCCATCAACATATCCTCCTATTCCCTTCTCCCTCGTGTATCGCCTTATGTGGCTCGGTGTCAAATTTTGTTTGATAATCAGTCCTGTGAAGCGCCTTGGGACGTTATACTATGTTAAAGGCGCTATATAAATACAAGTTGTCATTGTTGTGGGGGAGGTCCAAAACTAGGGGCCATAACTATAAGAGAGTCACCAATAAATCCAGTAGGGAATTCAGAAGAAACTTCTTTACCCAGAGAGTAGTGAGAATGCGGAACTCGCTACCACAGGGGAGTGGTTGAGGCGAATAGTATAGATACATTTAAGGGGGAGCTGGATAAACACACGAGGGAGAAAGGAATAGAAGGATATGCTGAGGTGAAGCGGGGGTGGGAGGAGGCTGGTGTGGAGCATAAACACCGGCATAGACCTGATGGGCCGAATGGCCAGTTTGTGTGCTGTAGATTCTATGTACTTATCCAGCTTCCCCTTAAATGCACCTACACTATTTGCCTCAACTACTCCATGTGGTAGCGAGTGACTAACTTAAGGCCCTAGTTCTGGTCTCCCTCACAGGTGGAAACACCATCTCTACATCTACC